>NC_051213.1:35939814-36539814 GCF_015220715.1 Pygocentrus nattereri | reverse complement strand
TTAAGCGATTTTTAAAAAAAATCAACAATAAATCAACAAAAACAAAGAAATAAGTCTCGCCACTTTTTCAACTTGCTACTTCAAGTAAACCAATTATGTAGTAACGAAAATCATCGACAGACATTGTTCATGCAAATGTACATTTTTACGTCTTCTGTAGTGATGAGTTATTAAAATAAGGATTCAAAACTATCTTAAGACATAGCACTACTTTAACTATTGGAACATGAACAAAAAAAACAAAACAAAAAAAAAACACGAGATACAATAAATAAAGTGAGGATCAATAAATGTAAACGCCCACTCATTCATAACTCATCGTAGCTGAATCATAACCACTAAAGAGGAAGATACCATGTTTAGGTACATAAAAGGTTAACTTTGGTATTACAACGCAAAAATCGTAACATTCAGGAAAAAAAAGAAGTGCGACAGAGATACAAACGATTTTCACCAACTGAGCTTAGGCTTCCACAAAATAATACTGAACACGGGGAACTTAGCAGAAGGAGCCACGGACACACTGGAGGTTAACTTGGGAGGGGCCAGTAACGCATATGCAACATCAGCAGGTTGAACACCGGTTATCATAAATAGCTGCAAAAAGCCCCAACATTGCACATAGAAAGTTTCCAACTAAAATACGAAGAGCCGACACTCGCTCCGAATTCACAAGCGCTCCAAATTCGCTGCATATCGACACGAGCGAAGGCAGGTACACTTTATTTACAACATAAGGCCGACAGATGGAGCTAAGAACAGAACTAAACAAAAAGAGAAGCGTACGGCTTTATGTCTTCTCGTCAGAGGATCCGTAGCATTTGGGATTTCCAACAATTCAATTTATGCTGCATACTATCCCATTACCGCAAACTAATGACGAAAACAAGTTCACAGCTGATGAGTCAGAGATGAATGAAACGAAAGTCAACACATAACCAATTTTCATAATCTTGTTATTTTTTTCCTCCAAAACTTCAAAGTTAAAGATATTTCCATTTGCTGTTCTTCTATACATGTTTTTTTTTTTTTTTTTTTTTTTTTAAAAAACGCAATCTTTCCTGAATTCAGCTATACAGTACTGCAACAACCTGATTCGAATACTGTCTAAACAAAAGGCTTGCCCTTTCTGGCTCATAGAAGAAAACTCTCAAAAAAGTCTTTTTTTGTGCTTGTGTGCATTTTCCATAGAAAGAGGATATGATAATGAGGCTGACATTACCTTATATATTTTTGTTTTGTTTTTTATTTTTAAAGAAGGGTCGGTTGGGGTGGAGGACTGTTAAGAGTTTTGTCAGCAGCAGCAGCAGCAGTAGTATACAAACCCAGTACCACTTTGTAACATGGTTGTAAAGAGAGGATGAAATTCCATACTTCTTCAGATGTTTCCTGTTTCTCTGGACTTCTGTTTAGGGTCTTTGAGAGGCTGAGATTCCTGAATTTCCTGGCCGAGTTCCAAGCATCTTCTTCCTCAAAGGATAAACACTGAATTGTGTTTAACTTGGCACCGACTAACAGCATGCCGGCCTCCGCCTGGCTGGCTCCGAATTTCCTAGCTATCCAATAATGTGACAAGGTACAAATTTCCACATTCCGCTTCCATGGTCCCTCAGGCCTGCCCGAGGAGCCGACTGCGTATGAAAGCCCGCAGGCTGTCCATGGACCTCAGGTCGTTCTGGTGTTTCCGCCGCTCAATGAAGGCCACCAGGCGTGCCGTGTCCAAGCGAGCGGCTCCGGATGCGGCACGTGGCCGCAGCCAGGGCTCCCCCTGCAGACAAGACTGTGCCGACGGCCGTCTGGATGTCTCTGCCCGCAGCAGTGAGCGCACAAAATCACGCGCTGCACCACTTACGCCCCTGAAGTAATCCTCAGGGAAGCTGAAGTCCAGTCGGCAAATGTTGAGGCACGTCTCCTCGGCACTCTCGTCCAGAAAAGGCGAGGCACCACTTAGCATGACGTATGCCAACACGCCTAGGCTCCACAGGTCTGAGGCCAACGAGGCCGGCTCACCCAGAACCAGCTCAGGTGCAGAGAACTCGGGGCTGCCCACCAGGCGGTGGATATACGGGGAGCCAGAGAGATGGGCCGCATCACCGAAGTCGGTAAGCTTGACCACAGGCTGGATGGATGTCTGCTCTATCACCACATTCTCAGGCTAGAAAATCATACAGGGCAAACAAGAACAGCTTAGCTTCCAAATATTTAATACACAGACTGTGCCAAAACTCATCTTTAGGTCACAATAAAAAAAACTTTAAAAACACAAAAATAAAGTTAGACAGTGGAAATAGTTCTAAAACACTGTATTTAGAACTTTTAGGCTTAAAGGAATAGGCCAGTCAAAACTATAGAGGTTAATTATAGGTCATTTAGTTAATTGTGTCTTTGAATAAGGCATATTCAGTTTGGATTTAAAAAGAAAATTAATTGTATATCACCTTGTACTTTTAAAAATGATTCTAAACATACCATATATTAAGAACATGATTTTATTTAGCAATCAGCTCCAAAGATATTTAGCAGGTTCGGCCTGTAACATTCAGGTTATGCTTTAAGCTGAAATATACAATATACAAAGTGTTGAATATGTTGCTACAAGAAATGTTGCGTTTTTTATGACAGATTTGTTACAGAATCAACTCTAATTCATTCTTTGTTGTTGGCTAATACCAGACCGATACTGAAAGTGGTTACTGGATTTTTACCATTTCAAGTCCAAACAATAAATGATAAAACAGCCTCCAATTAAAATAACTGAATTTATAACATAATAATTGGTGGACACTGGCTTCTAATTTACTGTCAGTCACACTGGCAGTATTGTTTCACCACTATATTAAAAAATACAAAGACTTTGGTAATGGATAAAGTAAGTTGTGGTGAAGCAATAGCTTGCAAATATGCCATATGTGGCAGGCAGTAAATTAGAAGCCAGTGTCCACCATTTATTGTTATCATTTCAATTATCCTGGAGTGTTGGTCATAATATGGTATAGAGATGTCACAGGCTTGTACCTTCAGGTCGAGGTGAGCTATCCTGCAGGTGTGCAGGTAATGCAAAGCTTCTAAGATGTCTCGCAGGTAGAGAGCCACCTTCTCTTCAGTCAGGTTCCCCCAGCTCACAATGTAGTCTAGGAGACGACCCTGGTCAGCCCTGCACCACAATCACAAAAACACATACACTCATCATTTACTTTTTAAAGACACTGACTGAACTTACAATGAACTGTCAGAGTTACTCCTGGTTAGATACTTTTAGCTAGAGCTGAGCACCACCTAGCAACACTGATGTGTGTAAAGAAGGCTAAGCTATATTTAAAGAGCTGTGTAAAAGTTTTCAGGTTCTATAAGCTATAAACATTTGCTAAAGTACAAATGACAACTTGAAACAAATGACACATTTGTACTAGGCCTGGGGGTTATTTAAAAATGATTAGCACAATATTTTCTAATTTAAAAAATTGTGATTATCGGTAAAATTCCAACATGAGCATTGAAGTCCCGCAGTAAGACTGTGGAGTCTGCAGGACCCTTTCCAGAACCCCGCCCACTTGCTCCAAGAAGGCCAAACACTCTATGGTGCAAAAGCACACACAACAGTCAGAGATTTCCTCTCTGCGATTTTAATTCACATTGAGGTGACCCTCTCGTCCACCTATATCTAGTTGGTACCTCTCAACCTGCACAAGCTCCAGCTCCTTCCCCTGCAGTACATTCCACATGCCAAAAGCCAGTTTCTGCCGCAAGGGCCTAGGCCGCCAAGGGCCCCCCTGCAATCTCCCACTGCCTGTGCAGCACTGCACCACTCCCCCATGCTGGACCTTGCGGGTGGTGGGCCCACATGGTCCCCCCACGTTGCCTCTTCGGGCTGAGCCTGGGCGGGTTACGTGGGCTGCCCAACCACCGGGCTGTCACCAGGGGACACTACCCCCAGGCCTGGCTCCCAGGCAGGGTACACAGTTTTCTGTGCCCATTTTCCATGGTGGGTTTTTGGATCGTATTTGTCTGGGTCTTCACTCCAGACCTGTTCACCCTGGGAGACCCTACCAGGAGCATACTGCTCCCAACGACTTAGCTCTGAAGATCCCTAGACCACACAAGCCCTTCAGCCACGACAAGGCCCCGATCCAGGTTCAATGCTCATATTGGCAATGACTGGGAGACCTGGAGAGGTGTGAGTGGGAACTGCCCAATCTAAACCCGAATAGTGAATTGTTATTGGACTTCTGTGCCAGGCATGGATTGTCCATAATGAACACCAAGTACCAGAGCTCCTTGGGTCAGAGGTCAATGATCGACTTTGTTGTCGTTTCATCTGACTTGGGACCATATCTTCTGGACACTCAGGTAAAGAGAGGTGGTGAGCTGTCAACTGATCACCATCTGGTGGTGAGTTGGATCAGATGGCAAGGAAAACTGATGGTCAGACCCGGTAGGCCCAAGTGAATAGTGAGGGTGTGCTGGGAACGACTGTCAGAGGCCCCTGTTCGGAATGATTTCAACTCCCACCTCCAGGAGAGCTTTTCTCATGTCCCGGGGGAGGTAGGACATGGAGTCCATTGTGGAAGCTGCCAGGCAAAGCTGTGGCCAAAAGCTTGTGGGTGCCTGTTGGGCTGTAACCCAAGAACCCCCTGGTGGACAACAATGGTGAGGGAGGCCATCAAGCTGAAAAAAGAGGCCTTTAGGGACTGGATGGCCCGATGGACTCCTGACTCAGCAGAGGGGTACTGACAGGTGAAAATGGTGGCAGAAGCAAAAACCAAGGTGTAGGGGGAGTTTTGTGATGCCATGGAAAAACACTTTCGCTCAGCTTCATGGAGGTTCTGGACAACTGTCCGGCAACTCAGGAGTGGTCGGGGTGGCTGCGCCCAAGCTGTATTCGGCAAGGGTGGAGAAACTCTGACTTCAAATGAGGATACTGTCGGTCGGTGATAGGAGCACTTTAAAGGACTCCTTAATCTGGGAGACATGCCTCCCTCACAGGAGTCAGGGCCGGAGGCCTCTGGTGTGTCAAGCTCCATTTCCAAGGTGGAGGTCACTGAGTTAGTTGGCAAGCCCTTCAGCGGTAAGGCACCGCAGTGGATGAGATTCATCCGGAGATGCTTAAGGCTCTGGATATTGTGGGGCTGTCATGGCTGACGCGCCTCTGCAATATGGCATGGACCTCAGGAGCAGTACCCTTGGACTGGCAGACCAGGGTGGTGGTCCCCATTTTTAAAAAAGGAGACCGGAGGGTGTGTGCCAACTATCGGGGTATCACACTGCTCAGCCTCCCTGGGAAAGTCTATGCCAAGGTGCTGGAAAGGAGACTCTGCCCGAGAGTTGAACCTCAGATTGAGGAGGAACAATGCGAATTTCGTCCTGGCCATGGAACAAGGGATCAGCTTTTCACCCTCTTGCGGATTGTTGAGGGGGCATGGGAGTTTGCCAACCCAGTCTACATGTGTTTTGAGGATTTGGAGAAGGCTTAAGACCGGGTTCGCCGAGATATCTTGTGGGAGGTCATCCGGGAGTATGGGATACCGGGGCCACTACTCTGGGCCATTCGATCTCTGTACTCTGATCTGAGTGAGAGCTGTGTTCGTATACTCAGCATTAAGTCGGACCCTATCAGTATTAGTGTTGGGCTCCAGCAGGGTTGTGCCCTGTCTCCATTCCTGTTTGTGATAATCATGGACAGGGTCAAGGCGTGGCCGAGGTCAGGAGGGCATTACCCAGAGATGGTGGTGTCTCTGCTATTTGTAGACAATGTTGTTCTTTTGGCTGAATCACATGCATGCCTCCAGCATTCTGCATGAGCGGCTTGCAGCTGAGTGTGAAGCAGTTGGTATGCAGATCTGCACCTCCAAATCTGAGTCCATGGTCTTAGCCCGGAAAAGGATGGCATACCCACTCAAGGTAAGGGGAAAGGACTTACCCCAGGTGAAGGAGTTTAAGTATCTCGGGGTCTTGTTCACGAGTGATGGGAAGAGGGATTGTGAGATCGTCCGCAGGATGGAACAGGCGGCAGCAGTAATGCGGTCACTGTACCGGACTGTAGTGGTGAAGAGGGAGCTGAGCCATAAGGCAAAGCTCTCTGTTTACTGGTCGGTCTACATCCCGACTCTCACCTATGGTCATGAGCTGTGGGTAATGACCGAAAGAATGAGATCGCGAATACAAGCGTCGGAAATGAGCTTTCTTTGCAGGGTGGCGGGCTACACTCTATTTGATAGGGTGAGGAGCTCGGAGTAGAGCTGCTACTCCTCCGCATTGAAAGGAGCCAGCTGAGGTGGTTCGGACATCTGATTCGGATGCCCCCTGGACGTCTCCTGGTGGGGGTGTACCAGGCACGGCCTACCAGGATAAGACCTAGGATGTCCTAGGACCCGCTGGAGGGATTATATCTCCAAGTTGGCCTGGGAGCGGCTTGGGGTCCCTGGCAATGGGCTGGAGGAAGTTGTGTGGGACAGGGTCATCTGGAATTCTCTGCTCTCCCAACTGCTACCGCGACCCTATCTGGATTAACCGGTTAACAATGATGGTGAACTATGATGATGGTAAAATTCTGCCCCATATAACCATTTCTATGCCTTTTTGAATATTACTGTTTTAATGAGAGAATCTTTAATAAAAAGATATAGTAAATAATATTAATATTAATAATAATAAATACATCTTTTGAAAAGTACTTCACTGGTTGTTATAATATATATAATATATAATATAATAATGAACTTCTTCTGGTGGAGATATATGGTGACTTGAGTGCTAATAGTGCCCCTTGTAGGAACCTCAGACTGCAAGCGGTGTCCAAAGCCATGTTCATGCACTTTCCACATTAAAAAACAAGGCTTGTCGTTACAGCAGTTTATAATTCAGCTTACAACCAGGACACTTAGGCTGTACAGAGAATACTGCAAATTCTACTCAATAATAATACTGCAAAACACACACAGCAGACACAGTGGGGAGTTTAGTTTATAATAGCCTTTTCAGGGCCCTACTATAACTCAATATTTTAACAGTTAAAATGAACAAAACATTATGTATAAATATTATTTTATACGCTTCAATATTATGCATTATCTTTTTCAGATCATATTTCGAAGCCATATATGGGGGTCAGAGAAACCTTCTCTCCAGTGCTGGTACTAGCTGGCCTAGAATAATACCCAGTCACTCTAACTTGGCTGTTTTAGTGCAGCGAGTCACCTTCAAGCAAACTGAAACACGTCTAAATTTATTTTCAGTTACATTTACTCAGACTAAACTTAATGTGAAGTAAAATAAGTAGAAGACGAAGATCCGTGGTGTAGATGAAGCTTGTATCACAGAGCGTGGAAGAGAGAACAAACAGGCAGCTTCTTAATCTCTTTCTCTCTCTCTTTCAAACAGAAGAAAACAGACTACTGGGGACCTTGCCTGCATACTCCACCATATTTACAAGCTATTTAATGGTAAGTTAGTTCTCTCTCTGTTCTTTTCCCAAAGCGAAGATTGTGCCTTTTACACACTGCGACTCGGTTACTTGTTCGTCATCGACATAATATCCCATTACAACAGCCTGGCCTGATTTGTACACTCTCATATGTTGTAACACATTGTGTATGACGTAAACTCTTGTGCCCTAACAATACATTTAACGAACTGTCACCTTGCTGTTTTCTTTACTAGGTAAAGCAAAAATCAAGGCCAAGTATGGGAGGTCTTGACATGATGTTGTGGTGGAGGGAACATACAGGTCAGTGAACAGTTAATGTTTTTTTTAGTGACAAGTGACCTTTTGTTGGCCAAGGAGCAATTCCTCATTTGGGTTTTCACAGAAATTAGATACTGCAACTCAACTTCTTTTCTACTGCACCATGCTTCTGAGGCTTGTGAATTTGTGGGGATTAAGCAGTTGACCACCACCAGAAGCAAGCTGGCTTTTTTGTTCTTCTTTTTTTGTGTTCAAAGTTTTGTTCTGTTGGTTCACTTTGTGGTCCTTCTCCATTCAAGAGAACTGTCTTTTTCACCAGGCAAATTTTACTCATGCGCAGGGTGACTGTGTGAAAAAAGACAGGTAATGCTATTTATTTGGGAAGTAAGGAAGGCTGCATGAATATTTGTATTTAGGTTTTTTCATCAATATACACTGATCAGGCATAATATTATGACCACCTCCTTGTTTCTATGCACATTATCCATTTTATCAGCTCCACTTACTGTACAGGTGTACTTTGTAGTTCTACAGTTACAGACTGTAGTCCATCTGTTTCTCTACATACTTTGTTAGCCCCCTATTACCCTGTTGTTCAGTGGCCAGGGCCCCCATGGATCCTCGCAGAGCAGGTACTGTTTGGGTGGTGGGTCACTCTCAGCACTGCAGTAACACTGACGTCGTGGTGGTGTGTTCATGTGTTGTGCTGGTACGAATGGATCAGACACAGCAGTGCTGCTGGAGTTTTTAAACACCTCAGTGTCACTGCTGGACTGAGAATAGTCCACCAACCAAAAATATCCAGCCAATAGCGTCTAGTGGCCAGCGTCCTCTGACAACTGATGAAGGACTAGAGGATGACCAACACAAACTGTGCAGCAGCAGATGAGCTATCGACTCTGACTTTACATCTACAAGGTGGACTGACAATGTAATAGAGTGGACAGAGAGTTGACGTGACCACCATGTCAGTGTTACTTTAATGCTGAGAATGATCCAACACCCAAATAGTACCTGCTCTGTGAGGGTCCATGTGGGTCCTGACCACTGAAGAACAGGGTGCGAAAAAACGTATCCAGAGAAACAGATGGACTACAGTCTGTAATTGTAGAACTACAAAGTGCCTATATGATAAGTAGAGCTGATAAAATAGAAAATGAGTGTAGAAACAAGGTCATAATGTTATGCTTAATCAAATTACATTAGAGGACTGACACAAGAGCAATGTAATTAGATTAGTTGCAATCTAATATAAGAGCACTGGTGTTTTCTCCTTCACATGGTCTACATGAATTGAGTATCTGAAACCAATCTGCTATTCAGCTTCACACATGCACAGCTGAACAAATTTTCTATCCTTTATCTACCAGTTTAGAACAGAAATAAATGCTTTAAACCCAAAAATGATTCTCAATCCCAGCATTGTGTGAACAGTAATGAATAATATCACAACAAACCTGCATCATCATAAAAAGCTTTTAAAGGAATGAAATGTAAACTGTTTTTTTTGTTTGCATTTTTGCTATTTGCTTAAAGAAAACTACAACAGACTCTTGATTTCTGACATTGACAATACAAGATTGTTTCTAACAGGTTCACTATGTGTCTTACATCTCCAGGACAAGGACGTAGCTGCTGGGGGTTTCGAAGGTGTCCAACAGGCCCACGAGGTGCGGATGCTGCAGGCACTGCAGAATGTTCAGCTCCCGGACCACCTGCTCACGCCGCATCAGCTTCTTGTTGACCAGCTTGGCGACCACCGAGCGCCTGGTCCCCCGCTGCTCACACCACTTCGCCACGGCAAACCTGCCTCTGTTGTGCCGGCAAACAAAACATCAGTATCAGCACCGCAGTGTCTGACACGACCCAGCAAAATCATGCATTCGAAGTAAATGTGAGAGAGGATGTGTGTGATAGAGCTCACCGCCCGAGTTCCATCACTTCTGAGTACAGAGACTCAAAGTTCTCCTTCCACAAGATCCCGTCGCTGCAGGTACCTGCTGAAAATAAGAAGAGCATTAACAGGACTGTAAACTGGCAATTTTTTTAAGCACTGCAAATGAATAATGCCAGAAACATTTTTCCATTGACTCTGCTGTTTTTGTAATCTCCTACAATCTAAATATGTTTATAGTGTGGCTAACAGAGCCTACATAAAAAAAAGAAACCTCACTAATATTTCATTTGTAATTATGGTTTCCAAATCATCAACAAATCAGTTCAACTAAATATGTTTATGTCCACTATGTTTGAGATTTTGCACTTGTGTTTTAAACCTTAAACATCATCTGTACAATGATACGTGTAGTAAATCAGCAGTGAGTAGGTGGTTTCTCTTAAAAAAGGCTTCTAAATATTTTTTTGCTATTATTTATTGACTAATATATTGCACCATTTATTATAATGGTCACACATTTTATATTGCAGCAATTTATAATGCAGTTGAGCTGATAAAATGGACAAAGAGTGCTGATACAAGGTAGGAATACTTAATAAAGTGGCCAGATTATATTTTATATTTATTTACTCATGCTACATTATATGTTATTTGTGCCCTACCAGCAACTAAATGTCTTGCCTGATGCCTGTCTGTCATTTCCTTTTCTGTGTATAAATTTGTATAAAAAGCAGACATCAGTGTACAATAATCTCCATAAATACACTGTTATTTCCACTTGTATAAGGATCCTATGGAATTACAGCAACATCTGCAGGGTGATGGCTCTTGATTTCATCCTACCTTCTGCCTTATCTTTCTGAATATATTCTAGTACATGTATATACTGTTATTCCTTTTGGTTTATTTCTGTGAAACATCTATGTACTATTTCACAGCATAGCAACAACTTCTCATTTTTTACCACTGCATAATTATATATATTCCAAATAACTCTCTAGGCCACTTCCAGTTCCGTATATTGTAACCTGTGGTCTTTCGTCCATCCCTTTCTTTCTCCTACGCTGAAGAGAGCAGTAGATCTGTGGGCTGATTTCGGCTAGTTTCATTCCATCCTGTCTTGTTTTTGAGTGACTAGAACATGATGTATGCTGAAGTGACGCAAACCCAACCACTTCTTTCTACTGTAGTGGGAGATGTGGTGAGAGAAATAGTTCTTTAGGTAGTACTGGACTGTCTGATGAATTTAAAAGCTTTGTTTTTTAATGATATGCCACAGCAAAAAGCCCCAAAAACATCATCCTGTAAAAAATACTGTCTTTTTGAAAAGTAAAAGTTGAACAGACAGTTATACAGTCTTCCTGCATAACATGTGTGAGAACAGAACATTTACATAATTCTAATCTAAACATTAATAACAGTGCTAGTGATCATTTTAGATTAATTCAGATTTTTTGGTTAGACTAAATAACTATGAGAGGTTACTTTAAAAATAGATACAACAATTTCAATCTATTATTGTTTTTTAACATTTTCAGTACGTTTCATTAGCAAGTCTCAAACTGGTCCTCAGGGCTCCCCAGCTGCTCCATGTTTGTTGATCTTGAGCTTTCTATTTATAATTGTTTATACTGTTAACTCCTCACCATCCCATGTGTGATACAAAACAGTACCCCATGTGCAATACTCCATGTGAATTTCAGGCAAAATGTCCTTACATCATAAATAACTTTATTTTTTAACCTTATTAAGGTTATTTTAACCTTAAGGTTATTTTATAACCTTATTTTTTTATAATTATTTATTTTGTTATTCTTTGTGAAGGATAGAGTTTATATTTTTTTATTTTTTATTTTTGTTTAATTTTAATTTGTATTGTCTATACAGTAACAAGTAACAAACTGTAAAAAACCTTGTTAAGTACTTAAAGTTAATTAAAACTTTTTTTTAAAACAAAAATGAGGTCCAACTAGGGACCCTAGACCAAGATGTTTGAAGTCCAAAATGTGCTTCTTTAGTTTAGCACTGGAGCTAACATTGCTAACAAACACTACAAGTCAATAGTCACCCAAATCTTTGTGTAAATGCATTCCCAAAACCTCTCTCAGTTCCCTCAAATTGCATCCAGGTATTTATTAATGTCACACAGACCTTGATGTTGTTCAAAACTCAGTATGACTTACTTACTACTTCTCATGTGACTTACTCTGCATAACACCTGGATTGAGTTGCCCTGACTGATTTTGCATAAGTTCTTACTTTAAACCTTTACTAAGTCCTCAATGTTAGTTGAGTTATCATTAACATTAGTAAGTTTAGTACTTAGTAATGATCCTTTTACTAAATTTGGCTGCACCACAAATCCGCAAGTCTTAACTAGTAACAACTAACTAATGTGTATGTCGCTTTAATATGATAATAAAATATTCAGAACCATCTATATCTATATGCTTGTGCTGACTTTTTCAATGGAAATATTCACTGTAGAAGGGAATTATGTGTAGAATTATGTGTATGTCTGAATATCTATAGCCATTGTCTATTTTTTAACATTTGCTTGGTTGGGATAATGTAGTGGTTAACACCTCTGCCTTCTACACTGTAGACTGGGGTTCAATCCCCCACCAGGGCAAGCACTGTACACTATACCAATAAGAGTCCTTGGGCAAGACTCCAAACACCACCTTGGCCTACCTGTGTAAAATGACCAAATTGTAAGTCGCTCTGGATAAGAGTGTCAGATAAATGTAAATGTTTGTGACAATCAAATATGCAGTATTTTAAACTAACTCACTGAACTGCAGCTGTGGGTGTTTAGCTTCATGCAAAGTTTGATTTAAAACCTAGACGATGATTAGAGCTGTAAGTAACATCACAGTGTATAGAATTGAGTGTTTTCAGCTTAGTTAACCAAAAATATATATATATTTTTAATCTTTTTTGTGCTTTTCTGTTGGTTTTAAACTAAAGAAGCACAATTTGGACCCCATACATGTCTTGGATGATGGACTAGCTTTGGGGCTGTAAGAAAAAACTTTTCGCCAAGCCATTCCAAAGGAATTCTGATGATAACATATGATTACATAGTTATAAACTGAACAGCAACAAAATTATCTAACAATAAAACCAGTTATTTAAATAATAGTCTAGATGTGTGATCAGTATAAAACATGATGAAATCATTTCATTGTGTATTTGTGCTTTTTAAACATTTCTGTGTATTGAATAAACATCAATAAAACTTCAATAATCTGTTTTGGTTTTCACACTTTCACTGTAGTAAGGGTGTAGTAAGATCAATGCTATTCTAGAGCCCTGTATAAAATGTTGGGTGTTAGATGGACGCACACCTTGCACTCTGAGGCAGGCAGATGTTGTGACAGTGCCAATGTCATTGGTGGCGATACAAGCATAGGTGCCGCTGTCCTCTACAGTCATGGCTGAAATGCTGAGGGTCACCTCACCTGTTTCACTGGACAGAGCAGACAGAAAAGCATAAATACACTGAACAAGAGTGAACTGAGAAATTAACTGGTGAATGATACTCACATAATTCCACTAAAATATTTGTACTTTGGCTAAAAATTAGTTTCACACCATCCGGTGATATGTAACTGATGAAACAGCTGCCACTCCATGCACTCAAAGAGAGCTAGAGAGACACCTAGTGGTCGAGGACTATATGTGCATCAAATTATAAATGAAAGTGCATGCGTGTACCTGTGAGAGAGTGTGTATCGTCCTCCGTCGGTCAGCGTGGCCTGGTCTGGCCCTCTCCAGGTGACCGAGGCTTTTGGCTGACTGCAGATTTTGCAGCGGAGGGTCACACTCTCTCCACTCTCGCACATTACCTCACTCAGAGGCACCAGGAACTCTGGGGGGACTGTCAGGAACAACAGAGAAAACTCAACTCTTATACATCACAGTCGAGTAAAAACACACCAGCTTTCAAACAGTGTTTCCAAGAACGAGAGTCAGACCTACCATCATAGATGTAGTTTGGATTTAGAAGCTGAAACAGAAGGTGAGAGATTGAGTGGGCCCATTCGTCAAACATGTCATTTCTAAAGAACAGCACAGTGAAATCAGGAAACGTGCAGAAGCAGCAGAGTGAAACACAAGTGGGGCACCTTTACAGATACTTTATTAGCCGGCGCTTCTCTGGACCTGCGGTGACCATTCTCCTGCCTGGAATCTTTCCTGCCCTCTTTCTTCTCTGACTTGCGGCGAATACGAAGTGCTGTGTGCCATGAGGATGACTTCCTGAAGAGAGAAGAAGAGAAAGAGACAAATAAACATATATGTCTGGACAAAATGCAGCTGGTGCAAAAGAAAAACATTTTGTTATGTTTGTTATGTTTAATTTTTCTCCACATGTTAAACAAAAATCTGCAAATATCTGAATAAATTCCCTGTAGAATGTGTTAATTACATTTTCTGAGAATAAGAAATTCTATTACTGTAAATAGAAAATTTCTGTGTATTAATTAATGTTGTTCCGAATATAGAAATACTATTAAAATACTTGTTCAGACTTGGTCAGAAAGAATCTTTTTTCTAAATCAGCTCTAACATCACAATCGGGTATTTGTAAATCTCTTTTGTTATATCAAAATAATTGTTTACATTTCCTATAATTCTGGAAATTTGCTTAATTTTCCCCAAATATATGATTTTTTGTCACAGTGATTTTTTTTTGCTTTCTATTTTTGTCATGGGAAATTTATCACAAATACAAAACTGAGTGGTTGCACGTTTACAGCTGTGAAGAACAGCAACAGCTCTCAAACCACTTCCTTCAGCGTTTCAGAAGATTCAGTGCTACCACTTTATCTAAATAAAATGAAAGCTCTTCAGCTCATCAGCACATTGAAATCTCATTAACCCATATGGCTCAGGACTGCAATCCGTCACATACTGTTTTGGACAATGCAACAGGATAAAACATGGACTGTATTTTATGGCTCATTACACTCTAAGGTGTATTATTCAGTAACAAAAAATACTATAATCTTGCTGACTCTCTTTAAAGGCAGCTTTAAAACTTAGAAAATCATAAAATCATCCAAACTAGCATGCATGCCACTAAAAATGCAAGCTTGTTAAAAATTGAATCTGTGGAATGTCTGTATTTGAGCCCAATCAGCTCTACTGCTGGTAGGTGGGGTGTAAATAGTGCTATTTGGTAATAAACCAATATTTCTGTTTATAGTTATGCCGTCTGTGTTATTTTGCAGTTTTCATTTGTTCACTATTATTCTAACATATAGAAAATATTAGGAAGGCTTTTCTTTATTTTTATCAGCTGTAGTGTCTAAACTGTTGACTGGTGTGTGTTAAAATCCACACAGAGGCTTGAGGCAAATCTTGAGCATCCAGTGAATAGTGGAGTTCGTACTTGAGGATTGTGTCGGTGTAGTCAGGGGCGCTGGTGGACGTGTGTCCCAGCACGAATCCGGGGATCCAGCCCTCGGCGGCGGGGCCCTGCTCTGTTCCTGCTCGGAATACCAGGAACATGTTCTGCTGGTTGGAGGCCAAAATCTGCACCACCTCGCCCTGAAACACACTGATTTCATCCTCTTTCACAGCCACGTAGTCCTGGGTCACCAGCATGGTGGATACACTGCTACTGCTGCTGCTTTCACTCTGAGAGGACAACACACACACACACACACACACACACACACACACACACACACACACACACACACACACACACACACACAGTTTGGATTAGAATCTATATTCAAAAAGGTTAGAAAGAAACAAGTGAAGCACAGTTATGTGTGTACAACATATGTACAAATACTATACAACTGTAATTCTAGGAGAACCATCATTTTTATTAGATTTATTTAAATAATTTCACTTTTTTCATTGTTAGATTTTATATGATTCCTAACAAATGGAACTGAATGATTTAACAAATTTAATCTGTGTAATGAACTTCATCAATTCAGGTAACAACGTGAAACTTCATAAATAAATCTTTATATAGTTCATAGTATAGTATATGCAGTTCGATGCAAAGACCTGTAAGATGCAGCACCAGCCAAAAGTCTGCACACTGAAAACATGTTTTCCAGAGTCTTAAAGACATTTTGATCTGCAGGCTTATATTTCAATGCTCAAAGTGTGTTTTGTTGTATAAACTACATAAAAGATGAAGTAAATGCATATGTTAAAATTTCCTTAAAAAAAACAAGCAAACAAAAAATGGTTGCTTAGGCATGCACAGATATTTTGGAATTGTGGGCTGATGCCAATAACCGAGACTTTAATGTATATTTTTGCCAATGCTGATGAATAAATATTTGTAGAATACAGGAGTGGGATGAGGGGAGGGCAAAAAAGAAAAAATATTTAAATGTTTTTTATACAGGACATTTTTACAATACACAGTATGTATGATGATATTTAGTTTTTATGAGATTTGAGAAAGTTGGAGATGAAGCTGGAACAGAAAAAGAGCCAAAAATGCCACATTTCAAAATACACTCAAAAACTGTAAATACAATGACTTTCATTCATTGCTTCACACACTGTCCAGTTAAACAAGACTAATTAGGCTCTCTTTTAATGAACTATCCAGTTGTTTGGTGTCTTTAAGATGTGATGACATGAAATTATGTAATTTATCAAGATAATGATATCATTGTATTGCCCACCTTTAAAAGTGACTACAAACCACCATATTTCAGCACACCAGCCCACCAGTATGACCTTTCAGAGTGCAAATAAAAACTCCTGTAATATAGGCCAAACAAAAAAAATCTGTGTGATGCTGAAATGTACTTTAAGCAAACATCTGCCAATATCAATACAATTCTGATATGGTGCATCCATAAAATTAAATGTTTCGTTTTTAGACGCAAATAACGTCTCAGTATATGTGGAACTTCAAGTCTGCTAGAAAAGCACTCCAGGTAATTCCTAGCAAAGCTGCTTGAAAGTGTGCTGAAAGTGTGCAAAGCTGTATGAAGTCAAAGTGGGGTACTCTGAAGAATCAAAAATATGTCAAAGTAAAAATACTTCTATGAGTATCCAAACTTTTGACTGGCACTGTATGAAACCCCAAAAACAGCCCATACATGACACTCAAGTTGAAAAACCTCATTTAACAGTGTATATGCAGAGGAAGGAAGGGTGTTTTGTGCAAAGCAAAGCAATTTACAGTGAGTAGAATCTGGAGACCTATCAGTGGCCTCTCCCAGAGCGTGACATTCTGAACAGCACCACAAAAAAACAGCTTTGGTGAAGCCTTAAAAACCTGATAGAAATTTGCAGCAGGGAGTAAAACATGTTAGTATGAGCATAGGTTAGTTTGCTTGCTTCTAACCTAAGCTTGTGAGGCCCTTCCAGGGTAGAAGACTGAGTGAGAGCAAAGCAGAAGATAGCACGAAGACCACAGGTCTATATTTGTCAGACTGCAGAAGTGAAGTTACAGCCAGTCAGAGTTAGTAACACAAGCCCAGGCTGGTTAATGTCCGCAGGAGTCAGAGACGGTCTTCTTCGGGTCCCAGTTGGTTAGTAGAAAGCTGGAAGTGCAGGACTAGGCCTGTCTAAGGCCTGGGCCGGAGTTGGGCCCTTACCCCGTTGCTGTGTGTGGAGTGCAGGGACTGCTCACTGGCTGAGGAGCAGGTGCTGATGCGATCCGTCTCCTTGCTGTGGCTTGAATGTCTGCGCAACTGGCTGGAGACGCGGCTGGGCAGGGGGTCATCCCGCTCCGTGTAGGACCCAGGAGGGCGGTTGGGAGGTGATGCTGGGACAGAGGCCCAGAAAGGGGCGGGACCTTTTGGGGTAGAGTTTTGGGGGCTCACAGGGGATAAGAGAGGTGAAGGGAGGCCCGCTCGAGGCCTAGGGAGGGCCAGGGTCATGGGGGCCACTGCGGCTCTGGGGATTGGAGATCCTGGCTGGACCTGGGCCTCAGCTGGGGGGCACGTACCTGAGGTGCGGCTGTCTGGGTGATGGTGCTGCACTGGCTGGGGGAGACGGGAGGAAGGCTGCGGGATTCTGGAACTGCGGGAGCGTGAAGCCGAGCTGCTGCTGCTGCTGCTGCTACTGCTGCCTCCGGGCAGGCCACTGCTACTGCTGGGACCGCCCGAACCACTTGCCCCTACGTGGTTCCGCTGGTACTCAATGGGAGATGTTAGAGCTGAGAGATGGAAAGAAATTCCATTTAAGATTCAAGATTCAAGAGTTTTATTGTCATATGCACAGCAGAAACAGGCAGTTACACTGTAAATTCAAACTTTGCTGTTCCTCCATTCATCAAATATAATATGATAGTAAAATAATAATAAAAAGTTGAAAGACAACAAAAGCAAAGTTGAAAGAAAACATGTATGTATGTGCAAGTATGTAGAGCAGCGGTTCATAAAGTGCATGTTTAGTAGATATAAACAGTAGTGTTCTGTGTAAGTAATAGATGTAAACAGTAGTTTTCAGACAGCAGCAGTAGAGTGTATTTTTACCACAGGTATACTGTACATTTAAAATAAATACTAAAGTTAAAATAAATAATAAATAGCATTGGTTGCAGGAGGAAAACACAAAGGCATCTGCCACGGTGGGCGCCATCTTGTTCTGTCAATGATCAGTGTGAACATGATGACATTTATAATTATATTATTTTGAAAGCCATCTAAGTAAACAAATAAATACATAACAATACAATAAAAACTATAGTATATTTATTTACTGCTGTTTATTTAATACATTTACTACATGTCCAAAAGTCTGCTCAATAAAACTGTTTTCTCCTGATATCAGTGGAATTAATATTCAGTTACTTTTTCTGCTCAATAGCCTCCAACAGCTGGATGGCTTTATATCCCTTTATCTGATACTTGGCATTAGATATGCTGTCCTTTGGCTCATGTGCAGCTGCTCCAGAGTCTCTTTCTGTTTACAAGCCTTTTCTAAAGTAACTGAAATCACTAAGCAGAAGTGGTGTTTGGATATTTTTCGACATACAGGGAAAAATAGTCTACAACATCATTCAAAAGTTTGGGCACACGAGTCACTAAATATATTTATTAGCACTATTTACTACCAAATTCACTATTTATACCCGTTTTAAAAATAAATCTTAGACAATTCAGGCATTAAATCCAAATCAAAATATTTTTAACATTATGTTACATACTGTACACTCAGGCGTGTTCAAACTTATGACTAGTGCTGTATTCTGCAGTAGTGGTTCTCAAACTGAGCCTCAGCACGCCCCTGGACAAACCACACCATCCGTATGCACTGCAAGTTGGATTAGTCCAAAAATGTGAACCTTTTGGTGGTCTCTGAGGACTGGTTGAACCACTGCTCCTTAGACATATGCATACAGAAATGGAACCTAGAAACAGAAAAGTGAACTCAGAAATATAAAAGTGAAGTGGGTTACCATTGAGGAAGTTCCTCTGGTTCTCCAAGATGCTGCTGATCTGGTGGACCCAGGTCTGGCAGACAGAAGGGCTGGATGAGTGCAGGATGTAGCGCTCTGTGCCTCCTGCGGACGACCTTGAGGTCAGAGTGAACTTGCAGGGGTCACTGTCTGAACTCTCTTCTAGTCCCAACCAACTGACCTGCAACAAGATAAGATGGCACACAATATTCAGCATAAAAAAGTAGATTATTCTGTCATTAAAACAACCCTAATAAACATTATGCTCAACAGACCCTCTCAGCATTTCTAAAATGTTTTAAACCAAACTTATTTCATATTATATTTAAATAGTTAAATAGTTCCTTCTTCGAGTTTCTATCTTTTGTTTATCAATTCATTTTCTTTCTCTTTAATTTACTAAATAAATATGATTTGTTGCCTTTTCAGTCGTTTTACCCCTCTGTATTTGTTAGGTTGTTTTAAATGAGTAAAATTCAAAGCACAATAAGCATCAGAGTCACTCAAATGACCTTGAGCAGAGGGCCTACTGATACCACTGCTAGTGAAAAGCCCTACTTGTGACCCTGCACACCTTAATGCTGTTTTTGAACAGATAGCCCGGCATGGAGAAGCCTTTCTTCCTGTCCAGAGGCTCACTGAAGATGACAATCTGCTCAAAGAGGAAGACACGCCGCTCCTTCATGCGGGACAGCAGGCTGCTGTCCTGATCCGACACCATGAAAGTGTCCTGCAGGAGGAGTCTACCCTGCGCTACGATTTTCCCCTGAAAATCACAAACCGACAGAAAACACAGAAAACAAACTTCAGAACGGGGAGCAAATCGCTTCCATATACAACATATATATATATACTTACACATACACACACACTGTATATCTAAAGGTACTAACAAAGTAACCTTGAGAGTAAACCTTGTGTGTGTATTTTGAAAGATACAGGTTTCTCTGGGGTGAATTGTGAATTAAAGTGTAAATCAATCTCCATACATCTGGCAAAAAGAACTTACATCAAAGCCCTGAAGACGGCCCACGTTCATCATGTCATTACATCGTTTGGGAACAACACACATGACCTCTACAGCTTTCTGAGAAACACAAATCAATATAGTCCCAAAAAATTAAACATGAAGCTCATGCTTTGTACATAACACAAATTAGCAAGACAGCAACACTTTTAAAGGGTAAAAAGAAAATATGGCATCCTCACCTCTAATTCTGTTGTGTCAACTCCAGCCTTTTTGGAAAACTTCAAGAAATCCTAAAACAGATGAACTTGAAAATGACTTTTCATCTGATAACACTTTGACAGACAGGACAACTTAATTTGCTTACATAACTGATACGTCTTTCCTTTTACTGGAAACGGCAAGCTATCACATTTTCAGTCATGGGCTGGAGGTTAGGGAACTGGCCCTGTAACCGGTTCGATCCCCAGTGCCGACAGTCCATGATTGAGGTGTCCTTGAACAAGACACCTAATCCCCAATTGCTCCCTGGGCGCCGTGGATAGGGCTGCCCACCGCTCTGGGCAAGTGTCCTCACTGCCCCCTAGTGTGTATGTGCTCACTAGTGTGTGTATGTGTTTTACTTCATGGATGGGTTAAATGCGGAGGTGGAATTTCCCTGTTTGTGGGATTAAAAAAGTATCACTTAAACTTAATGTGTTTCTGGTTTCAGGTCAGACTGTTTGCTCAGCGCTTATATTGTGTCTTGTAGCTGGTCATAGATAGAAGTCAAAAGGGAAGCCAGTAAAACAATGTGTACTGTATGTTATACTACATAAGAGAACATCAGGAGATCTAGTCCTAGAAGACGAAATCTCACTGTTTGACTCAGAGTGACTGAGTTACCTTAAGCAGCAGCTGGTACTTCATGATCCTCTGCACCGGCTTGATCAGCAGATCTGTGATCTGCAGCCTGTGGCCTAAACGCTGCTTCAGATCCTGACAGAGTGAGTGAAGAAAAGAGAGAGGGAACAAATAAATAATTAGAGCAACTTAAATTTTAAAGACCGGTTAGCATGAGGTTAAATTTTATATTTATTCACAAAGCAGCTTCCCAGAAATCTGACCCAAAACCTCCTATAAGCAAATTTGTGGAGACTATGGCAAAGTTACCAATGCCTTTTTTGTTCACCACTACATTTTATTAATTTAATGCTACCTATAGTCCCAGTTAAAGTTTCTATTGAATGCAGGTCTACATTAATCTTAATGACATTTTCATCTAAAAGCGTAAGTCAAACAAGATTTATTGTCAGCAAAATTTTGTAAGTTACACTTAGTTGTGTATGTGTGTGGGTTGGGGGTTGGGGGAGGATGTAGTTGTATGACATCTGAACATTTCTTCCCCACAGGCTATAAATAAAATCATAAAACACATGGTTTACAGTAAGTCAGGAGACCATATTAACTTTACTTTAGTGTTTTACTGTTTATGGTAGCAGAGTTAGAAAGCTCACTAACTGCTAGGTTAGCTGCTTAGCTAAGTGCTGCTGTACACACCAGTCTTGCCAACCACAAGTTTACACTTATCTACACTTTTAGATAACTACACTTAACTACATGCAGAGTGGACTGAAACATCTCTATGTGAGGTCAAGAAAGCCAATATTTCTTACTTTAGTAATTAAGTATCTTATTTAATATGTTTAACACGTTCACTATTATTTAAAGAAAATGAAAAAAACAAACAAACAAAAAAAACACTGTGTCCTGGTACTTTGATTGCCATTGTATATTAAGATTTCTATGTAAAATATTACCATACACTCTCAGAAAAAAAGGTACGACACTGTCACTGGGGCAGTACCCTTCTTTTCACTGTGGTAGTACCCTCACGGGTACATCTCAGTACCTTTACTCATGGAACATAACTGTACCATAATCCACTGAAATCATATTTTCTAAGATGTATTGGCTCCACACCCTCTGTCTCACCTCCAGGCTTTTTATCCAATGGTTCTGTTTTAAAAAAATAGTTTATAAAAAGATATAAATATCTACTTTTCCACTAGGTAATACTTATAAAACCACTGTTGTACCTTTGAGGGAACATTTACACTGTTTGTAACTTGATGAACGAATCATGTACATCCATGGTACCTTTATTTCTAACAGTGTACATTTTCCGTTTGGATATTATTTCTTACCTCAAAATAAGTGTCTATGTACTCAGAGACAATGTGTTCTGATTTGGGCTTGTTCTGGCAGTAGACTATGTACATGTGTAATCGTCGTTCCTGTAGAACAAAATATAGTTCATCATCATCATTAGCACTAATACCATTTCTCAACACTGTAACCTTATGTTCTACCTCCTCCAGTGTAAAAGCCTACTGGAAATCATTGCTTACTTGTTTGATGAACAGAGGGGCCAGCCTATCAGGATCCTCCAGGCACTTCTCCAGTTCACTCAGGAAGAAGCTGTGCAAGAATGAGCATCAAAACAGAGAAAGATTAGAAAAACTGCAGAACAGGAAAATATGTTCCGGGCAAACTACACTCCTAGTTTACTGGGAACCCTTTCTGACCACAGAACTGCTTTTGTCTGGATATTTTAGGTGGCAGTTCATTCTCAACTTAGTAGTGACAGTAAGTGTATTTACATGCACTCAATAATGCGATCACTTCTGCAGTCTTCTGATTATATCTGAATATTATGGACAAGTAAACACCACACTCTGATCCTATAAAGAGTTCTGGATTTTAACTCGGTAATCAGATTTCTCATTGCATGTAAACTCTTACTCAGATTTCTTTCAGATTTCTTAGTCTGTGCCTGTATGGAACAGACTGCTATACCATAATTAAGCAAGCAGTGTTGCTGCAAGATGGAAACGAAACATTTTTTTGAATGACCCTGAAACCAACTATATTCTCAAAATAATGAAGGACTTATTTTCATATTTTCAGGTAAAGTGTCAGGTGGCAGACCACAATTTTCAACAGGGGCTGCTGGTGGTTGAACAGCATTTAATGCCTTATCCTTTTTATAGATACCAAGACTTGGAGGATGGGTTAGGGCTGGAGAAGAATTGGTCATGGGCCAGATCTAGCCTATGGGATGTTATATGATGACCCCGAGTGTTGAGGGTGGCTGACAAAAATGCTCATTACAACACATGGACATCAGTCTGTAATTGTACACAAATATAATTGACCTATAAGGTGGAGCTCATACAGTGCTCAAACACTAGAAAAACAAGATAGATGTTTTAATAAAATAATAGTGAGTGTATATAAAGCTATGCTGTGTCAAAATTGTGGGATAACCTGTGTAAGGCCAGGTTTACCTACATTTCCAATCATATTAAGACAATTTTAGGCCACCTACTCTTTGTGCCAGTCGTAAATCTGGTGGATGTTTCCGAACACAATCTTGTCTTTGCCCTTCATGTCGTCCGGAACCCCCTCCTCCTTCATCCGGCTCATGTAGCCCTGAGAATGCGGGAGGACAATGATGTTGTTACCATGGAGACAGTAACACGGACACCAAACATGCGATCACACCAGGCAGACACGCTGAATAGGTGGTACCGCCTACTGCCTGCAATTTCACTTCCTGTTCCAAACCTCCACATAACCTCCTCATTTCAGCTGGCATTATGAATGAAGATCCTTCCAGAATAACACACTGCAACAGTCCCCCAAATCCTCAAGCTACTGACTCGTCCATGAGACTGTAAAAGCGTGAGTCATCTGATTGAATTGAACATCTGAACAGCTTACTGTAAAATTATGCACAACTTGATGCTGACCTAGAGTTTGACTCACTCAGCCTACACTTCACATCTCCAGTGTCAGGACCATTTGCTATAACTGTATGCAGAAGCTATTTGCAAAGATGACACCCAAGTCTAATTCCCCACTCCATGGTGTGACTGTATTCTTACCTCTACTACTGCACCCAAGTCTCTAACGTAGTCTCTCTCTGTCTCTACCAGCTCCAGAAGCACATAGCTGCATAAGAACAGAGACATGATTAAAATTACACCTTCATCAGCAAATCACTCCTGTTTTTGGACTGAAATGCATGAGAGGGTTTGAGAACATTTCCATGTAAGGGATAGGGTTAGCACATATTGATGCAGATTTGAGTAATCAGACGTTAGAGCGTTAACATGTACCCAGGAGTCCAAATGCAGCCAATTTATGTTTGCCTATTTGGCTGGCTTATAGTTGGCTAATATCCAACCAATGACATATAGTACATGTTTTTAATAAACAGTATGTAATATTCTAACCACATAAGCAAAGCAGAAATTGGCAAAGCTTTACTGCTCTAAGATTCTGAGCTGGCTACATCAATAGCAATCTTTTTACATATGCCTTTCCAGTAGGATATGTGAGTGATGTAGTTGCTTACTGGCGTTTCTTGAGGAAGCCTGTCTTGCGCTCATCCATCTCATCGACAGGTGAAGAGGAGGACAGGAGGGAGTTATCAGAGGGATTACAGGAAGGGCTACTGCTGTCTGCCTGATCAACCGAGAGGGAACTGGGCCGGTCCTCAAGACTCTGACAGAGAGAGAGAGAGAGAGAGGGGGGGGGGGGGGGGGGGGGGAGAGAGAGAGAAAGAGAGAGAGAGAGAGAAAGAGAGAGAGAGAGAGAAACAAAGGGAGAAGTAAACAGAGAGAGAGAAACAATGGGGGAGGTAAACAGATAGAGAGTATGTGTGTGTGTGTGTTTGTGTGTGTGTGTGTGTGTGTGTGTGTGAGAGAGAGTGAGAGAGAGAAAAAGAGAGAAAGAAACAAAGGGGGAAGTAAACAGAGAGTGAGAGTGAACGAGAAAAAAACAAAGGGGGAAAGTAAACAGAGAGAGAAGCAATGGAAGAAGTAAAAACAGAGAGAGAAAGAAAGAAAGAAAGAAAGAGAGAGAGAAACAAAGGGAGAAGTAAACAGAGAGAGAGAGAAGCAACAGAGGAAGTAAACACAGAAAGAGAGAGAGACAGAGAGAGAGAGAGAAAGAAAGAGAGGGAGAGCGAGAGAGCGAGAGAGAGCGAGAGAGAGAGACAGAGAGAGAGAGAGAGAGAGAGAGAGCTTCAAGAAATTGTCCACAACCACTCAAAATGAGATGTTAGATGAAACATACATTTTGGGCTATTAAAGACAAAATATTAATACATTATTAAAAAACACTCACTAGGCCAAGTTGTTTTTATATTATGCACAATTATATTGTGCAGACCACGATTTGATAGGAATAACATAAGAAACAAACTGCTCTTGCATGGTCATACCATCTTGCTTTTGACGAGTTCCTCAATGGCACTGACCAGTTCGGCTGCACTGGGTGTCTCAGAGCTGCTGGGACGTCCAGAGAGACGAGAAGAAGCCTGCAGGGAGACACAAAGACAACTCTAAACTTCTCCACCCCTAACAGATCTACTGTTTGATTGGTACTATTTGATTTCTGCTACACTTTCTTCATCTGTATATTCACTGAGTGGGGAATGTGGGGCATTAGGTGTCTGTGTTCTTGCAATTATTATTAGATCGCCATACCGTTATTATCAGCTGATATGAGCTAATCACAGATAAACTGGTCTCGGCGTCCATAATGACTGATAAATGACAGCCATGCCTGCTTTTGCTGCAGTAATGTGAAAGTAGTGGAGTGGTGTAGCCTAAGATGTTGACAAACTTGATTTTAGATTTATTTATGGAAACTACAGCGTTTAACTTCTTCTGGCTAAATGACCAATCTTAAATCATCATTCAAATTTTGCTGTTCCATCTTACATGGAGCACCAGTTTCAGAAAGAGCCTCAAGTAGAAGAATATAAATCCTTCACCATTTATGGTGGCACTGGAAAATTTGATGAAGAAGCTGGTAAATAGGAAGCCAACATCAGCTTCGTGCCCACATGAAGCAATGGTCAATATATCTCCGACTTGCATATCTGTAGTTACAGTTGGTGCTTTAGTAATTGTTATTAAACCAGAAGGGACGCATAAATAAACGTAAGCTGAACAAGTATCTAACAGGGCTTAGTAGCAAAATGATCTACTTTTTTTTTTTTTCAAATATTTTGTGTGTTATTATTATTTTGTTAGAGTGTAGAGCACACTGATATGCTGTGATATGTTATTCACATCTCAAAAAGGAGCTCTGGAATAGTTAGAGCAACATGTACAGACCCTCATGCATGTAATCTGTTCAATCAATAAATTCTTTAAATGATAATATGGCAGATATTAATTTGTGTTCATAACTCTACAAAGTAAAATTGTTTTAAGTTTATTTTAAACTGCATTATGTCATATTTTCTTGGTTAGGTCTCTTACATACACTTAGCAAATGTTAGGGAAAATTTCTGATTTTTAAATTCTTAAATACCAAATGTGAAATATGACTTAAAATTCCTATATCAGTTGGGCTTTACTCATTATTAGAAAAGTTGTGACGTTAATGAGTAAAGGAGTGCTCACAATTTTATCAAAATAGTTCACAGTTTCAGATCACATTTACGTTTGCAATAATAAAATGAATAAACCCACAGTTTCCAAAAGAAATCTTGCCATTTGTTAGGTTTTTATATATTTGGAACTGCTTGTTCAAAACACCTGACAAATTCTATGCACTGCATTTAACTGTCAGGTCTTCATTATCATGACTACCATTGCTGTCTGTACCTCTAAAACTGAAAATCAGTACTGACATCACTGAAGATGAGACATCCAGTACTAAAATGGAGGTGTTAAACTGGGTACTTTCCAGGCCACAGCTCCTCAGACCTCAGCGTTCTTCCTTTATTAAGCACATCTGAATCAACTCAAATGTGTGTGTTTACTTATAGCCAGTAGAGAAAACTTTGAGCTTAGACACTGCTAAAATTGATGTTTCCTCCTTTGTGGAGGTTCAGTGCTGCAGTATGGAGACCTGCCCCTTCAGAGGACAACAGAAACAAAGCAGTACTGGCATTGTCTGAGGATGCTAATTCGTTTGTCGTAGTTCATTAAAGTTTGTGCTCAGCATGACGTTTATTGCCCTCAGAAGTCAGATGTGAAATTGTCCATCACAGTGAATTCCATGGCAATGAATGTACATTTGCTCACAATATTTCACTGAAAAAGCCAGGCCTATAGGAAGAAAGAGAGCACTAATTTCTGTAGTGCTGTGACCCTAGAGGAACACAGTCTGACACACAGGGACAGTCTGACAAAAGAGAAAAGCAAATGTTCTGAAAATGATTTTTTCAAACTGTATGTCTAAGTTGACCACTGGGAAATCTATAACTGTATAACTTGTACTAATGTGAAAATCTTATAATTAATCCGATGTGGAAAAAAAGCTCACCATTGCGGTTCTTTGACCCCAACATTCCACCAGTCCAAATAAGGTATGGAGTGTGGCATCTGGACTCACCAGCCAATAGGGGGCCAATTAAAGGGTTGTGGGCAAGGCTTGGTTTGGAAAAGGTTCTTTTGAATCTATTTTCGCTAAGAGTAAGTGTAGCACACATGACTGCTTACTGCATGTGATGGTACATACTCCGCAATACTCCATTAAAGGGGTGCATGACAGTTCAGACGAGGGAAGAGGGCTTTTCTGCATTTCTGCACATACACAATAGGGTTTTATCCTTTCTTTAATGTAGTTTCAACATGAGGGGCCTTGGCCTTAAGTGACCAGGTCTGATAAATCAAAGCTAAGGTCAAAGGCTCATGGAGTATTCAAATGGCCAAGAATTGAGAAGGAATGAAGGGAAGAGGGTAAAGTGAAAAGGTGTTAAAAAGAAAGGGATGTAAAAAAGAAGGAGATAAAATGGTTTGAGTGGGGGCAGCTACATGGAGAGATATGGGAACTGGGACAAAACAGACGCAGAACAAAAATCAACATAGTGCTGGAGAGTAAAACAACATCAACAAACAAGAGAAAAGTAAGACAAAAGTGTTAGATTAAAACTAGCAAAACGACTGTCAGGCCATTTTAGTATAGAGCTGCACAATATGGACAAAATAATAGCAATATGATTATATTGCTACTTATTGTGATTACAATATTTGCAATCTAATACAAATATATTCAAGTTTTATTCTCTGGTGTTTTACCCCATTGTCTTACCAATTTAGTCATTGCCAGTTCCATCCACTATTACGCTCTTAAAGACTCCCAACCATGAGTGGTTGTGGCATGGCCAAGGATTGAGCTTGTAACCTCTGGGTGATCAGGACAATGTTTAGCCCTACAGCGCTCTCTGAAATATACTTTTACTGAGTTAAGTAACTTAATTAACTACAAATTTAATCGAAAAAATGATGTTGATTTAACTTGCTTACTGTACTGCCACACAAACACAGTATGTGTGAATGGTCAACATGTGTGAGCTGTAGCAGTGACACTGCGATAGTGTTCATGTCATGCAATGGTAGCATAGGCCTTAGATGGCTAGCCACGGTTGTTGGATATAAATCATCTTAAACTATGATTGGTCAGGATGCTTACATTACTCAGTAAAAACTTGGTTAGATGTAGTAGCTGTCAGTATGGCCAAAATAGGCGCAAATTAAAATATACACTAAGTGGAGCCGATAAAATAGACAATGAGCATAGAAACAAGGAGGTGGTAATAATGTTATGCCTGATCTGTGTACACAATTTTGCATGTTTAATTTCAATTAAAATGCTTAAGTAAACTGATAACTCCCCCATTCAGCTACACTACTTTAGCATGGTTTGCACTGTTTCTACACAGTGTTGTCTGTGTGTATTTGTGGCACACCAGTAACTGTACTGGAAGAGACAAAACTCATACCTGAGGAAAATGAATGATGAACTGGTATAGTCCACTAGTTAGAGGGATCTTTAGCATATTGCAGCCTTCTGTGGTTTCAGAATCTCAAAGGTCAATATTGCAAGACACGTAACAAATAATGCATTGTGCAGCCCTATTTTAAGCACTATTAAGACAGTGAATTAAGAAATGAAAGAAATGAAGAAAGAGAATAAAAATGTGTATGAACCTGTCGGTACAGAATTTGTTATATATATAGTAACTTAAGTGCTTGAAAATAAACATAACAAATCAAAAAACCCATAACAATAAAAAAGTAAGGTCGAAAATGAAAACACAGTGATGCAAACGTATAACTGGCTCATTTGATTATCTTTCTAGTTCACAAATGTGAAATGTGCCGGCAACTGAAGGCCAGCTGTAGCCGTGGGGGACGGAGCTTTACCTTGTCCTCCTGGGAGTCCTGATGAAGCAGACTGTGCTGCTGGATGGGCATGGGGGGCGGAAGGGGAACAGAGTCAGCTCCCTCTTCTCCTTCCTCCTCCCCACAGCTCTGCATGCCTGAGGAGGATGACTTGGAGAGTGTGCCACTGCTCAATCCCTCATTCCTCATCCTCTGCAGACAGAGAAAGAGGGAGAAAGGAAGGGTGAGAATGAAAAGAGATGTAAGCTCTCATCTTAAGTCACATTAGTTAATCAAAAATCCATGCTGTCTCATAAGGCCAATTATTTCCTGCAATAATAACATATTATAGTACTCTGCAGACAAAGTTCTTGGTTGGGCTGTCACCATCAATGTGTTAGCAATCAAGTAGGCCTAAGCTTGAATAACCAAGGGACTGAGGTAACAACCCCCAGTAACAGGAAACACATTGTTCGTTATTGATTTATTTCTTACAAACCAAAGGAAGAAAGAAGTACTTTCACATATGCAGTAACTGAGGTTTCAGTCATGCTGGGTCCTACATCAATGCAACATTTTCTGTACCTAACACGAGAGACTATCATGCAATGAGCTGCATTTGGGGGGAGGCTACTAAAGCACTGCGGTTTACATTTACATACAGACTATCACTGTGCTTGCTTTCTTTTTGCCAAGCACACAAGAGAATTTAGACGCAGTTCACAATCAATCAATTAATTCAATCATTCATTAATGTATTTATTTATTTATTTATTTAGTTCGGTGTAATTGGTTTTTAAAAATTGCAAACAATAAAAATTGGTTTAATGTAACTGAACAAAACCAACCCATGCAAAATACTTCATTAATAAACTGCTTGTTTTTAGATGTGTCCAGTTCCCATGTGTCCAGTTCCCAATGCTAGTTAAGTCTCCCCCATTAACATGATGCTACCAAGCTGGAATGGTGAAGACTAGCTCACGCTTCCTCCAAGTCATGCAAAGTGTCATTAGTCAGCTCAACATGCCTAGCAGAAAACTCTTAACTGCCAATTCTATTACATTACCTAACATGTCCCTGCATTGTCTAGTATTGCACTGAATTGTAGGGGAAATGACAGACATCCCACCCACTGCGAGAGTGAAGACATTATGCTGTCTTGGACTACCGTCCATGGATGGCTGCAGTAGCGAATCATGATCTCCCAATGATAGGGTCAATGCTTAAATGGCTGTGCCACTCTAACGCACAAAATTGTTATCATTATTTTTTTAATCATGGCAATTGTAGTAAAATATTTTATTCATGATATTTTAGACATATACACTGGCATTATGGAACATTTAAAAATGTATAACTTTGGCCCTAAAGTAGCTTAACTTTTCAAGTGGGAATGTGCTTGATCACAGAAAGCTGCCTGATAAGCTACATTCGTAACAATGATGCAGGTTGCCATGCAGGTGTTTTTTTAAGGGAAGAATTCAGGCGGGTCAATGTGAAACCACGTTTCCGGTAGATGAAGGAATGATCTATTTTGGATGCATGGCATTTGAATGACCTAAACGAATGTGTGACTGTTCGGGTCATTCAAAAGTCAATTTATTTTAAAGACAAACGTAAACTTCTTGAACACAGTTTATAAATATAATACTACTTATAACGTGTGCTATTATCAGTTCTGGATGACCAGCAGAGGCTGTGAGAAGCATGGCATATGCTCCTCATGCAGCAGCATACAGCTCAAGAATAGCAAAAAAAAAAAAAAAAAAAAAAAAAAATATTTTTAGGTTTAAGGGGAATTCCATAAACTTTTTCTAAATTTCTTCACAATTCAATCGTTAAGCGGCAATCGGAGCGGTCTGATGTGAAATGCTCTGTTTAAAGAAGCTTGCTGAGTCATAAATGTCCTCAGCAGTGGTGATATGAACTGGATGTCTTACAGAAAGTTGCATGAAATGGTTACGAATGTGCTGCGTGATGCCTGAAACTGTTTTAAGGTATTTTACACACCTGGTGGTAAATGCAGGGTGGTGTCAGACAAAAGATTATTCAAAGAAAACTTACTGTTGGGGACTTAACATTATTTTACCAATATTAGCATTACGAATAAATTCCAGAATGTCAATAAAATGGATGTATTTGTGTTGTAGACATTGTGAACCCTGGTTCCTATCAGTTTCACATTAAACTACTCTGAATTACATTGTTTATGTCTATGATTAAATTATGGTCAAATTAAGAAAAATTCCATTTTCACTATTGTGAAGAAAGATGGGGCAAAATGCCTCCATCTTTATTATTTGTTATACTTTTAAAAACCCTCAAGCTGAAACACAAACATCTCAGAAGGGGCTCTGGCCTTGAGCAGGTTTGTAAACACTAAAAACCATGATATGCTTTTACTAAGTTTCTTACCCTGAAAATATCAAACCTCAACACCAAACCTCAATAATATTAATGACATGGAGTTCTAATTCAAGTTTTGATCCAACAGTGATGAAATGTAAATTAGTAGCCACTTTCAGTCTCATCAGGAAGCCCTCAATGCAAAGACGTTTTCCTACTAAAACACCTTAAACGCATCCTGATGATAGGGTGTCCTGTCTGGCAAAATTCCACTGGACCTGAATTACAGCCAGGTCAGCCTATTTCTGTTGTCCTCATGACACAAAGCCCTGTTTCCTAAAAGGTGAACCGCCTTCAGAGAACAGCTGGTGTGAAGTCACTAACAGCCTGACAGGCGCCGTTATGGTACACAAACAAATAACACAGCTGGGCCACGTTGACAAGTACTGATATAGAAACAGCAGCCTAGCTGCTCCATACTTACAGCACTGAACTGGAACTGGAAAACAATCAGGCTGTGTAAACAGCTAAAACACTTCAAATAAAGAAACAGACACTAATAGTCACTATCATACTCGGTTTTATGGAACGTGCCCATAGAAATTCTTAATACCACATCTGGAAGTATCTGTTTTTTACTTGTTATATATACATACACACACACACATATATATATACATATATACACACATGCAAAAGTTTATACACCTTCGGTCAAATTAGATATATTCTCCAAAAGAAAATATGTTAACACATCTTCTACAATCCTCTAGACAATATTATATACACATACATTTTACCGAAGTGTATCAAATTCTGTGCTTATATTCTATGAATTTGCTCAGTTTAACATATTGCTAAAAATAAAATGTAAAATGTGCCACAACTTTTGCACAGGACACATCTTGTTTTATTTTTTCCCCCAACATATTAAATTCACATATTACATTCAGCAAATAAACAGTAATTGTACATTAAGCTGTGCAGTGTTATGTGTGTGTGTGTGTGTGTGTGTGTGGGTGTGTGTGTGTGTGTCTCACACATTATTATACAATATCTCCTTTGCATGAATACTGTCGGTGCATCAGAATAAAATTCAGTTTTGCCCTCCCTAAAAATGTGAGGCGGTGCAACCATTACACTGCATTTGCAGACTGTGGAAACTACTAAAAATGGAATTTAGCTATATAAAACTTTAAATTAAATAGTTTGTCGATTTATGATTTTACATTTTATGTTTGAAACCTTTAAAATTGTAAAAGTCTGTAAAATGGGGCAGATTTAAAAGTATTAAACTCTTTGCAAAACTTTCCCCCCGAAATCCTGACTTCCTCAAACAACAACAAAGGACTTTCACTCTGACATGATGTAAAGAAAGGCGAGGCAGGGTAGTGCATTATAAAGTGACCTTCATGGTGCAATGCCAAGGTCAGTAACCCTTTTACAAATATTTGGGGTGGAAGGGGGGCTTTGTTAAGCTGATTCTGTCAGGTAGTGTGAGCCCAGGAAAACCATGAAAATGTAGTATTATAAGTTATTAGGTTTATATGGGTGCTGTAGAAAGACTAGTTTATACATGTTTTCAGAAGTCAGGATAATATTTTTTATTAATGCCTTTTGCACCACCTGACATATTTTGGATGTTAAAACTGATCCTCAAATTTAAATAAAAATATAAACAAAAATAGAAAGTAGATAAAAAAATCTGTAGAAATGATACCAAAACCCCAATTTTGTGTGTTTTAACTAGAGCATGTTTAAAACCTCTGTAGCTGACAAATCTTACAAAGTCATCTTGGAAATCATGAGTGATTGGTTTCTGTTTACCCTCTTAAGCGCTACTGTATTCCTATGTCTTTCATAAATCTATACTATGCCACAGTGATGGGAATTCACTAAAATATTGTACAATATTATTATGTCATCATAGACACTTAATAAGGCCTCCCTCTTCCAACACTTTTCACCACACTTCAACATTTTATCTCTACAGATAAGAGGTGGTTAAGATGAAAGAAAAACGAGTCCTCACTGATTTAATAAGGTAGCCTGTTTAGGAAACCTAACTGTGGTTAATAATGAAACCGGTTAATCTCGGTTATATTTAACACAGTTCTTCCCACTCCATTTCAGATAAGGAGTACTGTTCTGTGGCTGTTAACCATGTAGCCTGATCTAGCTATAGGATAGGGAAGAGAAAAGGAGAGTTAGTTTTGTGGTTATTCTTGTATAAACCCCTTGGTTCACCCCCTTACTTTTCTGTTCTTCTGTACTACTCCAGTAGTTCTGAGTTACTGCATGTTATCCTCAAAACTTTCACTGCAGCTTTAGCTTTTACACAAGATCTGTGCTCTGACGAACTGCAGAGAGGATTAAATAAATAGATCAATGGCTGTAAAATAATGTAAATTATTCATTCCTGCAGCAGGTTCTCTGTTCTACTTGCCTTTGATCATGATAGATAAGAAACGTGTTATAAAGGCCGACACACATTAGCACATTCTGCTAAAACACAGAAAAACATTTTTTTTTCAATTTTTTTTTTCATTTAGACCTTCATGAAACATTTTTAACCAAAATCTAATATTCAAACATTTGTTTAAATATAAACAATAGTCTAAATCAAACACAGACACTTTGTTTGACCTCTATTTTCCCATAACATTATGTATAATTTTATTAATACAGCTTTTTTTCTGTAAACTTCTGTTGCTATCCAAAAACAAATTCCAAAACAGTAACTTTATAGGAGAAGCTATAAAACTAAATTAAATTAATGTAAAGAGGTCTTATTCAAATTGATTTCGGAGCACTCATATTGCTCCATTCATCATTTATTTTCACACAATTTAAAAGCTGCCATATTCAGATGACATAGAAAAATACAAATTGCTGAAAGCTGAAAATAAGTCAACAGATCACATTAATTTTTGAGGAGGGACTTGGACACATGAGCAGGAATTAGAATCATAGGTGAGTAAATCAAAACTCTTAATGATTTATTTTGTTCTATCATCCACTTAAAGTAATTATATTGATTACATTTGTTAAAAGCTGGAGTGACGCTACCTCTCCAACACCCCCACTATACACTGCATAGGGCCGACGCCTGGCCGCTGAACTTGGCACACAATAGTTCAGGTTCAGCTTTGGCAGGCAGCCTGATGGTTGCTGGTATGCAAAGATCACTTTCACTCTGATAAAAAATAGAATCATTTTTGCTCAGCTGCAGCAAGAGATTTAAAATAAATTTAAGTCGACATTCCTTTCTCTAATTTATAAACAAAGGGCCTCAATCACCAATACCTTCATATGCATTTTCTTACATTTTATTTGGAGAAGGGTCCTAATATAAATAAGAAAACAGTGGTCAATGTCAGAATCTTTGTAAAAAAACTGTGTAAATGAGTGTAGAGAAGAAATTTCTTCTTAAAACAGTTGGTGAATGAGGCCTGAAGTGCTTATAAACTACACCAAAAAATCAAGAGATGAAGTAGATAATGTGATCGCTTTGAACAACTGTTGTAATATTATAACCAGATTGCATAGAAGAAAAGGGGGGAATTGATTAGAGAAGCATCTTTAAAAAAATGTTCTGACTCCATTTAAATGAAAGCATCAATATCAAGTGGAAATAAAATTATAATTTAAAACACAATGAAAATACAAAACCAAATCTGTTAAATCTAAAAAAAAGGTATTTTTGTCTGCTGTAGAAGCCCAAGAGACCAGGCTAAGACCCAGCAAGTTAAATACACGCATTAGGGATGTGCATTCTGAATAATTTTGCTATTTCAGTATTGGCAAGATTTCATGAATGGATATCTGGTTTACTACGGGGAAGGAAAAACAACAACAACAACAACAACAACAAAAGGACTCGGCCAAAAACAACATAGGGTTATAATCATATCTTTTTTGGTGTTTAGGTATTCAAGAACAGTTGAGGGAAATCGGTAGGTTTACGTGTTAGTTGAGAAAACTGTGCAGTTTAACTATCATGGCTTTTCTCAAGCCTTGTGCTAGGACTGGGATTGCATTTCCAAAAGCTAAACTGTGCTGAAAGAGGCTGTTAAACTAAAAAGGTTTAGCCTAAGCTGGCTTTAGAAAGTTGCATATTACGCTAATCAGCACTAACCTCCTCCACGCTCTCGTCCTGGGGCGTGGCTGCACTGTCGTCCGAGTCTTTCTGCGAGCCGCCGTCTGCGTTCTTGCGCACATCACGGCTCTTCTTGTGCTTGTGTGCCAGCTTCTTAACGTGGCCGTCTGCCTTTCCGCTGCTGAGCCTCCGCACCGGGCTGGTCAGCCATTTGCGCAGCGTGTTGCCTGGCCGCTTGGCCCCTGGAGAACCCTGCAGGTGCCCGGGCTGCAGAGTGGCACTGCCTGACAATCCACCCTCATTACTGGACACAGAGAGGGTATCTGGAAAGAGAAGAGAGAAGGGTGATAAGTCAGTATACTCTACTGTAGCACATACAACACAGCATATAATGTACAGCAATCACAGCTCTGTCCATCATACAACACACGTTTATTAAAGTGTCTTCTGTGGCATGATGAGAATTATTTACCTTAATTATGATTTGGACCGGATGTGGTTTAAACAACTAGAATGTTAGAGGGGTATGTCATTATTCCTAAAGCAGTGCTTTGTTCCTTCAGTTTTGTAGTTTTTTAAAAGAAAATAAGCTTATTATATCCTATTTTTCAGTACATTGACTAATAGTGTGTAATGTGTTTAGACCTATAGGAAGAGGTCAACTAAGCCATTTCACCAGTGGCATGGAAATCAACCTGTCAGATAGTTGCATTAACATATTAAAAAAGTTCAAATAAAAAAATTCTATTTATTAAAATATTTTAAATCTGATTCAATATTGAATTCATTTTAGTTTCTAGGCTGATTCTGCATTTTATCTATTGGGTAAAAGTGGTTAATATAATTCTTTCCCACTTGTTGCTGCAAGGAATATGTAGAAATGTGCAATGGAATATGTAGAAGTGGACAAAAATCACCACAATAATAATAATAATAATGTCACGCACTCCACGCAAGACAAGGACTCCACATCCCAGAATTCCTTGGAGTCTCACCTCACTTCCTACTCCCCACCCCACTCCTGGAGGAGATCTCAGTCTCCTGATTATTAAGGACTCGCACCTGAATTAGTATCAGGGGACTCTTAGCTTGGGCTATTCAAGCATAGACTTTCGCCAGCATCAATGCGAAGTATTGTTCTGCCGAACCTTACTGAGCATTGATTCTTGTGCCGTTTGCTTTATTGTGCTTTGACTTCCGTATTGGTTTTATGGCTTTCGTTGTTTGCCTTACCCCTGTTTTGGATACCTTTGCCTCTGTCGTTTGGAATTGTACCTTTTTGACTATAGCCTGGACTGTGACTTTGATTTTGTTTTGCCCTTTTGTCAATCGCTGTACTTTGCCCCATCATTAAAGACGCACTTACTTCCTATCTGCGTTCGTCTGCGACTCCCTCACCCTCACAAATAATAATAATAATAATAATAATTTATACATATGGAGAGAGAGAGAGAGAGAGAGAGAGAGAGAGAGAGAGAGAGAGAGAGAGAGTCTATTTTAGAGACATATAGAATCTATTGTTATTTCAGGTTAGGGGCAGTGTGGGTAACATTTACTGGATAAACCACAAAAATGCTACAAAGGTTTTAACAATTTCTTCATTTTTTATGTATATGAATGTCTTTATTGTCACTATACAAGCATGACGAGATTCAGTATTTTCAGATATAGATTTTTTGGACTAAATCACAACTGTTAGCTCATAAACATTCTAAAGCTAAACTGGATTTAACTGGCCAGAAAAGTACTGTGTTCTGTCCCGTAGCAGAGTTTGGATAAGATGAGAATATATTCTGAAGCACCTTGAAGACACAACTATCAAGAACAGGTATTTTTAGAAGACTGCAGTACTTTTATTCTCCCTTCGAAACAGATGATTCTTTTTCACAAGTCCTCTGAAATCAACTTAGCTGAATGGCATCTTATGTAAAGCTTGCGTAAGGCATCTCCTCTGTATTGATCTCCATACAGAACCACCTCCACTGTCTCTGCAGACTGTTCCTTGGGGACATGTGGGAGCTGTTAAATAACTCCTCACTTTAAGATCTGTTAATTGGGTTATTTTGGGAGGCTTTGTAAATGAATTGTCTATGAGGGTCAATTCTATTTTTGGCTGAAGTCTTGCAGTTTGTCTGTACACATGCAATGCTGGAGAAAAATGCAACCAACATCGTGGAACAAGCAGTAAACGTCCGTAAACGCCACCTTACAGATGAACTCTCATATTTACTACATAAAGCCTAAAAGACCGTATACCATCACTATCCACATTATTAAAATCTCCTACCTTATGGCTCCACCTAGCTGTCAGTGAGTGTAGCTCATCTGCTAATGTATGTTCTTTTAGTCATTCTCTAGTCCTTCATCAATGGTCAGTTTCTGCCCCTGGAGCTGCTCTGGGCTGGATATTGTTGGGTGCTGGTCTGCTCTCAACCTGGCAGTGACACTGATGTGTGTAAAAATCCCCCAGCAACGCAGGCAGCAGGGTCTGCCACTCATAACAGCACCACACAGACTACCATACTACTACCCTGTCTGTGTCACTTCTGTGCTGGAAAAGATCCACCACCCAATAATATTCAGCAATCCAAACAGCAATGCTGTGGTCAAAAACTGACCAATGATGAATGGAGGAGAGGGTGGTCTCACAGTCTGTGCATTGATCTGCATTCTCCAGTAATTGTACATCTATAGCATGGGGCAAAAGTCAGAGACCATCCTTCATTTCTACAATTTCCGGTCACAACAACCATTAAAAACAAATAATTCTTTCTTCAGCAACAAAAAATACAGCTAAAAACAAATCAAGGGATTATATCTTTGTAGTTGTTACTCTTGGAAATTTGAAGCCTCACTATGACCTACTTTACAGCGATTTCTGACCCCAATACCAACCTTCACACATATAAAAGCACTCAACACAGGATCCACCAAAATAACACATAACTGCACCAACGAACATGCACCACTGCAGATCCACCTACAGATGGTTACATAGACTTGTACTGTATACAACTGCTGTATACAAGCGTATGCACTGAGTGGACAAGAGTCAATGCTATCGAGACCTTAAGTTACTCAATAATACGCACCATTACCTACAGTTAACCAGCACAGTTAACACTGAACTGCACCATGCATTATGACTCACACAGAGCAACACTGGTCTCCTATAGTCATCACGAAGGCTATAATGAATTTGTTGGTATAATTGAATTAAAATATTTAAGGCATAAAAAATACAAGCCATTCAAATAACCAGTACATTTACTACTGTCATGAAACCACACACTTCCCTTCAGCAAGTGGTTTCCTAAGCTGTCTGCTTACTGACAAAACAAGCCTTTGACGCAAACACAACAGTTTGTGGTGGATCGATCTGAATGTCAGTCAATACACCTTGGCCACAATGACTAAACCCAGCACAGTCAGTCTCTGATGATAGTCACATGCAGAGACTACACTCCTGATTGTCTGTTTTAGAGCTACAACCTGAGCTGTCCTGCTGCTCCAGATGCCTCACTAAAAGTTGCAGTTATTTCTGAGCATACTGCAGGAAACATAGTGAGACTGCACCTAGCATTAACACCAATACCAATGCCTGGAAATGGAGCACATGCTCCTGAAGAAAGCACTGATTTTTTAAACGTTCTGCATAATTATATTGGTAACATGTAAACAAAGTCATTCAGAGTGATTTAATGTGAAATGCTCCATTTCAGAGAGACTTGCTGTGGTGGTGATAGGAACCAGTCTGAAGAGGTAAATGCCTCTCAAAGTTTCCTCGCATGCACTGTAAGGCAAAATAGGTTTTTTTTTTCTTCAGATTTAAAATTATTTTTAGCACTAGTTTCTGTTTTTCCCATCATTAACATCCAGTGAAAGCAACAGTGGCTGCATGTTCCAACCAAGGAGTATATATACAACATACAGACAAATGGAAAGGCTGAACACCCTGCTCATGTTTTTTCTACTCATTTTAGTGCACAATTTCTAGTTTTTTGCTCACTTCAACTGATTGGAAAAACTGTGGCAATCGTGGCACAACTTTCGTACAGGTCTTTTTTCCATAATTTGAAAGCCCTAGTTACCCTTTACATAGTGCTTCATGATGAAAGGATAAAAAAAAACATTTAAAAATTATTTGGAAAACATTCTGTTACTTCCAGTACAAGCTATAAATGTTTTTTTGTCCTTCTTCTGTAAACCTTTTTGGAGGGCTACAGTCATTGATTCCATCACTGCAAAATACAGTGTGCAAGCAGTTGGGCTTTAGCTTGCACTACTGCCGATGGTTTGAAGGGTCAAACTAATTTTCGAAATCTGTTTTAATATCTTGCAATGAATATTGCAACTACATTAAGTAACATAATTGCAAGGAGGATTTTATCTCCGCCATTGTGGGTCTATTATAGAGATACTTTGATGTCCACATGGAACAGAGACATACATAACATAGCTCACTAACATATCCTATAAAGCCCTCTGTGGAAGCTTACACTAACTCCTACATGCGGTAGTTCCTGTGGTATTAAAAATCATTCATAATTTCCATAATATGAATGGTGGGTGGTGGCTATAGTGTAATGGGTAACACCTCTGCCCTCTGTGCTGTAGACTGGGGTTTGAGCATTTGCCAAATGCAGTAAATGTAAATATCTTACTTCATAAGCCAGTGATGTGTAGTGTGTCTTAGAAATGCTTCATATTCTTACACTGAAGATTTCATAGAAAGGTCTGAAGTGAAAGACTGTCAAACTGAAACTGGACTGCATGGTTTTGTAAGTAAAACACATATGCCCCCCTCGCCCACAAACACATACTTCTGAAAAACCCTGCCCTTGATTGCAAACAGCAGGTCTGAATATGACACATTATTCCAACCAAAATGACTCAGTCTACCAATACCACAGATTGTAATCTCAGCATTCAAGTGTATGCATGTAAACTATGCTCGCAAACTTCACCACTTTGCTTTGAGAAACAGGACATTCTTTTGCAGCAAGAGGTGTTGCATGTGCAATCACCCGCAGGCCTGCAAGGCACTGTGTTCGAAACTGCTAAATCTATTTGTATCAATGCTAATCAGACCCACTTTGATTGCTAATGTTCCTAATTATCCAGCAAAAAGAACAGGTGTAAACACAGCAAGGCTTTCCTTTAGAGCCCTCTTAGAGAACTCTGTTGTATTGCTGTATGTGAACTATGTGAGACGTATTTCAAATCTTCTCCCATCTGAATGACGCTATTTGAAGGAAGGAAGTGGGCATTTGAATGGGCACCTGAACAGAGGCAGCTTTTAGTGGGGCTGAAACAGGTGCGCACCAGTGCTTGATGAAACTGGGCATTCGGCCCCGGCTGAACGACTCTCCTGTGCTTGACATGCAACTCACACTTACAGGCAGCTTGGAGGAATAAGGCTGAATTATATGGATAAAGCATCACATTGATATTACAGTCACATATGTTGTTGCTGTCAGAAGAAAACCTTGTATCTCCATTTTTGGCATTTTTCAGTTTTGACATAATTTGAAAGTATTTTTTTTTTATTTTGTGATGAGAGGCCTAAAAGAAATGACCCAAAATGGGAAAAAATCTGGTTCCATTGATTTACATTGAAAGTGAAGTATGTTTTTTTCTTCTTCTGTAAAGTTACTATTTTGGAGATACAAGGTTTTCTTCCAACAGCAGCGATATGTTATATGTTAAGTGTGGGGCCCGACCGATGTAACAGTTTTCTGTTGAAATCAGCCAATATTGATATCCGTAAAACTGAATGTTGAGCAACAAAGACAAAACTCACCAACAAATATAACTTCGCAGGAAATGGCCATTAATCAGCTGCTTACAATCGAACCTCACGCTGATTTCTTCAGTTAGGTAAACGTATGTGTTAATATTAATGTTCCCCCACAACAACTTTGCCAAATCATGTCTTTAGGGACCTTGCTTTACGCACAGGGGTACTTTCATTTGATTAAACTCCAGCTGAATTTAAATAAAGTGTATTAGCTAGCTATACTACTTTTGTTACCTTAGACTGAGTAGTGCTGCAGTGGAGAAGAGCAGGTTTTGTTCCATGTAAGAAAAGTGCAGTTATAAATAAATTATGTTTCATAGTTTTAATCTTCCTTATCATTCTCTTACAATATCAGTTGGTGACAGCAGGACGCACTTCCGGCTAATCTGAGGAGCTCAGTTGTGGAGCTCTATGTCTGAAGCGTTTTGTTTGGCTAGTCAATGTCCTCTAAAGCTGGACACACACATACATGTAACGCCTGTGATTTATATACTGTACAAAGATGCTCAGTCCATGCTACACAGCCTTTATAGCTCTATCTGTGAACAACTTCAAATAAAGCTGTCTCTTCAACATGCTTTGCACTGAGTACTGAGCAAATGTAGAGACCATGTTGTCCTACCGTGTATGTTTCAGCTGCTGTAGCTCAGCTAAACACCAGAGCCATCCATCGGATTGCCAGATGGAGAAGCGTGATTCGTCACTCCACAGAACACGTCTCTACTGCTCTAGAGTCCAGTGGAACATGCAAAGAAACTGAGCTAGAGCAGCTCAGCTGAACACTGTGCTCTGAAACGTACATGGTAGGACAACATGGTCTCTACACTTTCCAGTCGTTTGTTTATTAGCATGGCAGCGTACACAAAGTTTACGTCACATGATATTAGTGGTTATTGGTTGTTTGTATCTGTGAACTTTTATGAGTACACGTACAAGTAAATGAGCATGTTACTGGCCCAATATCAGTATCAATGCATCCCGAGTTGGCACTATGCATACTGGTAGGCAGAGTTCTCCTGGCATTCATCAAAGCCAGATTTGTCCATCAGTCTCCCAGATACTGAAACGTGATTCACCGCTCCAAAGAAAACATTTCCACTGCTCCAGAGTCCAGTGGTGGCATGCTTTACACCACTCCAGCTTTACACCAACCCATTTCCTAAAGCTCCTGACACAGTTCTTGTGCTGATGTTGCTTCCAGAAGCAGTTTGGAACTCTGTAGTGACATGCAACACAGGATAGGCGTTTTTATGAGGTACCACTGTGATCAGTGACTCTGCACTGTGTGTTTGTGTGGTCTATCACTTTGTGGCCAAGCTGTTGTTAAGTGCTTCCAATTGTTTAGCATACATGTCACCTGAAACCCTTCACTGCAACCCCCCCACACTTCTGGTGGAGGTTGAGTATAATGCAGTAATAAGGCACCCAAACATCGTGGTGTGATTTGAACCTCTGCCAGCATAGCAGCCAAGGTTGGCTGTATTGAAGCTTGTTCCAAAGAGGATGAACAACACTTCGTTTTAAGTGGACTACTCACCCAATATATAACAATAAAAATTTACCTGCTTAAACAAACCAAACTGAGCACATCCTTTTAAACGTCAAAATATTTTAAAGAAAAGTATAAACTACAAAGTTTGTGTCTGTCAGGATTTCTTGCTGCAAGAACAACCAGCAGGAGAATTTACAAAAAGTTATGGGTTGCCATTGACATGACCGGCTATCCAGGGTAAGACGTCCATTTTTCTGGGGGCTTCTGTTTGAAGAGCTTGGAAGGGTGGGAGTGGTAGAATGAATCCCTTTGAAGTCTTTGGTGTGAAGCTAATATTAGAAGGAGAACGTCTGTCCACCTTGATTTACAAGAGAACGAGTCAATGGTCATGACATATTCTTGTCCTGTGGGGTGTAAAATAAGCTCAGGGCTGGATGTGTGAGAGACAGACCATTTAAGTGGTCAGCTATAGCGCAGACTGTTGCTCTGCAATGTCCGGGAACATCAGACGGTTCCCCGACCACGGACTTTTCCAAAATCCTGGTTAAATGTGTCTCTGTTTATTCCCATCTATAAGTTATAGTTCCTTAAACCAGTGGTTCTTGGGCTTTTTTTAGCCATAAGCCAATCCATCTTAACTCTCCTTGAAAAAATGTAGAGCTCCTTCTTTCTCCAGGACTTGACAGCACTGTTAGATGCACCAATGCTACTTAGTAATATTACACACAGTTACCAAATGCATTGAAACATGACACTGTTGCCCATTAACAAACCAGACAACAACAGACAACTAAAAGATCTGAATTAAGCAACATGCCTTATCTTATAGTGACAACGCAATATTAAGCTGGGACATCTTCATGAAAATCATTCTCAAAAATGAGCTTTTTTCCCCCAGTTTTCAAAATCCAAAGCCAACCCTACGAGAAACACAGTTTTAAGTAACACTGTAGCCTCAGAAACCTCTTTAATAATTGAGGCTACTCTTTACACTCTTTGACCATTCTTCGAGAAGTGCATTTGTGAGGTCAGACACTGATGTTGGATGAGAAGGCCTGGCTCAGTCTCCGCTCTAATTCATCCCAAAGGTGTTTTATCGGGTTGAGGTCAGGACTGTGCAGACCAGTCAAGTTCTTCCACACCAAACTCACTCATCCATGTCTTTATGGACCTTGTTAGGGCACGAGTGCGCAGTCATGTTGGAACAGGAAGGGGCCGTCCCCAAACTGTTCCCACAAAGTTGGGAGCATGAAATTGTCCAATATCTCTTGGTCTGCTGAAGCATTAAGAGTTCCTTTTGGTGGAACTAAGTTCTCCTGAAAAACAACCCCACACCATAATCCCCCCTCAACCAAACTTTACACTTGGCACAATGCAGTCAGACAAATACTGTTCTCTTGGCAACCACCAAACCCAGACTCATCCATTGGATTGCCAGATGGAGTAGCGTGATTCATCACTCTAGAGAACACGTCTTCACTGTTCTAGAGTCCAGTGGCGGCGCTTTACACCACTGCATTTGATGCTTTGCTTTGTGCTTGGTGATGTAAGGCTTGGATGTAGCTGCTCAGCCTTGGAAACCCATTCCATTAAGCTCTCTACACTGTTTTTGAGCTAAACTGAAGGCCCCATGAAGTTTGGAAAAACTGTAGCGATTGACTGCAGAAAGTTGGCGACCTTGTTAAATAATCTTGTAATAAGCTTACAGCAATCTCAAGATGAGAAATATTATATCGATAAGACTGACTGAATTGAAGATATTTTCACTTGTCAAGATACCATTTTTGCAGTGAATTGTAACAGCAGAGGATTAGATCTTTGTTTCTTTTAGTTTTTAGCTAATTTTTTACAAAGGGACAAACAAAAGGACCTCACCTAACAAAAAATTTGAAAAGTGTTCTGCTCAAAGTAGAGATGTGCCAGTAACTTTGGCCTTGGGTACCCATGTGGAAAATAACCTCAGTGATCAATTAAACCAGAGGGGTGGCGATACTGATGTATATGTAAAAATGACTAGGGCTGCACCACTGGTCAGTAGCGCTAGAAATGAGGATACCAAAACCATGCAGCAATATGTGATACGCACTTGTGCTACTGACTGAATCCTACATGTGCGCCAGCAGATGGAACATAACATCTATAATGCCAGTATTTTGTGAGAAGACAATGGCAGTGGATGATAGACCAGTTGAAATTTTTCCTAAAGTATTAGTATTAGAGTTAGTTAACCGAGACTGTTAATGAAGAAGTGAAGGTCTGAGAGATATCTGGAATTTGGATTGTAACAATAATAATAATAATTATTATTATTGTAATAAACAGTTATTATTATTATCATTAAGTAAATTAAGGGGAAAAGTCTAAAGCATCTAAAATCGGTATCAAAATGGAAAAAATGGTATCAGTGTAGCCCTGCGTGAAACAGTTAAACCGTAATATTTTTTGACCAGGTCATCATTCCATTTAAACATCAAACCGTAACGCCCCTATACAGCACACACGCATTCAGTTCACTTAGAAAGACAAGTAGCCTGTAAACTTTGTAGGTTTAGTCCAAGTCTAATTAAGTTGGCATGTCTGGTTCACTTCCTCTAGAGCCTCTGTGACTCACTTACGCCTCTATGGTTAAACTCTGGTGACTGTTTTGAGCATTAGACTTTCAATACTGAGATACAAAAGCAGTGGACAAACCCAGAAGGCACCAACTGCAACTCTCCAAATGTTCAACCACACAGTTACCCAAGCTGCCAGCATAGCCACAAATAAACAGGCATCCACAGTGCTGATTTATTTCTTTGTTTCCTTGTACCCTGCGGATATAAAAAGCAGGCTTGCACATACTGCCATTGAATGCGTGGAATTCCAATTATACCGTTTAAAAAAAAAAAAAAAAAAAAAAAGCCTTCTTATGGAGCACCACTGCTGGAGGATGACTGCAAAATCACGCAGGCTCTCCAAGACTGGAGACAGTGGAGAACAATGTAAAGAATGTCCCAAAGACACCCTGGAGGGACCAACACCACGCGCTACAACATGCAAGAGTGGACAGAACAATCCCATAAGACAATATACAACAAAGAAATGTATGTCCATTCATCTATCATGCTCGCCAATTGTATAAATGATGTCTGCTGCCATAAGCGTGACAGCTATTGTTCTTGTTCATTCAAATCATCCGACTGTCATTAAGACTTAAAGTGTAAATGAATACAAAGTTACTAAAAGCACTGATAATAAGTCCATGAATAACCACATTTAAGTGCAGCTGATTCATAAATCAAGCTTTCGTGATGGTCACTGACCACTGTCATCAGAAACATATGACAGACAAGCCTTTGGTCACAGATATCATACTACTGTAATTAGCATTTCAATTGAGAATAAATGAAAAACAATTTATATTTTTCTGAAATAGGTATGAACTAAATGGCAAGCATTTACAATCACAGAAATTGAGGACAGTACGTACCCAAATCTAGCACCCACACTTTGCATTTCTCCAAGGGTTCTCCTGCCGAGTTCATATGGTACGTTGGACTCAAAGATAAAAGTGAGTTTAGTCCATGCGCCATGCCTTAAAGGATGCGGCAGTACGGCTCATGTCCCGAAACGCTATGCATCGAACTGAAAATATCCCACTGGATAATGTGTGGAACAGTGAGAGAATGAGAGAGCAAGGGAGGGTGGTGCTGACTAGAGTGGGAGAGAGAGAGAGGGGGAGGGAGAGAGGGGGAGGAAAGGAGAGAAGGAGAACGAGCAAGAAAAGGCACAGTTCACTAAAGGAGCGGAAATTGTTTAAGAAATAGTTTTTTTTCTGCTTTTTTTCTTTTTACTTTTTTAGATTTTGCAGATTTTTCCCTAATTTTCACTTATTGCGGTAAAGACAGGAAAATCTAAAACATTTCCTTGTCAACTAGGAATCCGGTCAAAGCACAAAATTTGTCCATAAGCTTGCCTAGTGTCACTACTTATTCACTAACAATCGTACACTAACTTATTTCACTGACAAACTATTCTAAACAAATCTAAACCGAACACTGACATCCATAGAAACATGAAAAGAACACATTCATACTGTGACTTTCCAGAAATGAAAGCATTACAGTAATTAGTTGTCTGGAGGATGACCAACAGGTATGGCCAATATCAAGTCGCAGTACATGTTTTACCTATTGAACAAGTACCTCTCTCACCAGCTTTATTGATAGAGGTGGACAGTGCAGGAATACAGAAATGGCACAGTGGTCAGTACAAAGAGTCTCCTGTTGAACTGTGTGTTTGGCTGGTATCTTGCGGCTGGGCCTCGGCCAGTGGAACTGCTTCCTGTTGCTGAACGAACACACGGTAACACACAAGGCTCCTTTACCCTCCTTCCAGCACCAGTGGACATTCAGAAGATTCTGCTTTGGATTATATGTGATGACTAATGTAACCAACTTCGAATGACCAGCAATCACAAAAATTTAAATGTAAGAGTTCACAAGGAGTGGTCAGGAAATGTTAAACGTGGTAAAAATGCTCACATGTCCTTTCTACCCATTCTATAAATAGTCATTGTCCTTGATCCTTGCTGAGAGAGCACTGGCACCTTTCCCACGACCTCAGTTATGGCTGCATAAAATGCTCTAAATACCATCCTGTGATCATATTGCCACATACTGTGATTGCGATACGCCTCGCAGTACACTAAGAATACACTGGTGAATTGTTGGTGTGATGTGGCCTGCACCATTTTGAACAAAACTACTTAAAGGTGCGAGGTCAAAATTGAAGATACACGATATCTAGATATCCAGTGGTTAAACAGGTGAATTACCACAACACTGGAATGATGTGGATCTACCTCCCATTCCCACATATCAACACAAGGCATGTTCATAAATTCAATGGTGTGCAGCCTAAGAGTTTACTAGCATTACCAAGCATCGTCATGACATCTTATTGCTTTACTTTACTATTAAGATAAATAAGATAAATGTACGACGTTATGCTAACGCTGCTTGAGAGTACATCAACACACAGTGTATAGCCCACAGCACCCTGAGTTCAGTTCTTTTCATGCCTAAGTTTAAATATAGCTCTCCAGGACTCTTCACATCTAACAGTTCTATCTTTGAAAAATGCTTCCAGTATTTATTGTTGTTCTATCACTTTTTTTGTTGTTAAGTTTTTTGCCAGCATTCTGTGTCTTATATCCCCATAGTACCAATACCTGCTGGTGCTGGTCGGTAACTGGATTCCACCACAAGTCTGAGACAGATGGGGGCAGAATCATGCGGGGTGAGGGAGAGTCGTATAAAATGATTGACAGGAGGTCAGTGTATAACACAGACAAAACCTTGCCGTGTACGTTTCAGAGCAGTGTCTAGCCAAGCTGCTGTAGCTCAGCTAAACACCAGAGTCATCCATCGGATTGCCAGATGGAGAAGCGTGTCCAAGCAGGGTTTCTCAGGCTCACAATGCACCTCTGCTGCTGCCACTGCTAAATCGATTACTTTCTATTATCTTCTACTTATTTTACAGCCTAGTTATTTATATTAGCAATAAAATAAATACACTGACTAATGCACCTTTACATTTTTATCATCATCGATCACCTGAATTCTTAAATTCATCCAAACTCAAAAACAGAATGTTGGTTTTATGACTAATCAGGGTGCTCACAGCATACAACAGAACATTCAATGATTGGTTAGAAGCTCATTTGCATATGAGAAACGTTTGCGATATCAGTATTGCAAAGGTCATTAACTTTTCGGCGTGCACAAATGAAACTGGGCAGTACTGGAATCAGCCAATTGCAGACTGCGCATTAGGAGTAAAATATTGGCTGAATTTAGTAGTTTCAGCTGAACTGCGTTATGATTTTATGATGTATATGCATTGCTGTTAGCCAGCTAAGTATACAGATAATGGGTGTATTTCTTTTACCATCAAAAAAAAAAAAAAAAGAATCAGGGACTTTTTGCTATTCAAATACTTGCTTAGAAGATTTTTTAGCAGAATTCCACTCACAACCTATCCTAAAGCATAGGATATTCCAATAAGTATTTTTCGTTTTTATCATGTAACCATGAACATTTCATTAATGTTAACATTAACATTAAATGACGAAGCATATATTGACCTTTTGTCCTTTTGTCCACTTTAGTTTAAAGTTTATAAAACATATATCTTATATGTTAGTGAGGATGCCTGGTAGCAGTTATGAAATCTAACAAGCAATTCACTGTTGGCTTCAAGGCCAGAGGCTCTCAGAATTGAACACTCAGGATGAAAACACTCATACGAGCATGCCATCTCACTGAAGGGTTTTAATACCACATAGAACCTGATGTCATTCTCCTCGAGAAGATGTGTGCATTGTGCAAAACATATAGCTTGTGCCATGAAGGCGAAGCAGAGATTTTGTAACAAAGTATCAGCTGTGGTTACAAGCGCAACAGGCTTTTACTTGTAGTCCGTCAAACCTCTGTAACTCGAGATTTCACATAGATTCTGATTTGAGTCGGAGTTCCATGAAAATAAAAGCTTTAAAAACACAAGCAAAGCCAACTGCTTTGATCAATTGCTATTGATCAAATAACATCTCTAGAATCTTTATAAAGTATTTTTAATTATGTTTATACCTCTTTTAAAAGAACCGAAGCAGTAGTAGTAGACCTCCAGACTACAATGTATTGAAAAAATAAAAATAAACTTAATTAACACTATAAACGTTATCACCGTCAAATTGATGAGCACACCGAAACAAGCCAGTCATCAATTATATTTCACACAAGAGTTCTGCCTACTCAATAAGTGTAAATCATGTGCAAGTTAACAGGATATGCTGCCTGGAGAGCATTTACAAAAACCTCATTTTTTTCTGTGAATGGAAACATCATTTTTGTGTGCATGTGAGGCCAAAACGCAGAACAAAAACACTACTTCACAAAAATATCTGGATATGTTTGGACGGGGCCTCAGTTACAATTCACTTCAGCATTCCCAAATGAACACAAAACCTTATACACACGGCTAGATTTATCACAATGGAGGCCCAGTCACCCCTTTCTTTTTGACCCCAAAGGCCTATGCTTGGTCACTCTGCCAATTAAAGCACATACCACCACCTGATTTTCTCTTTGTGAGAAGAGAACTCCTACCAAGCAAAGTCTTTCACACAATTCACTGAATGAACAGCACACTGCTCTAGTCATCAAGGGATCTGTGGTTAGAAATGGTTAGAACCTTCCCAGAAGACAGCACAGCGGAAACTGTAATATGTCAAACAACAGAGAATATAACACAATGAACACGCTTAAACCGTGGTCATAACCCATGTCTACCAAAACTCTTTTGCTTGGTTGAAGCCTTCAGGGAACTGCTAAGCACTTGTAGAAGAGATTTTGTCGTCACCTTTTCTGACCTTTTGGATTGTGGGAAATCCCCTATGGCAAGTTAACCCTGCTCAGCACATAACACAGGCTGACACCAAGGTTACCACACCACACACTATCTGTCACTAAGCGCTCGTCAAAAGTGCGTGGGGCAGGACAGTGGATACAACTCTGAAGTCAAAACAAGACTCAGACTTTACTGAACAGCATCTTTTGTGGAAGACCTATAGAGTATGACAATTCCTCATCATCTACAGTACCATAACCTCTTCACAATGCTTCCTTTAGCCCATTGTAAGTTACATCAAGCATGAGGTACAGATAATAACTCAACAGGACAATATATGTCCTTTCAGTGGGCATGTATGCAACTATGAGGATGCTAATGAACCCATCATGGGCTTGGTGGCTGAGTCACTGGTGCTGGTCTGTAAAATACATACAAATGAAACAGCTGGAATCCTCCTACACCAGTAAGAACATGTCTGAGTGGAAATCCCTCCAGGCAGGAGAAAGCTGACACATTATAGACTAAAGCTCTTTTCGAGACAGGACCATTTCAGGACATAAAACATTACAGGGTCAAAGGAATGACCCTGTAATGAAAATCAAATAGTACAGTCAAATTAAGTCTAACAGTGAGCTTTAATTATTCACAAAAGAAGTTTTCATTTATGGCACACATCCAGGTGTTAAAATATCCAAATTCAAACAAAGATGAAAAAAAACACACATACGCTGCGCTGTGAAAACGCAAAGCCCATACTGCACCCTTACATAAAGCCACTCCATTTGAACACTGAAACTGAAGACTCCTTCATCAGAAATTCCTTCATCCTACCTTTGTGGTTGAAGATTCCCTCCATCTCCATGCTGCTGCGGGAGTGGGCAATGCACAGCATGGCACTTGGCACTAAGCCTTCCTGGGCAGGTGAGCGGTCAGTGGTGCGCACCAGGCACCACTCTGGCTTGTCCTGTGGCCTCTCCAGCAGCTCCACAGTCTGACCTCGCCTCACAGTCAACTCTGAGCCATTACTGGCCATGAAGTCATGGATGACCACTGTCAGTTCACAACCACCAGACAGCTGTGGACAAGGGAAAGATGCATCACTAGTTAAAGATCACTGAACAAGAAGAAATTCTAGTTAGATTGTCAACTGCTATGCACATCTGTAGGCCAAAAAGCTCAGTTTAGGGATGTTCACTTGAAAAGAAATATAAATAAAAAAGCAGTACTAACTGAAAAAGAATACTGTATGTATTGTATGGATATGTAAGAACGTAATTATTGTTATTCGCAATATTGGATATCAACGCTGATATCACAGAAAGCTGAAATATGCAAACGAACCATCAAAACAATAACAATCGTGACTGTGTATTGTGAGCATCCTAACCAATCTCAGCACAAGATGCTTCTGCGGGTGTTTTGATGAATCACATCATTCATGCAATACCATTAAATTACCTTGCAAGCTCACCTTTAGCCATCACTGATTTATCAATGCATTCATAACGTATTTCAAGCTGTATTGTAATATGTAGCAACATAATCGCAATTTTACTATTTTGTCCTTGTTGTGTAGCCACTATGATGTTATTTTAAAGCATTATTCATTTGATTGAACACTAATCCATAGCAATAAAAATACAATAAATTAACAGACACAGACACAAACAGTGGCAAGAGTTTGTGGTCAAAGTTTCCATCCAACTGTCAATCACATACCCACTGATAGTGTGGCATAGCCAGGGAGCACAGCAGCTGTGCTACTGACCCTGAGCTTTTGCACGCCATGTCCCTCAGCAAGTCCACACTGAATGAGCGAAACAGCAAAATGCTCCAAGTCAAAGCCTCATAGTTCTAATGACAACTGCTGGGTCCTTGAGGCACAGCGACGGAAAGCTAAACGCAAAGGAGCCAAGCCTTCCTCTCCGTCCCTATCGTCAGTTATCGTTCCCCTGATCCTTCGGAACTCAGTTGAGCTGCAGAGGCAGGCGGTTGGAGGCTGCTGACACATCGCGGTGTCGCCGCGGCGACAGCGTCACTCATGTTCAGAAGGCGCTAGGGCTGTAGGAAGGGGGAGAGAGGGAGCGGAGGCGGAGGCACATGGAGCCCACAGAGCTGTTTTAAAGGAGCAGGAGGCTAATTAAAATGCCGCAGCGGGGAAGCGCACGGCGGGCTCTGACCTTCTCACCTCGGTGTGGACTGAGAGTGCTCTGTGTGTGCTGACTGGCACAAGACAGACGGAGGCATTGTGAAGAGGCCGGCTGGGATACACCAGTCAATTTAGAGAGAATGATTTCCTCTGAGCTGAGTGTGAGCGTGTGGTGGGAAGCTTGCAATAGCAAGTTTCTCTCCTATGAAAATATTACACTATATATGTACGTATTATGCAGTACTGTGTAAAAGTCAGTGACTACCTTTCATTTCATAATTTTTCATTCAAAATGGCCACAATTTATTCCTTTTTCAGCAGATAAGACATGTGATAATCCACCTGCATAAAGTCAAAGGAAAATAAGTGTAAAGATAAGAGTTTCCAAAACTGGAGCACAAAAAAATATCAAAATATACAAAGAAAATCGAAGACCACCAAAACGGTCAGCATCAGATAAACTGTGCTTTCATTTTTGAGAGAGGGGAGAAACTCAAGCTCTACTCTTGCTTCAGATCTGAAAAAATCCACAGGTATTTCTGTCCATTCTTCCACTGTGAGAAGAAAACTCAACACTATCTAGTTTGAAAAGATGTGTAGCTGTTGAGAAGCTGTTACTGAGAAAAGGAAACAGACAAAAAAGAAGACAAATCAAAGCAAACAAAGAAGCTGCTGATGTTCTCAGAACAGCCGACTTCTAAGACTGAACTCTGGAGGTATGAAAAAATATCCCAGCAGATTTCTTTGAAAAATTGAAAGCAAGTCTTTGAAAAACAATGGACTGAAAAGTTTGATGTTCCATTTAGTAGCTGAGGCTTCTGAGTATTTGTTGTTTATTATGTTTTCTGATTTTTCCTCACACTGAAAAATAAATAACGTGTGCTCAGTGGCCATTTTTACAAAAAAATCTAATGAAAGGTGGTCTCTGACTTTTGCACAGTACTGTATTTTGCCAGTAAATCCCAAAATATTAACACACATTGTTCATTTCATTTACATTTTTGATTTTTTATTTACACCCTTTGAAATTGCTAGCTGCCCTTTACGCTGCTGACAAATGCACCAATAAAAATTGTGTAAAATTGTTTTGTAATAATTCCTGCTACATTAATGTACATTACAGTTAAGATGTGAGGTTTTGTTATGACAGTGGTTATATATTGATGTATATCCAATGTATTACTCTCTATAGAAGGCTCTGTAGAACTTGTACGTGTGTATAAGTGTGTCTGCATACGGAAGTGTATGTTTTAGGATCTTTGTGCTATATACCTAGGCAGAGTATGTGTGTGTGGTCGAAGGACTGTGATGGGGATCAGTGAGAAAAACAAGGCTGTGGGAGAGCAGAGCCGAGAAAGAGTGTGGGAGGAGAAACGTCTGTGCTGTTAAGAGAAACTCCTGCAACCTTGCCAGCTCTGTCTTCACCATCTCCCGTGACTAGCCTACTGGAGTTTATTACATTACAAGCACATGACAGTTTCTAGATGCAGGAATCCTCACCAAAACAAACTTCAAAATACAGGACTGATCAGTCTTTAACAACCCTACAGCACAGGGCATGAGTCAATGATAGCGCTGAAAACTGCTGATAGACTGCATTGCAGGGGATGCAGTCTCACTTCCTGCTCTAAAATGCAGGGGTGTAGCTAAAATAAGTTTTTTTATAAATTGGAATGGCCAAGTCAAAGTCCTGACCTAAATCCCATCGAAATGTTGTGGAAGGACCTGCAGCGAGCACTTAATGTGAGGAAACCCACCAACATCCCAGAGATGAAGCTGTTCTGTACAAAGGAATGGGCTAAAATTCCTCCAAGCCGGTGTGCAGGACGGATCAACAGTTACTGGAAACGTTTAGTTGCAGTTATTGCTGCACAGGGGGGGCCACACCAGATACTGAAGGCAAACTGTGCCTAATTGTGTTATTGTCCCTCCCTGGTGTCATGTGACTCGTTAGAGTTATAAGGTTCCAGGCGTGAATGGGGAGCAGGGCTGTTAAATTTGATGTTTTGAATAAAATTCTCTCATATTGGCCACTGGATATTCAACATGGAACCTCATGGCAAAGAACTTTCTGAGGATGTGAGAAATAGAATTGTTGCTCCAAGAGCTCCAAGAGCTTCTTTTCCAGGACAGGTTCTACTTGGAACAGGCCTTGCCAGGGGTGAGATGCATGAGTGCTGCCAGCATTGCTGCAGAGGCTGAAGAAGTGGAAGGTGAGCATGTCAGTGCTCAGACCATACGCTGCACAATGCATCAACTTGGTCTGCACGGCCATCGTCCCAGAAGGAAGCCTCTTCTGAAGCTGACGCACAAGAAAGCTCGGAAACAGTTTGCTGAAGACAAGCAGTCCAAGAACATGGATTACTGGAACCATGTCCTGTGGTCTGATGAGACCAAGATAAACTTGTTTGGCTCAGATGGTGTCTAGCATCTGTGGCAGTGCCCTAGTGAGGAGTACCAAGACAACTGTCTTTTGCCTAAAGTCAAGCATGGTGGTGGTAGCATCATGGTCGTGGTCTGTATGAGTGCTGCCGGCACTGGGGAGCTGTGGTTCATTGTGGGAAACATGAATTCCAACATATACTGTGACACTCTGAAGCAGAGCATGATCCCCTACCTTCGGAAAGTGCGCTGCATAGCAGTTTTCCAACATGATAACAACCCCAAGCACAAGATGACAACTGCCTTGCTGAGGAAGCTGAAGGTGAAGGTGATGGACTGGCCAAGTATGTCTCCAGACCTAAACCCAATTGAACACCTGTAGGGCATCCTCAAGCGGAAGGAGGAGGAGTGCAAGGTGTCTGACATCCACCACCCCCGTGATGTCATCATGGAGAATTCCAATAGCAACCTGTGCAGCTCTGGTGAATTCCATGCCCAAGAGGGTTCAGGCAGTACTAGATAATAATGATGGTCACACAAAATATTGACACTAAGCACAATTTGAACATGTTCACTGTGAGGTGTACTCACTTGTGTTGCCTATTTAGACATTAATGGCTGTGTGTTATTTTCAGAGGACAGTAAATCTGTACTGCTATATAAGCTGTACACTGACTACTTTAAATTATATCCAAGTTTCACGTCTATAGTGTTGTCCCATGAAAAGATATAATGGTAGTAGCATGGTAGAATAAAATAAAATACTTGTATACTCACTTTTGTGAGATACAGTGTGTGTGTGTGTATATGTATGTATATATATATATATATATACATACACACACACACACACACACACACACATATATATGTATATATATATATATATATATATATATATATATATATATATATATATATAGAGAGAGAGAGAGAGAGAGAGAGAGAGTTATTGCCAAAAGAATTCACTCACCATCCAAATTGCATTGTGCACAACCAGAAAATGGATACTTTGGTCAGATATTTGGTCAGACTCTGAAGATGAGACTACATTAAATTCCCAAACTGTCAGTTGGTCTGTGTAAGGAGCTGGAGAATGAACTGCTGGTTGTGCAGTGAGTGAGTGGAGTTTGTTACTCTGATGTAACAACAAACTGCTTGTTAAGGAACTATAATTTGGCAGAAGGAATCGCTAACATTAAAACATATTAAATGCCACATTCATGGGCCAATTTATTTTATTACTTTATTTATTTGGTTGGTCCAGATGACATAGCTGTGGAGGTATGGAGATGTTTAGGAGAGAAGGCAGTGGACTTTTTACCAGGTTGTTTAACAAAATCCTGGAGAGTGAGAGGATGCCTAATAAAGTTTTGTGGTAAAAAAAAACAAAAAAACAACAACAACAAAATAATTCCCAGCAGCCCGCTAATGGTACCCACACAGCCTACGGAGAGAAAACCACTCACTACGAGTAAAAAAAGTGTGTTGATTCCAGAGAAAATACAGAATTATGACATCTGCAATGTTAAATGACATGCTGTAGACATATATAGCCACACCCCAACAAGCTTTACAGGGTCAGGAATAAAACAGCTCAATATCTCCAGAATCACACAGCAAAATCTCATAATTTCAGATGGCTGGAAAATACCTACAGCAAAAACCACCAAACCAAGAACAAAATTAGCTTAAAAGTTTCTGAGAGAAAAACAGCGGTTTTATTTTCTCTGGTTGAAGCAGGCCTCACTGTGGTGTTACTACATTACCTGCCGAGCTGAAATGGGTTACTGGAGAAGTGCTGAGAATATCTACTAAGAGTTGTAAACTCAGGCAGTGTTTGCAACTGTATATGTTTGTAGCACCTATGATGCTGACCATCACGGTGTACAACAATCTGACACTGTACAGCCTGGTGTTGTGTTTGAAGTGACCGGTCGGGTTTCTTGCAGCAGGTGGACTGAGTGTGTTTGTGTGAATAGGCGACAGGTTGCGCACTCACCTTGTCACTGTCCAGGGTGTTTTGGGAGGTGCGGGAGGCAATGGAGATCGTGTCCGGTTGGCTGCTTGCGTCACCCTGACTGTCGAGGTCCTCACCCTCTCTGTGATCAGTTAAGACAAGTCTCAATCAAAAAGCGCAAGCACACACAACAGTTTAAAGTTCAAACAAAAAGAAGCCTGTGATCTGCATACTTATCAGGGTGAGGGAAAGCGGACAGAGATTAAGTCTGCATGATGTATCCATTGTCCAGCATTATCACAGTAATAACCTTTGCAATGCTGATTTGCTGAGGGCTGCAGTATGAAAATACAACCTCTAATCAACCACTTACTTACTTCCTTATTCATTCATTCATTCATTAGCATCCACCTTGATCAAGTCTCAGACAAGCCATGTGAGTTTTTCTGTGGTTGAGTAAATATTATGACCAAATAAATAAATTAATAAATAAATGTTAATAATTTTGGCTAACAAATTCCACATCCCAGCAAAGGTTAACTAGTGTGTTTTGAAAGGAATTGTCCAGCAAAAAATCTAATACACGCAACAGTTGTGCCAAAACTGGCATGTGAACTCTAAGTTGCCTTTGAGGTTAAAAATTTCAAGATTTTTTTTAATAAACTGAAACAAAAGAAATAGGAAACTTGTAATCTGTGGTGCATCCACATGTGTGATGTGTATGCATGTGAAGGGAAGTCAAAATTCAGCACAAGTGGCTGCCTACTGTATTCAGCTCCATGGTAAGGTTGGTTTATTTTTATAGGTGACAGTAAGTCACACTGTACTCTAAACCACACTGGCAAGTCTGCATGACCATAATGAATACATGGTTGTGGTTTCAGAAAGGTGAGAGAAATTTGGGGATGCATTTACGAAAAAGATTTTGGTGTCTACTGATGTCTAATGTTTGTTGGCAACGTCAGCCTTTTAGTTCCAGCTCTTAACAAAGAAGCAAAATTTACTGACCAAAACATGCCTTGGCTGATTGACTACAACTGGGTAGAAAAGTGTAAAACTGTGATACTTAGATTTTTTTTTTTTTGACCACACCATTTCTTTAATATATTCCAAGGAACATCACAGCTCCAATATTATCATAATTAGGTATGCCAAGTACTTGTTTAAATGTAAACTGATTTTTAAAAAAATAATCAATTACCATGTACCTTTGGATGTGTTGGCAGTGATAAGTTGGCAATTTCCGTCATGCATGTTTTAAATTCTCCTACTGCTTTCACTCACACTTAGAAATGGCCTGATGGACAAATCAGTTATTATGTATGCTTTGTTACTGTTCCGTTAAGTAGAGCCCTTTCATAAAACTGTTTACTTCATTAATCGTCAAAGTATTCATCAGATGAGTTGAGTACCACTATAATCAATATCGACAGCCCTAATGGCAACATATTTTGTCCCTATTGCGCAGCGTGAAATGAGACAGCACGAGCTGACGTACCGTCTGCCCTTGAGTTTGCTGGCAGTGGCTTTGGGGATGTGGATGGGCTCTTTGAGCGCGCCCCGCAGGTGAATGGTACGCTCCTGAATCACCTCCCGTACATTCTTAATCCACTCCTGCTTATTCTCTAAACTGGAAGCCTGCGGAGAAGATGAACAAGCAAACAAACACACAAAGTCACACTGTTCCTTGGATTCGGCTCCTTCCAACACTCACATTTTGGATATGTGTGTGTGCAGAGCATGTTTGGATGTGTGAATCTGTACACACTTAGCATATGACTCATCAGTCTTGCCTTTCTAAACCTCAGTAACTCTTATCCAAGGTCTGCAGTTACATAAGAGTCCAAATAAGATGGTCAAATCTTATGAAATCGCTCATTTACACAATAGCATGACTCATAACAGGGAAAGAAACAGTGGTTTAAGCACATTAAATGTATCTTTAAATCCCTCAATATGTAAGACAATCCATCGTCCTGTAGCTCATGAGATGCCTTTTTGGCAAACACAAAAGGAGAGGTGGAATTTCTGAGCTTACTTTTAGAATAAACATAAAAAATTTAAGGATGTATTCAGCCTTGCTCATTAAGGACAACATCTAATGTCTTTAATGCACTTTTGTACAAATACGTATACATATAATTCATTTTATTTATATATATATATATATATATATATGGCAGGGTAACGGGGGGGGGGTAGGCAACGAATTTTCTTTCTTCACAATGAAGTGTAATCACTGATAGAGGTCTCGATTTCACTTACAAATATAAAAACATTACATTTGTAGCGCTGTACTTTGAGCTTTACAAACTGAACTGTCTGCTAGTCTAGCTTATTTCCTCTAACTTTGTGTAGGTTTAGGCATTCTCTAAAGGGCTCTAACTGTAGCAGAGGTCTTGGGGAGTCCCCTGGTGGAAAGGTCTATAAAGGTCTATGAGGTGACATATGCACTGTCGCATATTGAAGCATTTTCCACAAGTATTAGTTTTTTTTCTTAAAGCAGGAGTCTTCATGTCTGTCACATAAATGACTTTTACACTTCAGGCCAGTGAACACCGGATGCGTCACAGTGCTCCCAAAAATATGAAACCTTGTTTTTAATGAAGGTGCGCACATGGGTGCTGACATTCGGTGTTGACGCATGTTGACACTCAGTTACATCGAGCACTGGGCCATTTTGACATTTTGTCATTGCTGCACTAAGTTAGAATGTAAGCCAGAATGTAACCGCAAAAAGCACAGATGATTTACAGAAAGACCATCAAAACCTTTTAGATGAAAAGATAAATGTTAATAGTTACATCAGCCAATGATACAGCCTCATCTTTTTTACCTCTTTACACTTGAAAACAGTTTGTGCAGAGTTAACTAACTGTTACTAAGAGTGAAATACATCAATTGTGTTTGATTCCATTACATTTATATGAAAGGAGTGTAAAATTAACTTGAACAGTATTCTGGTGGCATATAGCTGCGTTTTATGCTGTATCTGCTACACAATGTTGCATGGCTGGCCGGTCTACGGTGGACTTTAGAAGCTAGCAGGTACAAAGACCTACTTTTTTCTTAGCTAATTAGTAATCAGCAGGCAGGTTTGGTGGATCCTAGAAGAAGCAACCCAAATTACAATTCAGTTTACTGGACAAATGGGTAAAATTCTGTTCATATGTTGGTTGTTGCTTAAAAACACAGGAAAGTATGAGCATCAACTATCACATGATCTCCAACAGCCTAAAATGGTATTACTCTTTGCCATCAAAATCATGTTTTTGGAATATGGCATTGTTCACTTGAAGTCTAAGGTATCTGAGTTTTTCCAGCAGTTTGAGACGTGCTTGAGGTTTAATGTACATTGCACGGGTACATTGTGAATTCAGGCTCGGCACGTTTATCCAGAAGGAAGAATCTCATGCTAAACACTTTTTGTAATCTGAAGATTGTGAGGACAGTGCTTTTGTCCTGAAATTTCCAAGTTCAGTTCTGAACCCAATTCTTACCCTGATCTTCCATTTTCTCTCTATACTAAACTCATTCTCTACATGTTAAACGCATACACAGATATAGTTTAGCTTTAAAGTAAATGGATGCTGTTCTTAAGGGTGTCATGTTCCACATTCATTGATTGAATAAAGTATTTCAGCCTGAAAGCTGTCACACACCTTCAGGACAATCTTGTTGTCTGAGGTAGGCGTGCGTCCAACCCAGAGTGCAAATTTGCAGGGGTCTCCTTCCACATGCTCTGTTACTCCCAGCTCAGAGGTCTACAGAAAAAGAGAAAGAGGAAGAGGAAGCTATCACTGGCATTTGACCCTCTACCACCTTGCTGGTGTACAGTTAGAGACTGTAGTCCTTAGCCATTCTCAAGTTCTTCAATAGTGGTCAGTTTCTGAGCACACAGCTGCTTTTGGCTGGACATTTTTGGGTGGCAGTGCACTCTCAACCTAGCATTGACACAGACATGTGCAAAAATGGGGTCTCCAGGACTGGGATTGAAAACCACTGATCTATGGTGTCAAATGTCTTTGTTGATTAGAAATACTGCACTGAAAATATAAGAGAAATTCTAACTTTTTTCAAGAAATTAAAACAATTTTTAATCAATTTTTCAAGAAAAGAATAATCTGCCATACCATCAGCTTGCTTTTGTAGAGGTACTTGCTCCGGCCGTTGGAGTCTTTGACATCCTTGCTGAAGATCAGAGACATCTCAAAGAGGAACAGGTGGCGGTCTCTGCCTTTACGGATCAGGGTCTTTGGGTCCCACACCTGGAAAGACTCCTGTAGGATCAACTCCCCCTGAGACTCAATATTCTCATCAAACCCTGTAGCAGAAAAAGAGCCAGAGAGAGAGAGAGAGAGAGAGAGAGAGATGTAAGGGTGGAACTGACTGATTTTGCCTCATATGATGCCAGGGTAGGTGTTATTGTGTGTGTATCAGTGTATGATCGTGTCATACTGACCTTCTAGCATGCTGAGGTGCATGGCATCATTGGCTTTCTTGGGGACACTAAGCATGACCTCCAGACCATCTTTTATCTCACCTTTACCTTCCTCACAACATGTCAACAGCTCCTACACAAACACAGGGCATCGTAGGTACATGAGAAGTCAAAATAAAAATTCTGAATCATAAAACATGGGGGTGTAGGAGCCCATCCCAGTGGCCAATGGATGGAAGGCAGGAAACACCCTGGACAGGCCGCCAATCAATCACAGGGCAGACACTCATTCATACACGTTGGAGGAAACTTGGACTTGTGTTGTTTAAGTGTTCCCTTTATTTTTTTGAGCAGTGTATAACATTCACCTGAAACTAGTGTGTTATTGTGGTTAAACTAAAGAAAGTGAAAGTTGGTGAAAGAACAAGTTTTAAACTTTTTTTGACAGTAAGCTGATAATGCTTTAAAAGTTAAAGAAATTACACACACACACACACACACACACACACACACACACATATATATATATACATATATATTCATTTATATATAAATGAAGTGACACAGTTTCAAGATAGTAAGAATTCTCCCATTCAATCCTATGGAAAAAAAGATCATGAACAAATGCTGTTCAAACATTAGGGGTATAGGGATAGAGGTCCTACAATCCTGCAAAGTTTTGTGGTTCCAGCTCAAAAGCTGTAGGTGGAGCAGCATTGCAACTTTTTGACTGTAGAGTAATAACATGAACAAAACTAAGAACTGCAGGTTGGCTTTTTACTATCACTGGGGTCTGTTACCGTGGTAACTGTTAACTTTTAGCTGACACAGGCCTTTGAGAGTCTGATAATGTTTGTGATGTCTTCAAGAGGGAAGTGTGTATTGTTGATGACGGCCAAGGCTGGACCCCCCCACACAGAGCTCTGTCACCTCTGCTGGCCCACCCACCTTGAGGAGCAGCTGGTACTTGGTGATTCTCTGCACAGGTTTAATAAGATAGGAGGAGATGGAGTTGGCCAGCCTGTGCCTCTGCTGGATCTCCTACATACACACAAACAACAAATGTTCATGTCAGTATAAAAAGAAGTGCGCAGATACAGGACAATATCAAACATGGCAGGCGAGGAGAGCAATGGAAGGACGTGCTGTCTGTAGCTCAGCATGTGTGGAGGATGCAGTGGCTGTAGAGGAAGAAGCTGTAGGTGAGTCTGAGACAGTGCAGCAATGATGTACACAGCCCTATCGTTTTCTTTAGTATTATATAAGCTGTGGCAACAGCAGTAAAAGAACGGCAGCAGCACTGTGTGAGTTCTGCTGAGGAGATGAAAGCCAAGGTGACTTCCTCTCAGCACACAGATCAACCAAATAAAACAGATTAAACTGTCTGACCAGCCACTGGACCAACACCCCCACACTGCATTAACGCCTCTGGACACCAAACACAAAGTCAGAGCTGGGATTTAATCCTTAGAATTGGTGTTTACTCACGTGATGAAAATCCATGTGGTAATTGCAGTCATGCCCAAAGGTTCAGGCATCCTTGGTCATGTTACATACAAATTCTAAGTGAAATTAGACTAACACATGCTCTGCAGAGAACGTCTCTGCACATTTAATGCACATTAACTGTTTATTTGCTGAATTTAACATATGAAGAAAAGATAAAAGTTTAAATATAATTTGTGCAAATATTATGGCACACTTATCTCATGTAAAATGCAGCAAATAAATACAAATTGTGTCCTAAAATTTGCAAAATGTTTAGTTTTTTTTCTCTGTAGAGGAAGCTACTTTATTTTTACTTTATTTATTAACTTTAGTTATTAACAAAAGTTTGTAATTTTACCAGGGGTTTAAACCTTCACACATGACTGTGTATTAATATTACATTTATATTTAATTATGTTCAGAGACATATTCACTGGTTCAAACATGGATGGGATGGCTTGTAACGTTTAACATGGTGTTTGCTGATATCAGGCTCTGCAAAAAAAAAGACCCAATCGGTTTGCAGGCAAGCAGGAAAAACCCTCACACTGCCAAGATGGACAGAGTGGGCAGACTTTCCTATAAGGACCTTGTTGTTTCTCACTTCTGTTAGATTAGGTAGACTTTTGACCGTGATCTCTCATATTTTGAAGTTACAGTCTTGATCAGTAGAAATACAGCTTCCTTTAAATTTTTATCATTTTTACACTAAAACAAACTAAAAAAACTCTGAAGTTTGTAAAGTTTGCAGAATGTAAAGAAAATTCAATATGTAACAAAATAATGTAAATATAAAATTACATTTAAATCATTATGCAAAGTAAATCCGACGAATATCAAACAACAGTCCGGTCAACTCTAGCCAGCTCCTTATCAGATCGACACATTAACTTCAGCTCTTTATTATTGTACAAGAACAGACTGATATTTTTCACACTTACGTCAAAGTAAGGGCCTGCGTGATCCAGTATGAGCTGAGTAGAATCCGGCTTGTTCTTACAGTAGTTCACATACATTTGGAATTTATCGGCCTGGAAAACAGAAAGAGTGACATGAGAATGATGTGGCACCCAAATAGCATCTGGTAAACAGTGGTCCTGAAAAACTGACCAGATGAATTGGGTCCATGTTTTAGAATAACAGAGTACATCAAGATTGTGAATTAGCACATACTGAATTACTACATTCAGAAATATTGGTCATTTACTAAAGAGAGCTACTTATATTCTCAGCTAAGCATTAGACATTAAAGCAGCATGACTGCCCACATTGTTAACAGTTATAAAGTACCACTTCTCTACTTTTAAAGAGATTATAGTCGTAATTACTTTAGATCAGTCAACATTCATACACAGTCATTAACAGTTCACTGTTCTGAGATGGTACATATGCCACTGACATTGAAGCTATCACTCATATCATTAACGTTAACTAATTTATGGCTAAAAACACTCGTATTTCGTAATCATGAAGGAATTAGTATTTTATACCCACACTGAGGTCAAAGCTCTTGTAATTCTGAACTCCAACTTCCCACTTCTGAATTACGTCAAACGCAGCACTAGACACTAATCTTCATGTCAGATGGGTATTCAAGTGTATAAATAAAAATGGATTTTGGAAATATATTCACACATTCATGAACTATTATATTTATTTAAATAACAAAATCTGAGCATTTAAGCCTTTGGATCCAAATGGCTTTAAGATTATAAAGAAGTTGAATGAATTCATGGCTTGTTTCATTCATCATCACTGTTCTGCTTTTTATTTAAATGAAAAGTCAATACCTCATGGAGAACTAGTGGGCACAGCACCCACACTGCACATTAGCATTACTTGCGGGAAGATTTAGCATTTAAAGCAAAAAAGTCTTTTTTGGTGTTATCTGTAGCATTGCCTTAGATGACTTTACACAGCTGTGCCAGTGAGGATACAACTATAGAACAGCAATACAGACTGAAAGAATGCAAAAGAATGTTGTTATAAAGCAAAAACTGAATAAAATATATAGAGAACTGATGAAAAATAAGAGAAACAAGAGGTAATAATTAACAGAAACCCAAACTGAAAAGAACTCTGGGGAACTCTACCCCCAGTGTTACAATACTTATATTAATTAATTCATGGATAAATTAAAACTTTCTGCTTTATGAGTCTACTGAGAACTTCACAGTTGAGGACTGACAATTATATCAGTCAGAAAAGCACCATTTCACCAAATTTTATACTGGTGGAGTATAAACTGAAAAATGAATATGAATATAAAATTATATTGACTAATTACTTACACAAACTACAGCAATGTTCATTTATCATAAATGCTATACAAATGCTACAACAATATTACTGTTCAGTTTGAGAAGCACTGTAATAATCTATTGGCCAAGTTTCGTTATGCGGTGGTGCAGCTCCCACTGACATGACACTCTATCTTTTTTGTTTGGTTTGCTTGGTTTCACACGGGAATGGCTAAAGTTTACCAAATTACCCAAGTAGTTTGTTTAATGGTTAGAGGTTTTAAAGGGATGAAAATAGATAAACAGAAACTATAGATACTTAATGTTAATCATGTTAATGTATATCACAATCAAAGCAATGATAATAAACTTTACTTGATCTTTGCTTCTTACCAATTTTAATTTGACCAATCAGGTTGCTGATGCATGGCTAAAAATGCATTCTGTATGTGTCAAAAATCAAACAAATACCTTCACCATTATTTTACTGCTGGTTTGCCGTTATTAGCATAGTTCATTTGTCAGGCGCAAACTTGAGTACAGGTGGAGTACAGGTGGGTTCACACCTGCCTAAATGGACCAATATAAAGAAAAGGACTGATTGGCCTGCAATAAACCAGCTAAATGAGTCTGACTCATAGATGACTTATTTTGCACCATTAAACGTGCATGCACACTAAGGTAGCAAATATTATTGGTCTGGACTGTTGACATTGTCAAATAGGTCAAACCGGCCACAAATCCAGTTCCAGGTGTTGATGTTCACCTACCCATGTAACGAAGCAGTGGCCAACGTCTTCAGGCAGCTGTTCATACTTCTCCAGCTCTTTCAAGAAAATACTGGTGGTAGAGATGGAGAAATGGAGGGAGTTAAGAGTCTGAACAGAAGAAAAGCAGGAGCAACATGGGTGGAAATCGGACTGTTCATCTGACCAAAGAACATTTTATGGGATCACTGACTTGTGGTGGAACTCATAGAGGTCCTGCATGTTGCCGAAGATGATGTGCTCCTTATTGACGATTCCTGCAGGGATCTCCTCCACTCCACTGGTCATCTCCCAAAGGTACGTCTGTAGCAGTGCATAAAAAATGCTTTCTTCAGTTTCACTATGGTTCTAACACAAACACACATGCCCATTCATGCTCTTTTACAAGCTCAGACATGTAGAATAAATCTACTCTGGCTGGTAGGTCCACCAACGCAGTGTCACTGCTGTGCTGAGAAAGGTTGCGGTGGCTACATGTTTCAACATACAGCAGTATGCAAAATATTGAGGTGCCCCTGATCTTTTTTTTTTTGGGGAGGGGGGGGGCACAAAACACAAAATGTGTCTTCTGAAAAAGTTTCTTTTTCACAAATGTTATGGCAAATTTTATGTTTTATTTGTTAAACTAAAAATTGTGCACTAAATCTTGCAGGAAAATGCCATATTCAATTTCCCAGTTCCCTGTAGATAATGTGTAAAAAATGAGTGTGTACTGCATTAACAAGTTATTGACTTAAACTTGACAGCTAATTAAAAAGAAAACACTAAAACGCTTCATCTTTTGAAACTTCACGCTAGACCATGGGCCATACTCACATCCATGCACTCCCGCAGATCTCTTACATAGGCCTTCTCCGTCTGAATCAGTTCAGCCATTATGAACCTGTATAGGGACACAAGAGCACAATAGAAGACTTTCTGTCAGAATATCTTTAAAAAGCGCTTCAGGGAAGCTGGACTGGTGCGGTCAGTTCTGCCGCCATGAACGAAAAATGAAAATTATAGGTGTCCATGTTTGGCGGACTGTCTTTATGTGGATACAGTAGCGCATCTATTTCAGGACTGCCTGTTGGTGTATATGTGTGTGTGTGTGTGTGTGTCTGTGTGTGTGGTGGGGGAGTGGACATACTCTTTTCTGCGGGCGGATTTGCGCTTCTCCTCATTGAGCTCATGGTTGGCGTCTCGGAGTTTGACCTCTGCTTCAGGGGCGCTGGCCGAGATGATGTCCAGCTGCAAATCTTTGCTCTGAGCATTAAAGTAAAACGTAGTTAGGGGACAAAAGGGACAAGAACTCAAACCACAGCATTCTAAACTTCTCTAAACTTTCCTTTGCTACTTTACTGGCCAAAAACAGTCATCAAAAGAGAACCTGCTTTCTTGGTCATGATGCATAACAGTACACATCATTAACCCCCACACTCCTAAGGGCCTCATATTTGGGCCCACACTCCAGTTCATCACTTAACTATGTCTTTATACATGCGTAGATGTAAACATGCACACGCACAGTCACACACTCACCACCTTGTTGGAGTCGGATGAAATGCCCAGCGCTTTCTCCAGGCAGGAGCGGTATTTCTCCATACGGAGGGAGAAGTCGCGGTAGCGCTTGTCCACTGAGGTGACCCATTTCTTGATCTCGCTGGCATGGGCGTGGCCCTTCTCGCAAAAACCATCCGCCAACTGGATCAGGAGCTTCACCCGTTCTTTGGTTTGCTAGAGAGAGAGAGAGAGAGAGAGAGAGAGAGCGAGAGAGAGAGAGAGTGAGAGAGAGAGAGAGAGAGAGAGAGAGAGAGAGAGAGAAAGAGAGCGAGAGAGAGAGAGAGTGAGAGTGAGAGAGAGAGAGAGAGAGAGAGAGAGAGAGAGAGAGAGAGAAAGAGAGAGAGAGAGAGAGAGAGAGAGAGAGAGAGAGAAAGAGAGAGAGAGAAAGAGAGAGAGAGACAGACTGTGATTTCCCAGTAAAGGAAATTATACCGTATGGTTCGGACTGATGCGCTGACAGATTACAGCTTTGTCCAGTACCTACTCCACAACAAACAAACCTTTCAAAATAACTTGCTAATTTCAGTAGTAAACTAGGGTGAAGACTCTAGATCATAAAGCAACCATGACAGTGAAATTAATTCATAAATAACTTCTCTTTTCATGAGTGAAGTGACACGCTAAAAACTTGCTTAAAGCAAAAAAGATATTAGTGGTCACTTGCTTTTCATGAAATAAATGTATTCACATCAAAATTTAACGTAATTCACCATGAAAAGCAAACATTTCTATAAAAAGTGCTTGGTAATCTGGGCTAAGTGCTGATGCTATTGTCAGGAGGCTGCAAGTTCGAGCCCCAGTGATGCCACAGCCATCCGTGCCTGGGCCTAGAGGTAAATTGTATTGCTCAAATGCTAATCTTTGATGGCTCATAATGTGTAATGGTGATTCTCCCCAAATTCCATTTGGAGAAAAAGCATTGGATAAAAACAAAACATGAGATAATTCTAGCGCCACATAAACATTATAATCATTATTCAAAGAATCAAAATTGAGAAAGTTATTAGTATTGAAATAGACATGGCTGAGCTGCTGTCTTTAATTTAATCAGAAATAAACCTGAGTGTTATTATTTCGGCAAATCTGAGCACAGCTTGTGACTGTGCTGAGTTCTCTACCAAAACTCACGAGGAGACTCATGAGATAATTGGGCTCTTTTGCTCAGGGGAAACATCTGAGCAGCAGGAGACTTAAACCTGCACTATGAAAAGTTTGTTTTGTTAAAACTGAGAGTCATATAATTATGTCAGGAGGAAACAAACATGTTAAAGTAAGATGTGCATGTGCTGCTGTGAGCCTCCCTGTGAGGTCTGAAATAACGTTTTATAATCAGAAATGTCCAGTCAAATTTGAGTTTTATAAATTAAGTTTAATTAAGTTAAAATTTATAAATCTTTATATATTGATGTTACATGCACAGGCTCAAAAAGGAGGTCTGGCTAGACCTCACCAAGTTTTGACTTTCTCTTTCAGTGCACTCATCAGAGAGATCTCCAAATCACCAAAGGGCAGGTGTGGCTGCAGGTTTTCATTCCAAATAAGCAGAAACACACCAGATAGTACTAGTTTAACCATTTGGCCTTAGTCTTCAAACAGCTGATCATGTGTGTTCCTGATTTGCTGGAATAAAAACCCACTGCCACACTAGCCCTTTGCAGATGAGACCTTCAAGATCTGATTTGTGAGTTCACTGATAAGATGACTTTATGACCTGGCACAGTGTTCTCCATAGCAAACATTTAGCATTATTTTAAAAAATAAACCTCTAAACTGTTATTCATTTGTATTTACACACACAGACAAATACCTTGGCCGTGATCTGGAAGTCTTCATGCTCTTTCAGCAGTTCCTGTGTATGGTGGATGCTGGAGCCTGTGGAGGTGTGCGTAGAGAGGTAAAACTCACCAGTGTCATGGATCCACTCCAGAGCCTGCACACAAAGCAACAATGCTAATTCAATGCACAATATAAAGCACTCATCAAAAATTTAGACACATCTACTAGGTATGTGGCAGAATTCCATATTTAATTTACAATAAATATCTGAGCTTTTATCACTGCTTACAGTAGTTCTATTATATTGTTTTGAGAGAAATAAAATTACATGCACAAGATAATACATGTAGTGCCCTAAATGTCATAATTCAATAACAGCACTGAGATGGTGGGGATTTCTGTCTTTGAAGAAGAAAACTCATCTGATGTCCCTCATTTCGGGAATTCTGTTATTTTGACAACTGTAATGGACAACAGGCCACTGGTTTCCCCTCATTTTCTGGGCAGGGTGGTAGACCCTCTATCTAGTATACTTAATATGGAATAAGAGCACTGCGACTACAGGTGGGCAATGTGACAATACTTTATCAGTACTGTGACAAATTTTGCTATTGTGACAAACAATATGCTTTTCTAAGCATATCATGGATACTGTCAGCACTGTCAGAACACTGTTCAACTGCCCCACCCTGCCTCACATTTCTTTAAAAAATAGCACATTTGGTAATATTTAATTGTATTGTATCATAATATGTGAACCATGGAATGTTGTACTCAGAGTTTTGGATGACAGTTTTAAATGTAGCACTATCAGTGCGTTGTGTCTGGTAGCCATATTGCCCAACAATATGGCTTATGGTTATGCCTAACATATATGTTGAAAAACATTCATACAGATTTATACCCAGATATTAACTCCACAATTTATAATGTTCTTAGAAACAAATTTCAAGCTTCTAAGCAAAGTTCTAAGCTTAGAATTTACAATATCTCTAAGATAAGAAAAGGCACAAATTCAGTAACGAGTCCAAACTTTCGACTGCCACCACATATCTGTGAAAATGCGCATGTATGCGAGTGAGAGCCAGCGAGAGATGCACTTGTGTGTCCACAAGAGGGAGTAAGAGCTCTTCAGACTCTCAGCCTACACACCTTCTTTGTTTTAATTTCACACGTGATAGCAGGCTGATGTGGATTGTAAGGAAAAGGTCTGTTTAGGTCTGTTCCTGAATGGGTTGTTATGGAGTATCGTAAGCAGACTGAAACTTTAACCACATAAACAGGCTGAGTGGAGCGAGCCCCTGCACTATAATTACGCAGGGTTTAAGAACAGGGTCAGTAATTGTAGCTGTGGAGAGATGATTCTCATGTTGAACATACCCTGCAGCTCTAGCTCTCACTGCATCTACACGGTCTCTAAACACTACCATTCCATCCACCACCTGCAGCTTCATAAACACTCACACAGCCAAATATGCTCACTGCCCACTTTAGTAGAAACTCCTAGTTTGTGGCTCCACCTTGATGGTTACAGTTAGGCACTGTAGATGATCTGTTGATGCATGTTTTGTGTTAACCATCCTCAGTTTCTGAGGACATTTCACAAGTCAGTATCACCCACACAATATCTGATCAACAGTACTGTGGAAAAGTCAGAGACCAACCTTCATGTATTTCATTTAAAGTCACAAAAACCCTCAACACCAAGTTATTAATTTAGCATAGATATTTCTGAGGAGAACAGTTTTAAGACAATCCATTTGCTTAAGGAAGAGGAAAAACACAAAAGAAAATAAGAGAAAAAACATGAGCTTCCAAAACCTCAAAAATCTAAAGATCAAGTTCAACATAATTTAAAAAAATTATAAAACAAACATTATAAAACAAAAAAATTAAACAAAAACGTTGTGTTCTCAAAACAATGGATTGGCCAGGCCAGACTTCTGATGTGGAGTTAATTCCAAAAGAGTCGAATCTCTGACTCTGACACGCGTGGGACTTTTTCTTAGGAATTTTTTCAAGAACAAATTTAAGAAAAAAAACATAGGTAGACACTGTTGAATGAGGCTGAATGAGGTTGAATGATTGTTCTGGAGTGAAAACATAATATTTACACACGATTAACTGGTAAATACTGTTATTTTGTCCTGGTTAACTTCTTTTATAAAACAGTGTCTATTTAAGCAATTTTCTCAGTATGCTGCTCTGGAGTTTCATCTTGTTGATAGCCACAGTTGCTCTCCTCTGACTTCCTTCGGCATGGCTGCTCTGTAAGTTGTTGGCTGTATTTGTTTCTTTTCATCATTATTAAATTATTACCTTTTATAAGCTTGTGATCAATGATTTACACCAGCTTCCATCTGTGGCAAATGCAGCAGAAGTGGAGTACTAATGCACTCAAGTTAATGTGTCACCCAGCCAAAGTTTTTAACTTATATTGATCATATCACAGTGATCTTTGACAGCTCTAAAAAGAGGGTAAACAACATTTAGGACACGTCAATTTTCACAGTGAATCTGTGGTTCTGGTACTGTTTTGGTTAAAATCAAGTGGAGTTGTGCCTCAATAATGCAGACTTCAACATCACTGAACGTGATCATTTGGACTCTGAGAAGCAGGAAGTGCAACCAGCTTCTAAGACTGAAGTTTAGAGGTGTAGAAAAATAACCCTCCAGAAAAACTAAAAGCAGAGAAAGCAAAGAAAGAAAGAAAGTTGTAATAAAGACAAAATGTGTACACACTATATGTTGAAACATCTGATATTACATTTAGTTGTTCAGTGTCTTGTGTAATTTTCTCTTAAAATGTTTTTTTTTTTTTTTTTTTTTTTCTACTGATGCTGAAAATTTTACTTTTATTTTTTGGCAGTTTTGACTGCAAATGAAAGAAATGAAGGGTAGTCTTCGATTTTGTGCCACTGCTTGGCACAAGCCCCCAAACACTACGTCCCAGTTGCCTTGCCTGCACATCTGGTGGCTACACCAATTTCTACAGCCATTCTATATTCAGAAACTGACGAATGATGAACAGGGTACAGACTGGTCAAACTGTGCATGTCAACAGATGGGCTACAGTCTGTAAGTACAGTCTGTATCTTTATGGAGGGCCTATACTAAGTGGACAGTGAGTGTATGAAAAATTGACTAAACTTTCTGACTCTGAGGCTTTGCAGCTCTCTTCTTTGACTACATACATCTCCATAAAGGAAGGTAACACTCACACCACAATCATAAAGCATAAGAGGCTGGTGATCCTGAAAGACTCCCTGGACTTTATTATAACAGTCTAGAAACCACTGCATGCCCAAGCTGACATGCGTCCATGCTGCTGGACGACAGAAATAGCTGCTGCGGCCTGAAGCTGTTTCAAACCAAACACAAATGAATGCAGGCGGCTCATGTGGACTTTGTGTTAAGTTTCGGTGCTGTGTCCAGACGGTCCAGTTACATGGACTAGAACGCTGTACCTACCTGCAAGCTATGATGCTGCGATGGTGTATGTAGGATTCTCTTGTTGGTCTCTACCCTATAAGGTACTGTACAAATTCAACTTACTGTATTTTAAGGAGAACTGTGTTAAAGAACGTAGTCTTTGCATTTATGAAGAACAGGAGAATAAATGTATGCAAAAGTTTGGAACCATAAGTGGAAAATTTAGGATCACTGTTCACAGTAAAACAACAGAAAAACTTCAGCTCAATTTATGAAATCATCAGATTATGATGAAAAAAATTTTTTTTAGATTATAAAAAAATTTCAACTACTTAATAGGAAGCTGTGAAAAATGAAGAATTATAGCTGTGTTAAGAAAGAAGAACAGAGCAGTAGATGATTCTGTAATAGGTGAAAAGGTTGTATAACATTGATAACAGTGCTAAAATAAAATTAATATCAAGAATGCCTTGTATTTAAAAAGTAGTGAATTAATGTTGAGCCAGGTAACTTACCAAGAAATGACTACCAGTGGATAAAATTACAGTATATTATTTCTCATTTAAAAACTTCAAAAAGATAAAATACAAAACGTATAATACAAATTTAAAATACATTCTCCTGCCTAACTTGCACTATTTTAATCTACAATGTATGTTATTGTTGAATAATAGTAATGATTAATATCACTAGTGATACTTGTCATATTGCTTTTTGAACATTAGTATATGTAAATCGCACTGAAAAACTACCAGAGATGGAACTACATCACTTTTTTCCTTGATACCAATATAGAATGTGTGAATGGACGGACGGGTGGATCCCAAGGGAAATTCCATGAATTTAAACTAAATTTTATATCAATACTGAAATGCTGACTTTACTGATATCAGTCTGATAACTGGCTTTAAAAACTATCAAGTTTTAAAATAAGCTGGTTTTATTTGAAGTACTTCACTTAAGATGCCATCTAAACATGTAAAGCATTTTCACACATCCAACACAATTTTAACTTCCACATGCGTGGAAAAATGTCTTGTTCTCATGTTAACATTTGGCCACATGTGACTTTAGGTAGCTTTATGTTTTGTTACATGTTTAGGATACACACACTCTTTATAGTCTTTATAGTCTAGAGTCTTTCTATATTAAGTTTCTTTATTAAGGATTTCTTTTAGGTTTGATATATTAAACAAGCAATGTTGCTTTAGTTGCATTAAAACTCAAGGTCAATATTTCTGGCAGTAAGTAATAGGTAACTAAAAAAAAGCAATAATAATCTATTTGCATCGACACATAGAATGAATAATTGTACTTTATTTTGTTCTGGAAAAAGTCAGGTTAGCGTATAATTATCTTCTTTCTAACACTGTAACTAGCTTTTTGCTACTTCACTATGTCAGATCTTGTTATCTCAAGTGTGTCTGAGACCACCATCTCCTTAAGCAGGCTCTTCTGCATGTTTCTCTGTTGGTGCTTCTGCTATGCACCAAAAGTCACTAGTTACCATATAATGTAAGTTAAGTTGTGCATGTACACAAAAAATATCACAACCTTTTTTCTAAAGTGGTGAAAGTTAAGGTAACACACAGTACAGTACACTATAGAGTACAGTATAGTGGAAGGGTGAGTGCATGTGTGTCCATGTGTGCGCCGCTGCTGACCTGTTTAGCACTGCGTTCAAACACAACATACTGCTGGCACTGGTCAAGCCTCCTCTTCCTCATGGTCCAGAAGTGTAGGACTCTGTTCTCCCTCTGCAGCAGCTCGTTCAGAATATCTACACACAAAAAACACTCAGTAATTTACATTATTTTAATTTTATACCTGGCGTGCAATACCATGCAAAAGTCAGAAAGCACCCTTTATTTACTCTATTTCCAGTCAAAGGGCCATTTTTAGCATTAGGAGGAAAAAAGCAGAAAATCAGAGAGAAGCCACAACAACTAAATATAACATCTAATTATTCAATGGGTCCACTCTTCAGTTTTTCAAAAAAATATGCAGATATACTTTTCCACACCTCCAAAGTTCAGTTTTGAGAAGTTTGTTGGATTTCCTGTTCTCAAGATCCCAGTAATCCCAAAAACATTCAGTGATGTTGAGGGGTGGTCAGTCCATTGTTCTGAGAACATCAGCAGCTTCTTTGCTAATTTTTTTTTTTTTTTTTATTTGAAATGTTCTATTCTCAGTAGCAGCTGCTTGACACATCCTTCCAGACTCACAGTGTTCAGTTGTCTTCTCACAGTGGAAGGATAGACAGAAACACCTATGGATTTTTTTCCGATCTGAAGCAAGAGTGGAGCTTGATTTTCTCCTCTCTCTCAAAGATGAAAGCTTTAAGGGCTGTTTAACTGATGGGGACAGTTTTGGTGTCTACCAGGTCTTGCACGATTGTTAGAAGCCCCATTTTCTCTGTATCTTTTCATTTATTTTTAACTCTATTTTTTTTCAAACTCCTGTTTTTCCACCTATTTTCCTTTGACTATCTCCTTCCTTTGTGAATTATCTTATATCTAATCTGATATCTCCTGAAAAAGAATAACATGGCCAAAATGAAGGGTGGTCTCTGATTTTTGCATAATGCTGTACGCTGTGTAAGAGTTTAAGTATGCTGTTTGTTCTGAAATGCACTTGGTTTATCCCGTGTTTGTAAAAGTTCTCACTCTTGACTTGCTGTTCAGGAGCTTTGATTTGGGCCAGCATTCCAGGCATGTTCACGCTGTTCCTGTGCAGGTACTTTAGGAAGACATCGGCATTGCGTCGGGCTAATGTGCATGCCTGACAGAAAACAAGAGAGGATTAAGGCTTCCAGACACACACACACAAAACGTTTGCAGAAATGTCCTAAAACAGCAACAAAGGGGCTAACATCTGTAATTAACTGTTTGCAAAATTCTGAGAAAGTCCTGCTTCCCTTAGCTACTGTTGCTATTCTGTTCAGTGCACAAAGGACATTTCGAAGCATACAGATAAATATATTTTAAAATGTTACTATTCAAGATGCTCAGAGTAGACACACGTTCAATAATTGACAAAATATGCATGCAGTTCAATTTGCAGTAAATAAATATTGGATTCAAGAAACTATGTTTACATTAATAAAACCAGGGAAACACTTAGTCACTCAACATTATAGTTAGAGGGCTAGAAAATACAGCAAACTACAATAAGTTTAGTTCACTTAAGAGTCTCATTAGTTAAAACATTAAACCGTGACTGTGCTCTTCCATACAGTTAAATCTGAAACCTTTTTAGCTTAAGCAATGAAATAAAAATTTCAATACCATACAGATAATCAAGACAAGATCTTCCCCAGTTCACCATTTATTAGTGTACTAATGCTGACCAATTTGCTACCAATGCCATTCCCACTGCACGTTTGTTCTGACAAGTTTTGTTGGAGTTTTTCTTGTGCTAAAGGGAAGCAGTAGTGCTTACACATGGCTGTAAATGTCTGAGAGACGTGTCGACCACTGTTTTGAAAGTGATCATTTTTTTGATCTGTTATTGCAAAGTCATGCTCACTTAGCTGATGTAACACCTCAGAGTGACTTCAGTTTATTGAATACACCAAAAACTGCCCAATGTGAAACATTTACAGTAAATTAGGGGAACATGGCTTTTTGTGTTGTTCCACTACTAATGATTTTACTAATGAACAAATTCTATTTCAATCAATTAAAAAATTACAATCTTTTTAAATGTCTGGTTTTGGCTGTATGTGATGTGTGATGTGCCTTTGCAGTACCTTGAGGAAAGCCTCTTTCTGTTCCAGGTGTTTGCTGATCATTGGAGTGACGTGGTCAGTCTCTGAGTTTGGCCCAAGCTTGTCACTGCCACCACACCAGTCCTCTTCTCTCTTATACTCCTGCTCCAGACTCTCCAACACACTGCACACCTGCAACACACACACACACGTTCTCCAGCTTATACAGCTCATCCAGAATCTCCAGCACATCAAGGACTCACACACACAACTAGATCAACACAAACACACGCCGTCTGGCTTTTTCTGCAACTTTTGCCTGGCAGCTTGCAGTCAGTTACTGTCCTGACCTGTTCAGATGTTTTGTAGAAGGCCACAGAGGCGTTGACCAGCTTCAGTCTGTCCTCCATCTTCAGCATGAGCTGCTGCCAGTGAGATGCCACTTTCTCAGCGCAGTCCCGGATCATATCCATATCATAATGATTAGCCTGAAGCAGAGCCTCTGCCTTCTGCTGCACCTGCAGAGCACTCTGATGAGTCTTCTACCGAGACAGAGGAAGGGAATAGGATAAGAGAAAGAGAAAGCGGATGAAAGGGAGAGAAAGGAAAGGAGAAAGTGAAAGGCTTATGTCATTAAAGCAGGGGAATTCTGGTGGACCTATATCAGTTTGATGATTTTCCTGATGAAAGCAGGAAAAGGTGTTATCCTTAACTATCAGCTCATACTGAGAACCAATACTAACGCTGTTTAACTAACTAGCTTAAAAGTCAGGATATTAATTGAAATCCACATTTTACAAATGTTATTTTGATGTTTTGTGTCAACAATAAAACATACTAAACTACATCATTAGTATTATATAATTATATATATTAAGAATTTAATAACTCAAGTACATGAAAACTATTTTTATTGTGTAAAATAGTTAAAAACTGAAAAAATATATAGGTAAGCCTGTTGTTTGTACACATAAGCACGTAGCGGTTTCTCTGGCTCTGCTAAATGTAGCGTCCCGCTGAATTGCGTTTACATATCCAAGCGTCAGACTCTGCTGGAGTAAATATTACAGTCAGGCAAACTAACAGCAGCAGTGTGTTTCAGCAGATTTTGTGGCTTGATCGAAGCTTCAGGCTACTAGACCCCACTCCTGTGTGATTCAGCTGACCATCACAGGCGCACCGCAGGCAAGACGAGTGGAGGCACTAGCCTGGCAAGTAGGCTGCTGTGATAAACCTCATAGCCCTCATTCCTCTAAGAGATCAGTAGTTCCTTTCATATATGTCTCGGCATGTCTGTCTGACATCTCTTCGTGGATGGCAGCTCATCACTTGAAGCTAAATCCTAGCAAGACTGAGCTGCTATTCATCCCTGCACCTTGTTCCGTCTGTAGAGGCATGAAGTCTTGGTGTGATTCTGGATGGCCAGTTATTGTTCTCGGCTCACATCGCGAACCTAACTTGGTCATGCAGATTTCTCCTGTACAACATCCTGAGGATCTGACCCTTTCTCACTCGAGAAGCCACCCAGGTGCTAGTTCAGTCACTTGGCATCTCAAGGCTTAACTACTGCAACTCGCTCTTGGCTGGTCTTCCTATGCAGGCCATCAAGCCTCTGAAACTCATCCAGAATGCAGCAGCACGGCTCGTCTTCAATCTTCCTAAGTTCAGTCACGTCATCCCACTGCTGCGCTCCCTTCAGTGGCTTCCTGTAGCTGCATGCATCAGATTTAAACTAGATTGGTAACTAGTAAAGATACTTTCTCTAGATGGACAAAGAACTTTTTGTAAGTCGCTCTGGATAAGAGGCCCTCGATAACAACCTGGACTAACATTAAATAACTTGTTAAGTTCTGTCTACAAGCACACATGCACAGGTCACTCAGCTGTGCACGTGTGCGCTAGAAATAGCTCTATGGTATCAGTCATAGGTATCAGTATCTCCATCACCAATAGCAATACTGTCTTTACGATACATTATTGGTACAACCTTAGCTGAAAGCTTATTGTATTTAACTTGTTAAATAAAGTTGAACGCAGTGGTGAAACAAACTCAGTGTTGATTTTTCAGAAAACCATGGATGCCAAACTTCTTCCTGTTGAACTCCAGATAAACCCAGTCCTCCTGCCTTTTTCCACATTAAATAAACAAACAATCTACACTGTTAAAGTTCTCATCATCAATTCTCGCCAACACAATGGTCACTATGCCAACTTCTGCAGCCACGTACTGCTGTGAGGAGCGGAATGATGTTTTTTCAAGGAAAACGTGAACACTGCATAAACAGGTTATGAGTACATTGACTGATGACTGAGACATTGTTTTATGATTGTATACAATAAAAATTTGGCCTAAAACTTATTTTTTATCTATTTCATGGAAGACAATTACAAGCCGGACATGGTAAGCAAGTCTGAAAAATATGGAGTGAAAAGTGAAACTGCCATTATTTAACCACATTATGCCACATTAACAGTGCTGCTGTACATGTACCATAAACGGAGACCATCCACAGCTTGTCTGCCTTGTGGATGTTCCTGTTATTGAGATTGTGTGGATGTAGGAGAAAAGAAATGTGTTTAGAGCACCTCAATGGCATGTTGGAACTGCTCATGCTCTCTCTGAAGTTGTTCAGCCTCCTGGAGTGAACTAGCGGTGATCAGACCAGCGTTCAGCATGGACTCTCCATTACGAATCCAGCCCAGCACCTGCAATACATACATACAGACATAGTGTTGGCCAGAATACTTGGTTGAATACACAGTCCTAAAAGTATACAGCAACATACTCCACTACAATACATACAAAATGAACATAAGAAGAATACATTTTGAAGAAATACTGATAAAGTACATGTGAAAAACTCACATTGCCATTTGTATTTCATTCACACTGTTCCTCGTTGATATTGACTGTCAGTTTTCTTTATGTAATTCTTCTGGTAATACATTTCATGAAAAATGTATTTATTTAAAAGAAGTTATAAAATTCTCAACATTATTTTTGTCTCTCATTTTCTGCTTCAGTTCACTGCTGCTCCCATAATCCTACTGTCATCCCGTGAACTAAACAAACAGTTCACTATATACCAATGGTGTGTATTAAATTTGCTATGAAACAGTGTAGAAAGTCCAGTACAACACAAACACTAACCTTATCACTCATTAACATGTTTACTACTGAAGAGAATGTTCAGTTCCATCATCCTTTAAAAAGTTTAGTAACACTGAGATCAATAACTGGTCATATTGATTTATCAGTCTATTCAGGCTTTAGCAGAGCTCTGTAACACAGATCAATAACTGATCATCACAGTGATTTATCAGTCTACTCAGGCTTTAGCAGAGCTCAGTAACACTGAGATTAATAACTGATCATCACATTGATTTATCAGTCTACTCAGGCTTTAGCAGAGCTCAGTAACACTGAGATTAATAACTGATCATCACATTGATTTATCAGTCTACTCAGGCTTTAGCAGAGCTCAGTAACACAGATCAATAACTGATCATCACAGTGATTTATCAGTCTACTCAGGCTTTAGCAGAGCTCAGTAACACTGAGATTAATAACTGATCATCACATTGATTTATCAGTCTACTCAGGCTTTAGCAGAGCTCAGTAACACTGAGATTAATAACTGATCATCACATTGATTTATCAGTCTACTCAGGCTTTAGCAGGAACTTCAGTGTTTTTTAAAGAAGCTGTTCTTTAGAGTACGTCTTTACACACTATGCAAACAAGCGCTGATGGTGTTTCTTTTAAAGATAGTATATATTTTCTTAAATATAATGGGTAATGATGTCTCAATGAATGCATTTACTGTCACATTTTATTTGCATAACATGATCGTGAAATCTTACAACTGTGGAAAATGACCTTAAATAATTGCAGGCATCTCAAATAATTGTGATTGGACACTTATGTAATAATTGTGACAGGCCTACAGGTAAGCATTCTAAAATGTATTCACCTTAAAATTTAAGTAACTGTATTCTGAATACCGCCTTTCTAAAACCTAACTTGGGCTGAATACAATACTTAATTTCTCTGTTCTGAATATGTATTCCAAACTCCTGTATTCCATTACATCCCAACCCTGTACAGGCACAGCTGAAGCAGATGAGAATAAAACAACAAACATAACAGCTGAATTAGAGACAACAATATCCATAAAAAAGGCACATACACATGAGATTTGCTGCTGTAAAGATGTTGCAGAGTGCAGTGTAGACAGCTGTGAAAGGCAGTGAGGTGCAGAAGAGGGCAGTAAAGGGCAATCAAGGGTCAGTACAACAGCGTCTGTTCAGCACAGAGATGTTCTCTGACGGGGCCCACAGTGATATTCCACACCGTCTCCTCACACTCTCTGACTCACCCCACACACAGCTGTTTCAGCACTGACACACCGATTCTGACAGAACACAAAAACAAGGTGCAATCTACACCGGCATTCACCCCGCTGTCTCCACCTGCTCACAACACACTGCAGCAAACGCCCATCTCATAAAAATCAGCCTGAGAGCACTCATGAAGTCATACACTTCATTGATGAGCTCTCATGAGTCCATTTTCTACATTTTTAGTTAACTTCATGTCTCTTTACTCAGGCTACTTATGTTTGAGTAGTTTTATGTACCAAACACAGTCATAATTTATTTTTACATGTTTTTACATTTTCTAATCTTTATCTAATAGTATCCCTTAGAATTAAATAGGCTGTTTTCTTACTGTACCTTTAAGACTATATGTAATGATCTGTTCCGAATGCCTTGTTTTCTGCCTCACTCAAAAAGCACATCAGGCTAGAGTGTGCACTAACAACACTCCTCATCATGTCACTGCAAATAGGGGGACTAAACTGCTGTAGAAAGAACAGCTGGTGATATGTAAATGTGCAATATCACCCAAAAGGAAATTAACTAGGCCCAACAAATAACCTCTGGGCTGAATTCGGGCTGATTTTTCACATTAAATATCTGCTTTTGAGTGAGAGCCTTGTTTCCTAATGAGTTTTTTTTTTTTTGAACGAATATGCCAATGTAAATTTTGTGCACTCTCACGCACTTTCTCTCTCGCTCATTGTTTCACCCTCTCTATTGTTCTCTTTCCCCCTCTTTAATAACATTACAGCCTATAACTCTATTCCAAACAGCTCATTAGTTTAAGGAGTGGGTGAATGTGCCCACGAATGAAAACTGAAAGTTACACAAGACATCAGTCGGAGTCACACCTCTGATGATAAGAGGGATGTGTTGGGTTGGTTGAAAGGACACAGCGAATCTCTCCCTCTGCATCTCAAGTGTAAGTTTGCCTCAAGTGTATTGAGCATTTCTGCAGTAGAGTGAGGAACTTCATCGCAGTGGGAGAGTGGATGGTGTTTTCTGATAATAAGCACCACTGGTGTGCTACAGATTAACATCATGCCAATTTACCAGCCATGACATTCTCTGTCGCTCAGCTCATGTGCATAGTAGCAAAGCAAAGCACTGTAAAACCATCGTCAAATATATGACAAGTAAGTATTGTTTTGCCTCATCCTAACGGGAGTTACAACAGAACATTCAAGGCCTCTTTCGAGTGAATCTCCCTGTAGATTTTGACTGGGCTGTTTATATTCTCACTCTACCTTTAATCTCAGTTTACATGCACACGACAAGTAATCAGATCCAAATGCATGCGTTGAGAACCACTCAGTGTAGATGTTACCATGACAGCGAGCATCAAGTGATGCTACCATCGCCACTTCTTCTCCTCCACAGGCCAGTTTCTGCTCCCGCCATGTTAAACATAATAAACTTTCGCAATGAAGTGAACGCCCATGCGCAGAACGTACTCACACTCTCTGATTGCGAATGTAATCAGATTATTCTTCTATTTAATGGATTATTTACAGGATTACCCAGCTCATTCAATCGGATAGAAATTGTATTCTGAATGGTCTGGTCTGGTCTATTCTGACTGAGGTGTTTACATGGACGTATTCTATTCCGATTGAGCTATTAGTCGGATCAATAACGGATTATCAGCCTGCATGTAAACGTGGCTACTGAAAAGAGCCCCTCACTGGTTCCAGGCATGTCAGGCCTTAAAGTTGCAGGTATGGATGGGATTCAGGGTTCACTTTCATGCCTGTGCAGACCTCTACATTACAACCATGATGAACTCAAAATGGGGTCCTTTTGCCGTTTAGTTTTCATACATGGATGACGGGAGTACAAGCATAGATTAAAAAGTGAACTGCGTGTTGAGGTACTTTAACATGTTTTCATATTATTTAAATCTCTTATAAAAAAAAAAAAAAAAAAAAAAAGGAAAACCTGGTTTTCCAAGATATGGGCCATATAAAATCAATCCTTATCCTTCTGTAAATGCTGTCCTCCCCACATCAGTCCAGAGAACAAAATAAAGAAAGAAATAAATAAACGGCAAGGCCAAATGAGATTAGCGGCTGGCCAGCCCTCCTGCCCTACTTTCCTCTCCCAATTTGATGCTGCAGGATTGCTCCAGTTTCCCCACACAGAAGCACAGCTTTAGCAACCCTCACGTGAGGCTGACTAACACGCGCCGCACTCAAGTTGATCATAAATATGGCAAAATTACTTAGTCAACTTTTATGACAATGAAAATCAGTTTGCTTCTTTTGCACTAATTAACTAACCTAATACAAATAAATAGCAACTCGACCAGCCCTATAATGCTATAAACCCGCATTACATGGTAATTCACTTCAGCTAAGTTGTCAAACAGCTTCAGCTTTTTAGATATTCAGCATCAGCTTAGGATGCGTTCCCTTGCTATGAGTCAGCAGCAAGTAATTCCCACCAGTCTCTCATTATTACCGCCTCTTACTGTCACCTCTGTTGCATAACTGTGCTTGTCTGAAAGTGAACCTCACAGCAGAGCGGGGAGGCTGTTCCTCATACGAGTCAAAGCAGACATGGTCTGATGCAGTTTCAGGAACTTGCGTGGTGGTTTAGACAAGCAGTTTGCTTGGTGCCAACGAGTGGCTATAAAACCTTATATTTCTCTTTAGCTACATCAACATAATAGCTGCAGAGCAAAGCTAAAGAAACAGTCATGCTACTTCACTGTACATTAGATTTTTGATTATTCCTTTGGAGTGTCTTGAGAGAAGAAATTCTGAATGTGAATTTCATATTTCCAGTAAGTCAGTTAATGCTACAAAACACATAAGCTAAAGGTAGCATAAAAATGGGTAGATTTGATATTAAAATCTCAGAAGAAAATATTTTATATTTATTTTTAGATACTGCCCAGGCCTAAACAACATTCCTTATCACTACAACATGAATGAGGCTGTGATATGTAAATTTGTTTATGGTTGTGACATCACTACCATGTATTGCTTTAAACTTCAAACATCAAAAAATAATCTGTATTCTGGGTCTTGGCTGTAGATCAAATGAGGAAAAAGTCAAAGCATTAAGGCTCCAAATTGAAGGAAAGTATCTACTGCAACTTTTCTAATCAATATTGTGACTGTGATTTAAACTGATTTTTTTTTTTTAAATAAATATCACAAGGCATGTTTTTATGGCCAACAAAGTAGCACATTTACTTTCCCCAGGTGATTTAGGTGTTTGTTTTTTTCTAAGTCATATATAGGTGGCTCACAAGCTAGGCTACATATTCCAAACTTCAAACTTAAGACAACTTTGTTGCTAACTTAGGCTATAATTAAATGCATGCTTGTGATATAAAAACAAAATCTTTTTGCCCTACAAGAGTCTATTCTAAGAGTTTGTAAAGATCTTGGCAAAAGCCCAGAATCTACAGCAAGAGCATTTATTCTTACCATGCAACCAAACAGAAGCTGAAGCTTTATTTCACAATGATCACCTCAGAGTCAATATCTGTCTCATGTTGTTCCATATAAGTTCAGCTCAAAGCAGACTTAGAAGACTGCTACTGACTTGCACCCTGTTCACTGCCAGTACAGGCAGTACATGCAGCATCTGTTCCTACAACCCATCTTTTAAGTTCAAAGATGAATCCTTAAAAGGGTCGCTGTAATGGATTACTGCGGCTTTGACAGTGTGTGTGGGTTTACCTGATGAAGTGTGTACTGATCTGTGAAGTGAATATGTGTGCGCTTCTTTGACCTCCGCCCAAAAGTTGCAGCAACCAGTTCCAGGTGACAGCAGTACTGAGAAATATGTATTTATGTGCACGCTGCATGTTGCAGGATTAAAGGCCCATATAAGCTTATAACATTTGGGTGGTTTTATGTACCAAAACAAGTCTTCCACTTCATAACACTTCATCTTCCACCCCATCTTCAACACTCAGACCTAAACAGGATGTTTTGATTACTGTTTCTTTAATACTGATATATTGTGCCCTCCAGGCTAAAACACTCCTTATAACTTCAGTACGAATGGGCAGAGCTAAACTGATGCATGATGTATGCTGAATCGGCAGATGGATGTAAATATGTTTGGTTTTCATGACAAAATCAGTGTATTCAAGGCTGACTTTGCAGCTTAGTTTCCATGCTGTGACTTTATATGGAGTAAGGAGTGAATGGTACACTTTGAAATTTTAGATGAAAGTTTACATCAAACTCTTTATTTTGCTTTCCATTATATGTGCCCTTAGACTCTGAGTGAGTCTCGCCTCCTGTTCATGACATTCCAATATCACAAACATCAGAAACCCAGTAAACAGTGCTTACTGCAATAGCAAAGGCTTACACCAAAATAAGACTCTGAAATTTGATATCTCCCAAACTGAAGCCCTGTATCAGTGGAGACCACCGTAAATGGTGCAACACTTACACTTTGGCCCCTGAGGAGAATTTGAATGTCTATGTTGGATGGTTACTTGAATGGTTGATTAGCCAAGCTGTTTGAAATGGCCTGCAGAGGGAGCAAGCTTGAGCTGAAACAACTGAAGAGAACTCGTAATAATCTCGTTTGTGAACACTTCGGCTTCCCACTCAAGTACGATATCTACATGCAAAGGGTGGTAGACTGGATGGTGACAGTGGGCTGACACTAGTACTGTAGTACTGGGGCTAATACGTCAATTATGCTAACTCAACTGGAGTGAGGTAAAAATGTGAGTCTCAGCAGCTGCTGCTCCACACAGGATTCGAGCAGCCACTAAGTGCTGATTCTGAATGAGCGAAACAAATAATTCCAGAGGACTGTTTACAGTTTCCAATAGCTGCTCAGTTGTAGAGTAAGAAAATGCAGTTACACTCATTTCAGCCAGAAGGCAAGAGAAACACTTAGATAATGTGTAAATTATGTCAGCATTTTTTTCCAATTCTGTATCAAAAACATCAGATTTGATGCAAAAACAGCAATACGTATTGTATCATGAAATCTGTGTGTGATAGGACCTCTGCTAGCAAATGTACCATCTTTAAACACAAAAGAAGCATCCATGGTGAGTGTAATTCACTGTATAGTCTTCATATAAACATATATTTATGCATCAGCTGAACAGAAATTTGCAGGTTTGGGTGAATTACCTGTTTGACTTCAGCCTGCAGGTGGCGCAGCTGTACACATTGCTCCAGGTGACGGCGGTGTTGCTCAGCAGCCGCATCCAGCTCCTGCTGCTTCTCACGCAGGAAGTCCAGCAAGTCCTGCACTCGAGTGGCCATGTCCACATCCCGGTCACACAACAACTCCACACCTGGGGAGAAAGTGAGAAATTACAAGTTACATTTTAAGGATTAAGGATAGAAAAAATCTGAATTCAGGGGTTTTGACCACACATCTTGTAGCTCCAACTTGCTGGTGTACAGTTAGCTCATCTTTGATGCACAATTTCATCAATGGTAAGTTTCTGACCACAGAGCTGCTCTTTTCGGGCAGTGGATGACTCTCAACCTAGCAACGACACTGAGGTGTGCAAAGACTCCAGTAACACCACTGTGGCTGATACACTCATACCTGCACCACACGTACTGCCATCATTACCACTTACTGACTAAAGCTTGTTGCCACCAATTGGCATGATGTCATTTGCAGCTAATTGGGGGCTGATCATTTTCATTTAGCAACATTAGCTATTTTGACTGTACTGCTTCTTTAAAGGGTCCACAGCATGGAAAACATATTTTTCCTCACTTACTTTCAATAAAACTATTAAAAAACAATTAAAACTTTCAAAGCATTACATTCACGGCCTAGTCCATACAAATCATATACGCTGCAACAAACAAACTAGTCCATACAAATCATATACGCTGCAACAAACAAACTAGTCCATACAAATCATATACGCTGCAACAAACAAACTAGTCCATACAAATCATATACGCTGCAACAAACAAACTAGTCCATACAAATCATATACGCTGCAACAAACAAACTAGTCCATACAAATCATATACGCTGCAACAAACAAACAAACTAGTCCATACAAATCATATACGCTGCAACAAACAGGCCATTTTGAACGTATCGCTGTTGTGATGTCACAAAAAACAGCTTATTTACATAAATCAACCTTTTCAATGAACAGCAGTTTAGCTCCGACCTACTCACACAAAACTTTTAAGGGGTGTTTCAGCCTGGACTTCTTTTAGAATGAACCACACTACAGAGTTTTTTCACACATCAGTGTTAAATGCACAGAAAAAATAACCTGTTTAATTCTAAGGGGCATGGAGAAGTTGGAAAATAGTTGCTTAAAATGAAATACAACTGTTTTGATACATAAAACCACATCAGCGTTATAAGTTATAATATGAGGTTATAATAAAACATGAGAAAAATGTAGGATACAAGTTCTTTAACTCAAGTGGTAGAAAAATATTCAGAGATAAAAAGGGAATGCAAGCAGCTACACAGGACCCTGAACATGCACGAACACACACCCCCTCTTATACTCACACTTCACCCCTGCCGCCCAAAGCTGCATTGTGCTGAACCTCAGAGAGAGAGAGCTCCAATGTCTGAGTGCAGAAGTGCAGAGGCTCAGCCGTCTGCTGCTGAAATTTGCAGTGTGCTCAGTTGCCTGTATGCAGGTCTGAGAGTTTCAAATCTGAGAGTGTGTGCGAAACGGAGGCAGCCCATGCAGGATGTCCAGCGGTCAGTATGAGTGTATAGGATTACAGTGGTGTGCGGGCGGGCCAGGCTGCTCGTGTGCTCCCGCTGAGGGAGCTTTAGCCTGTAGCATTAGTATCAGCCGTCCCGCCCCCATTAAGCCTACTGTGGCCTGGGCTCACTCACTCACCCTCATCAGTTGACCTGACAGTGATCTACTGACTGCAAAACACAGCTTAGGAGACACTCTCACACATGCGTACACCAGCATACACTTCTGCGCTCCCCTGCCTTTACATGTGTTTCATGCTAACATTACACTAAGTTTAAAAGGGGATGCCACTGATTTTGCTAAGTTTCTGCACCATTCAGTGGTTCAGATTTGGGCTAGAGTTAGTTAACAGTTATCGGTTAGATGTTAAATGCTTTGTACCTCAAAGTAAATGAAAAGGAACAGCCACCATTTGGCATTATGCAAATGACATCATGCCAATTGGTGGCTGTTAGCTTCTATTCCGTGTTAGACACATTTGCAAGTTTTGGTAAAAGTAGTGTTTTAATTTAATGTTGCTGAAAGTGAACAGATCTCAGAGGAGGATTCCATGGATCTTCCAAGATTTCTGCATAAATCAATTACTGAGATATAAAGTCATTCAGAGTGGTCTGATGTGAAATGCTTAATTGTAGAGAAACTTTCGACTTCTGACTTTTTTTTTTACATAGCTACTAAATGGAACCAGAGATTACACGGTAAACACAAAATGACCACAAAATGACCAGGGGATCCAAGTGTGTTCACTTAGTTATTATATATAATCTTTTGGGACCATTTGTATATAAAACATATAAAAATGAATATGTTTTGTTCTCAGAGCAATCAAGTATTATATTTGCAAGCATTTGATGTAAAAACTGTGTGAGGGAGACCTTTTCTCCACCACTGTGAACCATTCTGACCTTATAATTTTCTTTAGAACAGAGCACTTCACACCAAACCACTCTGAATGACTTTGTTTACATCTTAGCCATTTAATTACACAGACATTTCACAAAATCAGTGGAATTTCCTTTTAAAACGATAATTCAACAAGATCTAATTTGCAGTTTTTGTGTCTGCCAAGACATGTTTCACAAAGCATCTTAAGCAGTGGAGTTACAAAGCCAGTGTAGCTGGCAAGAAATAGAAGCCAAGTAACACCGTGCAAAATGCGCATGTAGCTACACCTCATTGTTTTAACCTTGGGGACCGAAAGTAAATCTTTGGCGTCTTTTTCTGTTTAAAGCTGCAGTTTTTGGGGGAAAAAATTCTTGTGGAGAGCAGCCAAATGTCTCCAAAATGTCAAAGTGTTTATGTTTGTCATCAACAAAGGGGCATTTAGCCCCCACAAAGAGCTAAACACACACATCTGTACACACAGAGTTCATTTTCTTCCTTATACACCACTTTAGCAGCGCCAAAACTGCCCCACAAGTGTCACATGTAGATCCACATTTGCTCACACTCAGACACACAAACACCCTTTCACTCCACACACACTACCATCATTTCTGCTTGAGCTTTCCGAACAATATTAACACTGACTGACTGCATCAGCTCTCATTTCACATTCAAACAGCAAGACAATCAGCTCCTACAGCTCTGTAGTCTGATCTTAAATCCTCGGCTGTACTAAGCTGCTCTAGATTAAGCGCTTCAGAAGGAAGAGGAGAGGCTATATAGAGGCTATAGAGTAAATTTAACTATAGATTTACTATATAACATTATATATTAAAAAGAACTTTTCCTTTTACAACATTTTCAACTGACCTATTTATGCCCTGTGGAGAAGCGTCACAGGACACTGGCTGAAATCCCATTTAACATAATGTGATACAACTCAGTTACTGTCAAATAACCTACATTTAGAGTGTGTTATTCATTTCAAATATTGCTTATTTGCCTGTTGTGAAATCATTTTAGACATACATACTACATCACCAGCTACTTTAGCATGGCTTAGGATACCGAGCAGGGCTTACAGACAGCACTCTCCTGGCTGTGCTGCCCATATATTTTAACGTTATGGTAAAAGCAGAAAGCATGACATTGTGCTACAGAAAATAATGTCAAGCTATCACATGTACTGTAGTTTTGGAATTTTTGTTATTTTTTTATTGTATTTAGTTAGTCTGGGTTTAATTTCAGAACAGTTTCAGTCAGGTTGAGGAGTGCATTAAAAATGCTTGTTTTGTTTTTAGTTTATTTTAGTTCATTTTAGTTTTTTAGTTTCATTTTTTAGCTTGTCATTTCATACCGTTTTACAGTGGACATTGCTGTTTTAGTTTAGTTTTTGTGCTTTCAAAAACTGTTGTTTTCATTTTTTACAGCGAATCAATGAACATCACTGCTAACTTTCAGTTTCACAATAGTTTTGTTAAGGATAATAATCCTACAAGCCAGCAGAGACAGAGGTGGAAATTCATAGAGCCTATTTTGTACACGTACATAGGCACTGTGCCAAAGTTTCTCCTTCAGTTGAATAGGATTTTTCCCAGTGTACTGTAAAGCCTTTCCAACCTCTTACCAGTAACCAGGAAAGAATGCATGTGCTAGTAGAACATGGACATGTCAGGTGCATGCTGGCGAAGTGCTCTCATGGAAACTGTAACATGCACAAAATATTTTTCCCTTCTCTTTAAGGATGAAAGGCCCACTGAGCTTTATCTGCACTTAGCCAAGGCTGATGAGGCTGAAGGAGCAACGTTCCCACCCACGGAGCAACACTCAGTCAGTGATCTTGACACAGAGGTAGATATCAGAGGAAGAACTCTTGAGCTCTGAACCCTCCAGTCAGAGGTCATGTTCTGGTTGTTGATGTGCATGTCTGAATATACATTTACAGTTCAGTGTTTCTACTGAAATCAAGAGTATAAATAGAGTATTTGTTCCCTCTTTACTGCATTAACAGCCCCTAATTTTCTGTGAAGGCTTTACACAACATGCTGGAACACTACGAGGATTTGACTGCTATTGGCCACAAGAGCATTTGTCAGATGACTAGCTCTGGATCACTCCAACTCATCCCAATCATGCTCCATCACTGCAGGGAACACAGTTCCACTGCTCCACAGCCCAGTGCTGAGGAGCACGGTGACTTTAGGCTGGTGTGCAGCTGCTCTAGAGCGTCCCAATCTACTGACAATACTTTTCTATGATCATTATACAAGCTTTGTGTGAGAAATTGACACCTGTGTCATCAGTGGGTGCACCTTAAAGTAGCTTAACTCACTTATTTGCAAAGCTGACTGGGTATTTTTGGACATACACTATAATGCCAAATCATTGAATTCTGGTTTTCCAATCACTTCCATGGACACAGGTGTATAAAACCAAGCCCCTAGGCCTACAGACTGCTTCTACAAACATTTGTGAAAGAATGGGTCGCTCTCAGGAGCTCAGTGAATTCCAGCACGGTACCATGACAGGCTGCCACCTGTGCAACAAGTCCAGTCGTGAAATTTCCTCACTACTAAATATTCCACAGTCAACTGGCAGTGATATTACAACAAAGTGGAAGTGACTGGGAATGACAGCAACTCAGTAACAAAGTGGTAGGCCACATAAAATGACAGAGCAGGGTCAGCGGATGCTGAGGTGCATAGTGCGCAGAGGTCGCTACAGAACTCCAAACTTCATGTGGCCTTCAGATTAGCTAAAAACAGTGTAGAGAGCTTTGTGGAATGAGTTTCCATGGCCGAGCAGCTGCATCCAAGCCTTACATCACCAAGCGCAATGCAAAGCTTCGAATGCAGTGATGTAAAGCGCTGCCACTGGACTCTAGAACAGTGGAGACATGTTTTCTGGAGTGACGAATTACGCTTCTCCATCTGGCAATCCGATGGATGAGTCTGGGTTTGGAAGTTGTAGGAGAACGGTACTTGTCTGACTGCATTGTTTCAAGTGTAAAGTTTGGTGGAGGGGGGAATTTTTGGTGGAGGGGTGGTTGTTTTTCAGGAGTTGGGCTCGACCACTTAGTTCCAGTAAAAGGAACTCTTAATACTTCAGCAGACCACGAGATTTTGGACAATTTCATGCTCTCAAATTTGTGGGAACAGTTTGGGGATGGCCCCTTCCTGTTCCAACATGACTGCGCACCAGTGCACAAAGCAAGGTCCATAAAGACGTGGATGGGTGAGTTTAGTGTGGAAGAACTTGACTGGTCCTGACCTCAACTCGAAAGAACACCTTTGGGATGAATTACAGCAGAGACTGTGAGCCAGGCCTTGTCATCTAACATCAGTGTCTGACCTCACAAATGTGCTTCTGGAAGAATGGTCAAAAACTCCTATAAACACACTCCTAACCCTTGTGTAAAGCCTTCCCAGAAGAGTTGAAGCTGTTATAGCTGCAAAGGTGGGCCAACATCATATTAAACCCTATGGATTATGAATAGGATGTGACTCAAGTTCATATGCGTGCAAAGGCAGACGAGCGAATACTTTTGGCAATATAGTGTGTTGTGTAAACAGATACACAATACATATAACCAAACATATCCACCCAAAAGCAGCGAAGTGGTCCGAAAGTAATCCTAGATGACTGACTTCAGCAGGGTGGACCTACAATCCATGGGTTTCTAATAAAGTGGCCATTGAGTGTGCATGTTTGTATGCGCTCACCTGAAGCCTGCACTTCAGTGACGTACTGCAGCAGCTCCTGTCCCTGGTGGACGACGTGGAAGGTGAGGTTGTTCATGGTGAGAGCTTTATCAGCATGGTGCTGCAGCCGCTGCTCCGCCAGAGTCAAATCCTCTGTGTCAAATTCCCCCATCTGCTGAGACAACTCCTCATTCCATGACTCCAGGTCCGAGATGACCTACACACAGAAAGACACAAAGAGTGGTCAAACACACACAGTAGAGTGTTTTCTTGTCTTTGTGAGGTATTTCTATTTTCTTCTTTATGACTGTATATGATCTTAACCTCAGCAAGCAAAAGATCAACTTTATCTGTGTTCATTATTTCTAATAAAAGCCCTATTTTTACTATTAAAAAGTGATATTTTTCCTTGTGGGGAGCCCACAAATATCCACACAACATCAAAATGTTCCTGTTTTCCCATCATCATGAGGACATCCTGAGGAGTCATCAAACTCCCCGTTCCACAGAACAGAAAGTTTTTCAGACCTATTAACGTCTCACACACACACAAGCTCAAAAAGAAGATCTGCTTCGATGTTTAGGGCTTAAATGCAAACTCAGCATTACACTAGATAGTTAAGCTACATCCTTTAAAAGACATGTCCCTCACCATGTTGTGACTGAGGTCTCTTTGACTCTTTGAACAGGAAGGGACTAAAGCACAGCCCATTATAAAAAAAAGTTTACACATTTCCACCAGAGAGGTCCAAATCTTACACAGTTTAAAAACATAAGAATATCCACTGATTTTTCAAAAACTCTGCATTACTGGTGAAAGGAACCAGGTGTCCAAAGCCTATACTGCCTCTCTCCCTCACAGAAAGTTATTACTGAAGTCTGAGACATTGTGAAGTTTTAATTTCAATGAAAAACTTTAAAAAATAATATTTAGTCATGGCAAAGAGATCATGCAGGGTGTTGTAAAGCAAAACAGTACCCAAAGAAAAAACATTTAATACTGTTTTACCATTACCAACATAAAGAAAAGGGCTATATCATGATCTCTAGTTCCTATCACCACTGCTGAGAACAATTCTTTCTTTCTTTCTTTTACTTTTCTCTATAATGGAACAGTTAATACCACTCTGAATGGATGTTTACATCTCCACAATTGAATTAAATCAGTGGATTTCTCCATTAAGGCATTTCCAAGCTGGAATTTTCAAATGATGTATAAATAAATACACAAATAAATAAATAAGACAGGAGAGGAGGAGCAGGTTTTTACAGTGACAAAATCTAAATTGATTCAATATCCCAGTGATTTCCAATCCTCTGTGTATGTGTACACAATTGCGTTCCTCTGGCAGAGAGCTGTTATTATCCTACTCCTCTGCAACACTATTCATTACTACAGCACCATCATCCCACACCAGAGCCGCTACTGCTACACTACACAACTACGATTCTGCAGTCTATCTAACACTAACTATGAAGATTTTTATATGATTTCTGAGCCACACATTTTTTCTAAAAAGCATTTTGTCTCTTCTTCAACAGGACAAACAATCCACAATCCACACTAGCCCTCCAAGAAATTATCACCAAATACCACTGAGAAGTTTGTTACACTTTTTACACTGTAGACATTATAATTGAAAAGTCAGAACGTTTCTCAAAGAACAACAGAGGAGATTTCAGCACTAACCACCTCACAGTGGGAAAAAAAAGGCTACATGAATCACCAAAAACCCAGCCAGCTGTCCCAGTGCCAAACTGTTATATCTCCTCAAATAAAGCTTCAAAATGTTCCTACTCGGTCTACAGCACCAGTGAACAGTCTGGACACACCTACGCAGAGAGAAGTGTTACTTATTTTCACTTTGTTCCTGAAGTTTTAGAACAATAGCAAATACATTAAAATTGTGAAATGGCACAAATGAAAATGACATGAAATGAATATTATAGAAATCAAAACGATCTTAGATTTTAGACTCTTTTATAAAACAGACCCCCTTTTACTTGTTGCAGCTTTGTGCTTTTTCTCTCAAGCAGCTTCATGAGGAGCTCCCTGAGATGCTTCTCTAACAGTCCTTAAGTTCCACATATGCTGAGCACTTGCCTGAGAACCACTTGTTTAGGGGGCACATTAATAAGGAAGTTAACTCATACATAAGCATCAACTTCACTACTTACATTTGTACAAATGTACAGCATTTAACTGTAAGCCTTTAGATATAAAAACATACATTCAATCGGATACTGGCACTGTAGCGTTGCTCGACCTTCTGCATTTGTCCTCAGGCTCTGCAACAATACCTCCCTTGTTGAACGCATAACATGGAGGTTCCAAAGACAAAATGCAGCTCTCGGAGCCTGTAACCCCTTAATCTTTAAGGGCCTTTACGCTCCCCACTCTTATTACTATACATAACAAATACTTAGTAATTTACAGTTACATAGTTACTGAATATTGTATAAATAAAAGATTCTAAGCCCAAATACTGAATAATCAGTGTAAAATGTAGGCGTTTTAACCCCATTCGGCCTGGAGGAACCTGGAAAACGTACTCTGTATCCCTGCAGCCATGAAGGGTCCGGTCACAGATCTGAAGAAACATCTTTATCACCCAGTTCTTCTAGCGGGGTCCCTAAACTGCATGGACGCTGGGAGACACGTAGCGCAGTAGGTGGCAGGCAGGAAGCGCAGTGCCGAGGGTGTGTTTGACGAGAGTTTAGGGAGACACACACACATAAAAGCTCACACGCCCGTCCGCATGCCCCGGCGCCACACTGCTCTGACTGACGGCCGAGTCTCCACCCAGCTCTGAGTAAGTGGCTTAGGCTTTACGGCTTGCTTTCATTTCACTTCTTTTTATTAGTTTTAAACGTGTAAACGCGCCGGGCACTGCGCTAATCCTCTTATATCGCTTACATTTATCCAAGCTTAGATGGTTTTTGCGACCTGATCCCCCTACAGCGAGTTTATAGATGAGACGGGAAAACACTTTCTCATTCGTCACTCAAAACCTACCCCCTTTTACCTGAGGACCCCCACTGATGGCAGCTCCTATGGCCACGAGCCTGCTCATGAAAACGATACCATGGGGAGTATTGGGTTACATCAGAGCCATAGCTGGTACCACTAAAGAGCACGGTTCTTTATGGGATTCAAATTACTCTAGATCAGGTTTCGTATAATGAACAAATAGGTTTGTTAGGCTGAAGTGTGCTGGACTGCCGTAGCTGTTTCATATGCACTGACTATCCACTTATTACTCTTCTACTCACTGGCCACTTTATGAGCTCACTTACCTTTTATGTCCACTTTATAGGTGAACCACTAAAGCCTGCAGCTCATCTGTTCTCATGCAAAGTGGTACCATTAAAGAACAATTTCACCAGTTTTTCAAAATTTCTGCATAATTAAATGGTAGGGATGCAGTCATTCAGAGTGAAGTGCTCATTCATGTGAGGTGCTCTATTCTAGAAACCATTTAGAAATGTACCTAGTTAGAACTGTTTACAGTGGTGGTAATGTAAACCAGTTGCCTGAAGAATTCAATGTTTCTAAAAGCTACACCACTGCAGGTTACTGCTTGAATATTATGGTTTTGGCATGAAATATATTTTGAAATATCATTCATGGTGAAGAGGTATATGCTGGATGTTGTAATGCAAAATACTATAATCTGCATATTCTTCTTTACATTTACAAATTTACATGTTAAAACCATTACACTGAATTAGCCACAATTTTAGTACAAGGAGTCCTGTGTCTGCAACTGTTAACACACAAACTTTCTATTTTGTTGTAATAAGAGATTACTATGATGATGACACTGTGATGATTTAACATATTCGGCATCAGATTTCACACATCAGACAAAACAGCTTCAGGTCTCATCATATATCAGCTCTTGCAGATCTGGACATCAGGAGAAACAGTCTCAAACAAAAAGCCACCAGGCTAAGCTGCCACAAGTTTTACCTAACTGCGCTGTCATTATGTCCTTTAATCTAAGCTTCACACACAGGGATGGGAGGAAGTGGTTGTGCTGAGGAGGCTGCACTACCCCTAGATTTCAGGACTGTGTAACTGCAACTAGTAAAAACAATAATGGAAACATAACAAAAGCAGAACATTTTAACATTTGAAATTGTCCAGCAAGAGAGAGGAGTGATAGCAGGGTGAGCATCAGCTGATGCTGTGTGAGTATCTTAGTTATACACTACTCAAAAAAATAAAGGGAACACTTAAACAACACAATATAACTCCAAGTAAATCAAACTTCTGTGAAATCAAACTGTCCACTTAGGAAGCAACACTGACTGACAATCAATTTCACAGCTGTTGTGCAAATGGAATAGACAACAGGTGGAAATTATTGGCAATTAGCAAGACACACTCAATAAAGGAGTGGTTCTGCAGGTGGGGACCACAGACCACTTCTCAGTACCTTTCTGCTTTCTGGCTGATGTTTTGGTCACTTTTGAATGTTGGTGGTGCTTTCACACTCGTGGTAGCATGAGACGGACTCTACAACCCACACAAGTGGCTCAGGTAGTGCAGCTCATCCAGGATGGCACGTCAATGTGAGCTGTGGCAAGAAGTTTTGCTGTGTCTGTCAGCGTAGTGTCCAGAGGCTGGAGGCGCTACCAGGAGACAGGCCAGTACACCAGGAGACGTGGAGGAGGCCATAGGAGGGCAACAACCCAGCCGCTACCTCTGCCTTTGTGCAAGGAGGAACAGGAGGAGCACTGCCAGAGCCCTGCAAAATGACCTCCAGCAGGCCAAAAATGTGCATGTGTCTGCACAAACGGTTAGAAACCAACTCCATGAGGATGGTATGAGGGCCCGACGTCCACAGATGGGGGTTGTGCTCACAACCCAACACCGTGCAGGACGCTTGGCATTTGCCAGAGAACACCAGGATTGGCAAATTCGCCACTGGCAAGATGAAGGCATTGAAGCTATGGAAGGTATGTTCCCCGGACCTGAATCCGATTGAGCACATCTGGGACATGATGTCTCGCTCCATCCACCAACGTCACATTGCACCACAGACTGTCCAAGAGTTGGCAGATGCTCCAGGTCTGGGAGGAGATCCCTCAGGAGACCATCCGCCACCTCATCAGGAGCATGCCCAGGCATTGTAGGGAGGTCATACAGGCACGTGGAGGCCACACACAATACTGAGCCTCATTTTGACTTGTTTTAAGGACATTACATCAAAGTTGGATCAGCCTGTCGTGTGTTTTTCCACTTTAATTTTGTGTGTGACTCCAAATCCAGGCCTCCATTGGTTAATAAGTTTGATTTCCATTGATGATTTTTGTGTGATTTTGTTGTCAGCACATTCAACTTTGTACAGAACAAAGTATTTAATGAGAATATTTCATTCATTCAGATCTAGGATGTGTTATTTGAGTGTTCCCTTTATTTTTTTGAGCAGTGTACATTCATACACGGTTCATGTCATCCAAACAGGTCAAAAGGATTAATGGATGGATGGATGAAGGCAGGAAGGAAGCAATAAATAAATAAATAAATAAATCCCAACTTAAAACACCTTCCCTTGTACCTGCTTGCATGCTATCATAGTGTTTGCTTACTTGTCTGCTTCAGTATCGGAACCATCTCAAAAATACACCAGAGATTGTTACAGAATTAAAGAACCCATTTTTTTTTACTAATTGTGAGAGTTAATCTACAGAGACAGAGCTAGATGGAGCTTGTTCCTACATCAACTGGTGTATTTGGTACATGATAGAATATGCTTGCTGGTCATTATATTAGAAACTTCTCTTGTAGCTCCACCCTGCTGGTGTGCAATTACAGACTGTAGCTCACTTGCTGATGCACAATTAATGGTTTCTGTCCACAGATGTCAAATCAAATCAAATTTATTTGTATAGTGCTTTTTACAACGGATGTTGTCACAAAGCAGCTTCACAGAATTACAGAAAAGACAAAGTTTTTGATGCTGCTGGCTTGATTGTTTTGTAGTGCACCACTTTCAACCTGACAGTGACACTGACGCCTGATACATTGTCGTATTGAAAATTGTCCACCACTCATATAACATCAGTAACATCTGACTCGTGACAAAAGGGTAAGTGGGTAGCAGGTAGCAGGTTCTAATGAAGCGGACAGTGGCTATAATCTGCTTTTAGAGCCTGAGCTTAGTACCTAAAGCGGGATGAATCAAGGGTTGGAAAAACCTTCTGGCTAAACTTATTAGCTAAACTTAATCAGGCACCTCTGTAAACATCTCATCAGGTTTTTAAGGTCTAAACAGTCAGAAGATTATTGTTCATAGTTTAGACCAGACACATTTTACAGCTAAAGGTGTTAATCAGGTGGACACACAAATCAGCTAAGGTTAAAAACAGCCACAGACATTTCAGTCTTGGTGATGCTGAGTTTTCAGACTCACATCGATTGCATCCCTCTCAAAGATGCGGAGCTGCAGGAAGAGCTCCAGTTTGATCTTCCTCTCCTGGAAGAGCTCCTCCATGCGGGCCTGAGCCTCATCCAGCTGCTGCAGAACACTCTCGATGTGGGCCATGGAGCTGTTGTGAGGCGTCTTATTACTGGAGATGGCCGAGTCTCTGCAGGAGAAGAATGCAGCTGTTAAAAGAATATTTGAAGTGTTTTCCTATCTAATCCCTTTGTGTTGCATCTGTATTGGACCATCACAGACAATATTCTGTAGTTTCAAAGTTGTGTTATATAGTCAAACACAGTGTTGTCCAAAAGTATCACACCACATTGAAAATGTGATATTTTTATTTAAACTTAGAAATAAGCAACAGAAAATTTAACAATTTTGAAAAAATTAAAACAAAAGTTATGAGAAGTAAAATGAAAAGGAAATATTAAATACTACACTACTTCTATGTCACTGTTCAAATTTAAGTAGATTTGTGACACTGACCTTGTTAAGGCCTTTGTTTAAAAAGGTGTTTTTGAGTCTCATCTCTTCCGCTAAAGCTCACTGATTTAATCTATACTCAGTATATATGCACGTTCAGTACTGATCTGGTGAGGTAGCACACAGTGATGTTCATGCACCTGAGCTGCTGGATGAGGTCTTCTCCCTCCTTAATGACGTTGACGGTGACCTGCAGGGTGGTCTGCTGCTGCTGGCCAAAGCGCTTGATTAGGTCCTGCACCGCCTCTACAGACTCTGCATATACGTCGTCCAGCAGCTCCTTCTGCAGCTCCTCCAGCCACGTCCACAGCTGCACAGGGAATCACTATGTTAGTGATGTTAGTGGAAGGAGCGGCACAACTAGTTAACTAACCCAGCAGTCCTCAACTCCAGACTTAGGGACCCACTGACCGTTCTGAACGCCCAAATGTTCCGATCAACAACAATTCACAGAGAGGTAATGGCAAAGAAGCATTCATTTTGAAGCCAATGATACTCAATGAAACACACACACTGGCTTACAGCCCATCTGCTAATAAGTTCCTCAACTTCAACTTGAAGAAGAAACAAGAAGAAAAGAAATAAACCTTTCACAACCATGAACTGTGAAGTGAAAGAGGGCATTACTGGTAATGTATTTTTCAACTTTCTGATTACGTTTCAGCTTCAGAAAATCTAACAGACACAGACATGGGTACATCGTTTCATAACAGCAGTTAACAACTGATGCTTTCATCCCAGGCACAATTTATATTATAGATATCAGTAGCTGCAACTTCAGGCTCAATCCTGAGCACAAACAAATGCAGCAGCATTAGGAGGTAAAGTAAGCTAATCTAAGGAATTTACCCTTAATTTGATGCTTCATATTGAGGCCTAGATGGACTCAAGTGGACTAATGCACAAAGGCCGGCAGTAAACATGGGCTGGGCAGATGAGGCGATCTAGTGAGACTAGGCTTTCCGGCCGCTTTTGTTTTCTCAATGGCCTAGTGGAAGGTGAGCTCACAGGATTAGCCATCTGCCTGTGCTGGCATGGCAAACTCAGCCAAGCTCACGTCCCAGCAAGCCCAACACTGCTTCTCCAATCCACCCCGTAGTCCTTCTCCATCTCAACCTCTCACATTTTCCATCACTAATGTACACACACACACACACACACACACCTTGCTCTGAACCTGAAGCCTCTGCAAACGCTCTGCTAGCAGATGGCTAACACAGCGCCATATGGGTGCATTAAAGAAAGCGTTGTTTTATACTATTAAATACGGCATGGTAGATGATACATAATCATCAGCGCTAAGGCTGCATGGGCTACAAAAACGCAAATGGCAAGAATTCAGCATCCATCTGTGCTCCAGTGGTCTGAGGTTTGAGGGAACACTGCCATTTTGGGAAGAACGAGGGCTGCATTTCTCTGAAAATGGAGTTAGTTAGTGGCCAACAGCTGTACAGCATGCTGTAGAGTTGTTGAGTAAAACAATGAAACTGAACTCCTCTGACAAGAAGGCAACAGAGTGGGAGCACAAGCTTATTTTCCGAATTCCTGGTGGGGAGGATGTTATTGTGATGGGGCAGATTCACTTATGATTTAAAAAAAACAACCAGTTCTAAGACGAAACAGGCCATATATAGTGAACTATGCTTTAAAACAAACAACTTTAAATTAATTGTTTTAGTTATGTCACAAAATCAAAGCATGTACATGTACCTGCCTAGTTAGCTTTTAGCAATTTAGCTCCGCCCCTTCTTGTTGAAGTCATAGGGAGTGTTTCGGCCCAAACTGCTTTTTGAAGCAGGCACAACACAGTACAGCCAATCAGAACAGAGCTTATTTACATATATCACATTTAACAAATATAGACTTTAATTCTAAAGGATAAAGAACAGTAGGAATATGGTCAAGTAGGAATAAATTGTGTTTTTCAGTACATAAATCCACACATTAGAGCAGTCGTGGGCTGAAGGTTAGGGAACTGGCCCTATGACCAGAAGGTTGCCGGATCGATTCTCAGCACCGACAGTCCATGACTGAGGTGTCCTTGAGCAAGACACCTAGCCCCCAATTGCTCCCCGGGTGCCGTGGATAGGGCTGCCCACCGCTCCAGGCAAGTGTGCTCACTGCCCCCTAGTGTGTGTGTGTATTCACTAGCGTGTATGTGGTGTTTCACCTCACGGATGGGTTAAATGCGGAGGTGGAATTTCCCCGGTTGTGGGATTAAAAAAGAATCACTTAACTGAACAGTGGTTGGGATAGTGTAGTGGTTAACACCTCTGCCTTCTACACTGTAGACTGGGGTTCAATCCCCACCTGGGCAAACACCCTACACTATACCAATAAGAGTCCTTGGGCAAGACTCCTAACACCACCTTGGCCTACCTATGTAAAATGATCAAATTGTAAGTCGCTCTGGATTAGAGCGTCAGCCAAATGCCATAAATGTAAATGAACAAACATTATAGGTGCGGGGAGAGTGCAAGACAAATGAAGAATATGGGTCCTTTAAAATATGGCTATGAACTGTGGTCTGATGCTATAAACAAAGAACATAAGATAAAGTCAAGTCATTTGTGTCAGAGGGATGAAACCTCAATCTGTACAGTGTAAGGGTCACTCCAGGACTGGAAATGAGAGTCTCAGTCATGCTAACAGGCACTCCTGATTTCCCCTCACCTCTTTGCCGTGGGTATGGAAGGCCACAGACATGTCCAGCAGAACTTTGCGCTGCTCCACTCGTCTCACGAAGTCCTGGATGCGGTCCTCTAGCTGGTGGGCGGCCTGATAGATCTCCTCTGGGTCACACTCGCCTGTCTGAGCCAACTGCTCTGCAGCCTCCAGCAGCTTATCAGCGTTGGTGTATGTGTTCTAAAAGAGATCCAAACAGACACAAATCACAGCTGAAGAGTCAGATGGTCCAGGATTTCCACAAATGCAGATCTCCAGCTCTTTATACCTAAAAAAGATTTGATTACATGGAGTGACTGTCTTGGATTCTGTTTGCAAGAAATGCAAATGTTTTAACAAATTTTCTATACATATTAGCCAATTTTCACTTAGATCAAAACATCAACAATGAATGAGAAACGAAGGGTCCCTTCAGACATTTTCTACAGTGTCTCAATTGCAAAAAGTACCAAAAAGCTAGCCTGCAGCCTACAATTCAATTCAACTTTACTGTCATTGTACAATACAGGGTAGTACAGTGTAACAAAACACTATCGGGCTTCTTATCCAATAGAGTAATAAAAGATAAACAGCAAACAGTGCAAAGACAACAGACAGTAAAAGACAAGACAAAATGTGCAGAGTCAGTAAGTACAAGTATTGAATGTAGACATAATGTGCATAAGCAAACGTTATAACAGGTATATTGGACATACAGACAGTATGTGCATAGTCATATATTCAAGTGTATCAGATATATAGACCGAACTGTGCCTAGTGAATTGCAGTACAGTACAGTAAATGCAGAATTACTAGTTGTACAAAAAGAGATGTAAACAGTGATCTGTATATAAAGTGTAGAGTGCAGGTAGCACTGTACAGTAGCAGCATAATGTTCAGGTAACATCTTAAATAAACAGTTACAGTATAAATATATAAATATACTTGATATATTTATTTACTATATACTTTATATAAGGCTTAGTCAGAGATGAAGTGCATAGCATACAGTCCTCTGAGCTAGTGAGCTCAGTGTGTAGTGTGCTGGGTGATCAGGCTGATCAGTAACAGACTGTAGTGTTGTTGTTAAAAGCTAAATATAGTGTTAAATAGCGCTAAAAATAGTGTTAAATAACAATAAAGGCCGACTTCTTAACACTATCCCATGAATTAGGACAAAATTTAAAGAGCTGTTTTGACTCAAGGTCAGAGCTGTGATTGAATCTGACCATGACAGAATCTGATTCGATTTGGTTATTTTGGTACGATTCAGAAGTGATTTTAAAATACACTGAACACATAAATGTCATTGTGTATGGATTGGTGGAATATACAGTAAAACCCAACACACTACATTTATCTTTTAACTTTTATGCCTGAAGAATTATTTATTTATTCCAAAATCAACACTGCTGAATTGGAAGCTTCAAGTCCATGCATTGCTAAGGTTCTTAGAAGACAAGCAGGTAACAGGGAGAATATTTGGTGGCCACACGTTTGAATGAACAAAGTCATAATTTCTATACGGTTCTCCACAGCTGAACTTATTCTCCTCACCTGTGCCACTTCCTCGAAGTCCTCATGGCGCTTCTGAAGAGCCCTGGCTCTGTGCAGAGACTTCCCCACTCCTGTGTGCTTACTTAGGAACGCCTCACCATGGTTCTCGATCCAGTCCAGAACCTGCAGAAGGAATGACAAGAGTAGTTTTCTAGGAGCTATCTACAGAAACTGAAGAATGATAATAAGCTGGTTAAAGTCAAACGGCAGTGTCTTGAAAGTCGAACAAGAAAGCTGAAGTCTTCAGGCACTGAGACAAGTCTGTAAACAAATTTCAGGTCAATGCCTGCACTTGCTCTAAAAAACAGGAGGGGGCGCTTTGGAGCAACACAAGCCACTGCGACACCACACTCACAGTGAAGTCATCATCCTCATCCAGACAGGCCTCACACTGAATGTAATTGATGCTCAGGATTTTACAGGCTCATAAAGCTGCAATCAGGAACACAGACATGCAGTGCTCGTGAAAAGGCACAAGACTGTGACTCTGTCTATATATACTTCCTGTCAGAAGAATATTAATGTATATTTTTCAGAACAGCTTTAGCCGTTCCTCATATTTACACATTATTAAATCATTAATATGTAAACAAACTCACTCACAAAGTGTTTGGTGGCAAGTTTGGTGTGAAATGCACCATTCTAGAGAAACTCACATTCAGAACCGTTCACAGTGGTGGTAGTAGGAACCAGACATCTAAAGAGTTTACAAGAGTCTAAAAGCTCCCTCACAGAAAGTTATTACACAATGATTATGAATATGCTGCCTAAAGCCTGAGACATTATTTTATGATAGTTCTGCAATAAGCTTTGCCTGAAACAAACTAAATGTGTCTCAGCATGTGCGCATCTTCTTCACTCCTGCTGGAAAAAAGCATCTCAGGTGGTTCTTAAAGCTGCTTAGGAGAACACGGAAAAAATATGCATCAAAAAATATGGGGGCTCTGAAGAATTTAAAAGATATTTTTTGATTTAACAATTTTTTGATCAGTGCATAATCTCTTTATTTCACGGCTTTGGTGTCTTCACTGGTATTCTAAAATGTGGAGGACAAAGAACTGAAAATGAAAAAAAGCCTTCATGAGAACGTGCTCAAGCCTCTGGTGCTGTATGAGATCAAGTGAAGTCTTACTGTACAGAATATTTATGCATACAGGAATTCCAAGCCTTTGAATATGCTCTTCCCCCTTTAGGAAAAGCACTTGTCAATGTTTTATTCAGCACCTTCTTATGAAAGAGCCTACACATGACGACTTAAACCTGAAGATGTTTTCCATTTCACATGGAAAAGAGGAGCTTCCTGCTGTTCTCCAAAATCTCACCACACTGCTGCAGCACGCACACATGCACACCTAGCACTGTGACTCATACATTATTCACTATAGCACCTTTGATCTGCTTCAGCAAGGCACACGCCGTTCTCAACGTCTCTGCGCGTGCATATACAAACACACACACACACACACACGTTCGTTTGTTACACAAATCCGTACAGAGGACTCCTCCGCCTGGAGGACTTTATGGGGCATACCCTCCACACAATGAGCCTATCCAACAATGTAACCATGGTAACCTCTAAGGATACCCTGAGAGGGAGGAGGACAAGAGAGGAGGGGGTGGAGATGGAGACAGAAACAGAGAGACAGACAGACAGACAGACAGACAGACAGACAGACAGACAGACAGACAGACAGACAGATAGATAGATAGATAGATAGATAGATAGATAGATAGATAGATAGATAGATAGATAGGGAGGGAAGGAGGGAGAGGGAGAGTGAGAAGAAAAGGAGAGAGAAAGAGAGAGGGAGAGAGAAATTTGGTGAAAAAATCTAATGTTTACATTTTCCTCTCATTTTAACTGTGGCCAGTCAGCAAAGACATGTTTGGTCTTGGAACTTTGCTTCTAGTTTTGCACTGGGGAAACAAGGCCAATGTTAGGCTAAAGCAAAAGAAGCTCACACCACTTACCATGTTACAAACAGCACGTCAAAATCATGATTTTTCAAACTATTCACAAGCAAGAAAACAAGCCAATTTTCTGGAGATTACTTAACAATTCAAAACGATTCTCAAAATGTGAGATACATCATTCTGAAGGAACTTATTTAGTCAGAACTGTTCACAGTGGAGGTGATAGGAAACAGGCATCCCAAGTTTTTAATACATCTAACAGCTCCCACAGAGAAAAGCTATTAGAGGTAGATTGAAATTGTCTTTGCTTAGTACAAGGCAATGAAATATAGTTAGCATCTATCAGAAGTGCAAAAGCAGCACTGTGCAAAAAGGAACAAAGTGATGTGTGATATTATCTATATATCCTAAATATATAAACTAGTTAAAGAACAGTCTATTTTATAATATTTATTATAGGTACTATTACATCAAATGCTTACAAATGTGCTTCCTGAGGCCTGAAACACTGTTCTGTGATAGTTTTGAGACATCAAAAATATATATTGGCAAAATATATGTCAACTATGACAAAAAAGGTTGTTTGCTTCTCACAAAATGGACAAACTGGGACGCTGTGCAGGGTGTTTTCCACTTTGGAAAAGCAAAAAGAGAGCTGCTCCTTTCAAAAGCTGAAACTTCACCCATGCTTCCACTTACAGCTACACACTAGATGAAGCACAAAACAAATGGGCTGAATATACAAACAAAAATCAATTCTTTGCTCACAGCAGAACAGACAAACAGAGACACTGGACTACTCTGGAAAAGTGTAAGCAGCATGAAGAGCTTCATCCCTTCATACAGAACAATTTAACATGAAGTTTGTAGCCCAGGCCAATTTGATCTGTTTTTGGAGATTCTGAGCCGTTCAGCATTAGGGACAAAGTTCTATTTGCTGGAACACAGCTGCTCTGTCAGCTTGGTTGTTGCCATGCCAACAGCAGAGATGACCATTATTGGTCACAGCATTTTTGTCGCCAGCAAAAGTTAGCCAAAAAAACAAAACAAAACAGAGGGCGAATAAAATAATGTCACATTTTTGCCAACCGAAAAAAAAAAAATGTTTTCAGTGCAAGTCTGTCACGCATGTGCTCATATTAATTTATTTATTAGTAAAGCACATTTGTAAAGGCCTTTATTCTTATAGAATATTCAATTTGATTATGGTGTAGACAACTCCAACTAATGTTTTTCACTGGTTAATTTTAATAAACAGTATGTTAAGGGTGGGTTACATGGAGAAAACAGTATTTCACTATTCAACGTTTCACATATTGCGGTACATAAAATCCAAATAAACAGGACTAATTATGCTCTCTTTGTAATGGAGCATGCAGCTGGTCAGTGCCTTTAAGATTGGACAATATCCACAATACACTCAGAAATGTATATTGGGTATCATGATAATGCTAAAATATCATTACATTGCCCACCCTTATAGTATGTCACACAGTGTCAGCAACCACATAAGCAAATTTTCTGGAGATTATTTGACAATTCAAAAAAGAGGCGAGGGTGTGATGATTTAGACATGCAGCTTTCATGATCTTAATTGGAGACGTTTAAGCTTCTATTTCTTGTTAGCTTCAGCACAAAACTAAAGAAGCGAACATGTCTTTGTTGATTGACCACATTGTAAGACAAGTGTATACATTTGATTTTTCAGAAAACTATTCCTTTAACCTGAGAGAGAAGAGCCAGTATCTATCATTACATCTTTCAGAGGTGCTTGGTAAAACAGGGTACATTTTTCATTTAGGACGCCTATGAGCCGCTACAGTGATTAGATGCCTCGCATTGCCCTGAATCCCATTCATACACTCTCATTATTCCAAACTCAGTCGAGCAGCAGAAATCTGTTTCAAACAGATAAGTAAGAAACTTATTTTACATTCATCATCCGAGAGCCTCCGAGGGCCTTCTGACATGGCGGTTTGTTACCCAAAGACTACTGACAATCAGACAGCGAGGACAGAATAACAATGACCTGAGCCAGAGACCCAAAGCATCTATATAACACAGCTACTGACCACAGCTATGGCCAGAAACCACAAAAGCAGCCATATCAGTTCACTCCTGATGTGTCCTGACCAGCTGCAATTGAGCCAATTCATTCTAAGAACAGTTTATGATGTCAGATATTGGGATGTCACTATCAATTACACTAATTATAAGTAAACAAACCATGTATAGCCTTTGAAAGATTCAAAATATTTTACTAAAAACTTTGAAAAGACTTCATTAAAAATATGAAGAAAAACACTGGCAAAAAGCATTTAAATGGACGTGTCTATCAGGCTTTGTTTCCTATTGAGTTTTATTATGTAATCATGACCCCTTTTTTTCCCAGGAAGGCTTGTGGATTGGCTGACAGCACTAGGAAGGCGGGGCCTACCTGCTGGACATCCTGCTGGAAGACGCAGAGCTGTAGACGCTGGTGGAGGCGGAGCTTGCGGTGCTGCCAGATGTTCTCCAGCTGCCGCTGGTGGTGCAGCACCTCATGAATGATGTCCAGCACATGGTTGACAGCCTTCGAGTAGTTGGCCGAGGCCGTCAGCGAATCAGCACTGCCAGGGGTCAAAGGGCGCTGGAGTTTGTCCAGCAGGGCCTTCCCGTCTTGACTCACCTGCAAAAGTCCACATTGAGAGGTCAAAGAGACTCAAGTCTGAGTTGATTCCAACACTACATTGATCACAAACCTGCTTCTTTGGCTTGCAAATGCAATTTTCTATTATGTTTGCATCAGCCTGATACTTTAAAATCCAGGTTTAATAGAGCTGTTTTGCTATATACTTTACTATAAATAATTATTTAAAAGTACTCAAAATAAACTACATTTGATTAACCTGACAGGTTGACAGGTTTACATCTGCATGTCTGCCTTTTTTGCAACATAAAAAAATGACAAAAACATGGCAAAAGTATAAAAGACAGTTTGCCTTTCTGTAATACAAGACTGTCCACACAACCTTTTTATTAAATTTAAATCACAATATAACATCTCAATGTCTGTGCACCCTTGGTTCAATGGTCTGCGAGTGAGAAATAATGAATAAAATGAATAAAAATATTTTTAAACACAATAACTGCAGATAACAGCGAAGGAAACGTAAGTAAAAGCTTCCACAATTAAGTTATTTAAATGAACCCATGACGCTGCAAAAGATCAGAAGAAGGCCAAAGGGTGGTACCTCAGAGTAGGCAGCCATGATGTGCTCGTACAGGCCTTGGTGGTGGTGGATGGTGTCCTCCAGGTCCTGCAGCTCAGAAGGCAGCTCACCCTCTCCGCAGGCTTTACACCATGGCTCCACGTTACTCAAGTACTGGAACACAGAGAGAGATGTGATTGGCCACGAGACAACCCTGAGAATGGGACAGCAGGATGCTAGATGCTGGCACTCTAATAAAAGACTTTTCCCATGTAATACATAATAGTAAGAGACAGCAGAAAGGGGGGTGGGGGGGTTGGGGGTGTAGTCTCCTTTTACGGGTTGTCTAGTAACGGAAATCAACTCAGATATTGTTTATTAGTATACTCAAATAAAATACATCTGCCCCATTAACTCTGTTACCAATTTAATTAGGACACTGTTGGCTCTCTTTGTGCTAAACATTGAGCTGCTAGTGAGAAATGAGGTGTGAAGGGAAATGGAAAGAACCCCCACCTGTAAAAACAATTAAAAAATGTAAAAATGTACAGTTCAACTGAGAGACCTCCAAAACTTAAAACTTCACTTTGTGGCTGTTGTGAACAGGGTGTGAACTACAAGTCAAGACACATTTGCTGTTTGTTGGATAGGTTTGATTCTACTGACGCTGCATGACTGCTTGGTTTTGGCCTGTAGTATAACTGATAATGAAAGTGCCTTGAGAAATACCATTACACAGCTTTATGAGTATGACAATATTGACAATGCCCATCTATGCCTGATTCTCGCAATGGGAAAGGATGGCCCATTAGCTATTACTGATAGTTCAGGGAGGCTTCATTGCTGTATGAATGCATAAGAACTAGCCAATCAAGAGCTATTCAAGCATTTCAGGAAGAAAAAAGGAGTGGAATCAGCCTGAAAAACCCAGCCTCTGAAAACGCTGCCCATCACTCTATTTATTACAATAGTTAGAAGTTGTGATAAAGACAAATAGAGGAGCTCCACTGTATAGTTCAATTTGGCTGAGAGACACACTGCTAATATACGCCAGCCTATTTTTATCTTTTCTAATGGGAGGCAAAGGATGGGGAGAACAAAGAGCACATCAACCTAATTATGATGCTGACAACAAGCAATTACTGTTCAAAGAGAATGATAAAGGGAGAGAGGAGGGAAGAAATCATCTTGTTCGCCATCTCTCTAAGCCTCTCCTCTCAGGAATACGCTTCTAACAGAAGCTATGTTTTAACTTGCAAGACCCAACAAATCAAACATGGTGTGTATTTGAATTAGGTTGTCCTCATAAAATCTCTAAAACTACTTTTGTCCCTTGATAGACGATTGCAGAACTGCACTGCGCACTTATAGTTAGGCCACATGAACTCAAATTTGCATCACAAAATTTTACAACCTCAAAAAAAATCATAACAGACAAAAGAATAATAATGACAGATTACAGTTATAAATCTAAATGCTGAATAATCAAGGCTAATGAATAATTTTGTTATCCAAAGTGTTTGCAATGGTTTCCTTTGTTCCTGTCTGATCCCATCTTGACCTCTCTCTCTGGTTGTTCTCCATCAAAGCTCCGGGAGTCACACACACACATGCTTCAAGGTTCTGCGACACACTCATTTATTTTGGAATGGAAGGGACTTTTTGTACATTTAGAATCAGACATGGCTGGCGGTTGGGCAAAACAAAGATAAACATGATTTCTAAGAACAATATGCAGATGAGGTGTGAAAGAAACAGGAAACCACAGCTGAACAAAACCTGGCTGCCAAAAAATGATGTACTTGCAGGTCAAGATGTTCTGTCTTGACACACAGACATATGATTATTAATTTAATGAACTTGGTGTGCTTGTAGAACAGCTTTGCACAAAAAGATTCTCCTTTTAGGAAAATCCACCGAATTTCCTTTCACAAAGTATTAAACTGCTTTATTCACATTACATTTTAAAGCAGGCTTTGCACAGTGAAACTCTCACGCAACTTGTGTTGCATAATTTAAAGTGTCTATCAACTCATTTCAAACTCAATAGCCTCAATAGCTGCAGGTGGTCCAGTCTTGTAAATTATGTTTCATCAAAAGCACAGACAACAAATCACATGATCATGTTGAAAGATGACTGATCATGACTGATTTCTCCAGATCAGCAGACAAGAAAATAAAACAGGAGGTTAATTGTGTGGCTGAAAAGGAGAACCCCCCCGCCCCCTTGCCCCCAACTGACTTTACTCAAGGTTGATAATTTGTCATTTTGTCAGTTTCATGATTCATGACAACAAATGTGAGTCTCACAAAGCTAATCTAGCCAGCTATATTCTTCTTTATCAGCCTGCTGTTATCATGCATGCAGTTCCATTCATTTTCTCCTCTATTGATGCCCGCTAATTTTACAGAGTTCAGACTTCTTTGAGATCCAAAGGGTGAAAGTTATTATAGAAAAGGAGACCAAAATAATGTCTAATGCTTCTAGGACAGGATAAGTGAGACAACATGTAGGGTACAACCTCAAACATTCGTTTTCAAAGATACTCTCAACAGATAAAAACTCAAATCTATAGTAAAGAGCCCTACATATATAGATTATGTTGCAGGCAACTCTTAGCTTGCAACTAGATGCATGAAAGTTTTACTGTGTAAAGCAAGCCTAATGGCCTAGAAATAGCCAGTAAAAAGTAATTATAAACAATAAACATTTTTTTATCATCAGTTATGGCTGTCGCTGAACAAGTTTCACTCCTGTACTCCAACATCTCCTACTGGCTTCCAGTTACAGGCCATTTTTGTTTCAAAACACTTAAAAACTTGTCCCTCCTTAACACTCTGACTTCCCTACATGCCTGTTTGCATTTGTTTTATTATTATTATTTTTTAGAATTAAAAATAGAGCCTTGGAGCAAAATTTGGGTCTGAAAGGGTTAAATGGTGTTATATGACATCACTGGCCAAGTGTCATTGAACAATACCACCATATTCAACCAGACTCCAGAGAAAACTCAAGCATGTGCAGTAGAAATGGTCCATGTTTAAGGTAGAGCACAGTAAGAAAAACTTGAATAGGCACAATCATCCCTGAAGTATCCCTAAAAAGTTTAAACATCGAACTAAGTACATTTTTCACTCTTGATTTTGGAATCTTCAATGTAATTGCATTTATTCTCACAGACATTTTGCACAGGAAATTATATTGACAGATTAATACAACATCTTTCAGAATGTTACTGAAAATAATAAGGTGCCCCAAGGCTACTTTTAAGGACTGGACCTCCCACCGCCTCTGTAGCGGTGTTTCCATTTCCTCCCCATACACAGTAACAGATCTCTATCTGATGTTCTCCTTGAAGTCTGAACACCTGCACCATCTATTCAAGTATGATTTTGATGCTATCTGTATGTTTTTTTTAGCAGATGGCTACATACTGGTAGCCTTTATGAACATGAGATTTGAGCTTTACAGTCTGCTGTAAAAACAAGCCCTTATAAGAATCTACACTCTCAGGCTGCTTTATGAGAAATCTCAACTTCAGGGTTTTCAATTGAAACCTGAAGGACTAGTTACATCAAATTTCTTGCTTACAAAAGTCTGGATAAACCAACTAGCATAAGTGTTGATTACATCAAAATTGCAGAAAATTGAAAGAATATACTAAAGATAAATAAATAAATAAATAAATAAATAAATAAATAAATAAACATACATATACATATAAATAAATACATAAAAACAGTCAACAAACGAAAGAATCCTGTGTTTTCATAAGATACAGAAAATAAATGCATTGAAAAATAAAACTGAAGGAACATAAACAATAATAAGGGCTATTCTTAATGAGCATGTCACGCTTCCACAGTCATGAACTGCACAACCACTCTGATGGATCTTTCATGTTGAGCTTTGTGGTTATTTTATTATATGTGTTCAGAACCGGATTTTGTGGGCAGATTAATTTGAAGTGATTTGTTTCGCAGCAGCGCTGAAATCTGAACAGATGACACACGCCAGTTTTGAACTTGAAACAGGGAGGAATGTAGAGTTCTCTGTTATTTCATTTTTTTAAAATTGACTTCTCTTTTTTAAAAGCCATGTTGTTGCATCACTACAACCAGAGTAAAGAAAAACAAAAATAAAACAAAATATGTGAAACTATTCAGTTTCTGACCTGCAGTCTTTGTTGTGATGAGCTGCCTTCAACTAAAGTCAATTATATAAAGGCATGTGACTGGATAAACTGTTATACAGAACTGCTACAGAAGCTTTTTTTTGAATGGTGGATTACTGCTAATTTATAGACACTTTCCTTTCTATTTATGTTGCCTTATGTTGGATGAGTCCATGCTGTAGATTAAATGAGTGTGATTGTGTTGTGTTACCTGGTCTGTTTTCTGATGGAAGTTGGCTGACATCTCCAGCAGAGTGCTCCTCTCGTCCAGGGCAGAGGCGAAGGCCTTCCACTCCTGCTCCAGCTGCCCTGACACCTGCTGGATCTGCATAGCAGCATAGTGACCGGCCTCCAGTAGCCGGTTCCCAACCGACATGATCCGACTGATATTCACATACACGTTCTGCAGGAAGAGCAAAACCACAGCACATTGAGTATTAAGCAGTGGTGGGAAATGTGATGTTCTCATTATGATGATAGTGTATTTTCTGAGTATATCAGGGGTGTCATCAGTACTTCCATAACACTGAATAACTGCATCTAAAAGACACATTTAGCCCAATGACATAGAGCCTGTAAACAAAAGCAACCAGTGTGTAATAATTGCATAAACTGATAAACTGCACAGTAACAAGTAGCTGATCATCCCAAAAGGAAGGCATTGAGGCAAGATCTAAGCATGAGTTTAAATCGCGTGTGAAACCTCACTAAATGATGCAAGACCAGGCAAAGAAAAACTGAAGCATGAGGGACAATTATACTGGAGAAATAACAAACACCTCGGTGGAAAGATTAATGCATAAGCAAGACAGAAGAAGGCATGCACTGTCATCAGGAAGTCATCAGTTCAAATCCCAGAGGTGACACAACCAAAAACAATATTAATTACTGGTGCGTTACCGATTGACAACTGATATCATCAATATCACGGGTTGCTAATATCAGCCAATATTATCAGCCAACCAACACATTGATCACAGCTCAACATACATACTGAACACTGACAACTACTGTATAAACACAAAAGTTTATACAAGCTGCACAAATACAATGATTTCTTAAGCAAATCACATTTACATAAGAAAAAACAGAAAATATCACGACATTAGATTCATAAAGAAGTTAGGAAATGGAGGGGAGGGCTGTGTCACTGTGCTTCAGATTCAGTGATCAGTGAATTTAAAGGAATGCACTGGTTTCGAAGTAAACGACAGAAAGCTCAGCTTTGACCTCTGTATGTTTGCAGATGTCACTCCTTAACCGCTATAACAGGATCTTTCTCTTTCACACACACACACACACACACACACACACACACACACTGAGGAGGTCATAAGGATCTGCGTTAATAGCATTTATTTTTATTATATAGCATTGTGTGTGTGTGTGTGTGTGTGTGTGTGTGTGTAGAAAACATCACAAGTCAGGGAGGGGGATTCTATAGAAGGTTTAGGGTTCAGTCCGTGGTTCTTTCTTTTTAAAGCTATTCATGCTGCTTTGAGGATCATGTACAGAAATATCCACACTGTTGGAATCTGTTACGCACAAACAAAACACACCCATTCAAATATGTGACCCAAGTCAAAATCATAACAATGTCTAGATCTGGACTAACCTCTGACCAAGTCTAGCCCTAAAATAAAAAAGAAAAGTTTCATCACTGACAGAATCCTCTCTGACGAGGCCACTGGTATAATTTCCAGTAGCGACAGGTGGGACAGTGGGGACATGCCCACTATTAAAATTCAGTTTTTGTGCCGTCCCGGTTTTCAGACTTAGTGAGGGTGAGGGGAAATTACAAACATGGTGAAATCACTTTTGGCGCCCAGCTCTAGTAATCCAGAAAACAGAAGTGTAATGTGGGTCGATTCTTAAGAATTCATCTGACACACCACCTACACCACCAGTGATTTGCACACCCACTGAACCAGGCAATAAAAAGGTAAAGTGTAATCAGATCTGTTTGAGCAGGTAAATCCTAAAGCAGGCCCTCCAGCACATGAGTTGTGAGCCTCTACTCTACAGCATAAACAGATATAAACAAAATTTCAATCAATAAATATTTTACAGAACGACTACACTCAGCACTTAGAAGTATACATAATTTATCATTTACAAGTCTGTATGTCATTCACATATAAACACTAACAACACTAAGACTTATTTACAAGCTTCATTTATGTCTTCATGTGTTGTTTGAGTGCAATGAGTTTGATGTCATTTTCCCCATACACGGTCATGGAAATATATTAAAACACATGGTCTGACTTGCTGCCTGCCTCAGCTCTTATCTGGCATCTTTTTAGTGCTGTAAAAGATGATGATTTAGGTCAGTTTCTGAGCCTTTGTGCTTCTGTTGGTCGCACTTCAGCCTGCTCACTGTTTTTTCACTAGACTATTGTTTTATCTGTATTCAGAACCATGACCTTTTACACTGTTCGATGCAGCGCTTTGTAATTGTACTGAAACTCCAGCTCTGCTGCTTTACTGAGATGCTGGGCCAGATGGTGCCAAGGCTGCCAGGTCCAGCAAAAATCTCCAGCCCAAAGTGACCATAAAACCTGTCTAATAGAAGCTGAAAGTGATCGGTGACATGACTCCCTCTCAGCTGTGGTCTCCTGTATCTGCCTGTGGGTTTCCATTTATTCAAACCAGGATCAATATGCACCCATTCGGGGACTTATTTTTAATGTCTACTGTCTGCAGTCAGTGTTTTTGGCAGCTGCTGTACATTTTGAAAGTAGCCTAAAAATGCTGCGATTTTTAAAATTTTCTCCCCGCTACTGCATTTTCATCCAGCCATCCATCCATTTTCTAAGCCCCTTCTCCCTCAGGGTCACGGGTACTGTGTTTTCAAACAAACCCAATTTGGTGGGAAAATCGCAAACCTGGCAACTCTGGCTGGTGCTGCTGTGTGATTTCAACGCAGTGGGACTGGAGCACGTGCCGCTTTGGTTGCAGTAACAGGGAGAGCGCTGGGCTAGAGCACTAGTGTTGAAGCTGTTAACCTCATGGGGGGCAATTATGGAGCCTGGGGGCATTCAGCAGGGCAGAAGATCAATCTAACGAGCACACTCAGATCTGCGCCTGCTGGGAGATTTTTACTGGCCTAAGTGGAATTGACTTAAATGATACAACCAACTGATCACCACCACACGTGCAGAACTCCCGCTCACACACAGGCACACATTACTACAACCATACTGTGTCCAATGTCAGTAATACTGTCATAACAATTAACAAACAATACAGACACACAAAAACACTCTCTACAATTTATACTTGCATATGACTTTAATGTCACTGTATTTATATTTATACTACCATTTAAAAATGAGAAATTAATGTCTGCATTTTGCTGTATAAATATATATAAAATTATTCTAAGGTATCAGTTTTGATTCTCAAATTACTGAGAATAGAATAATAAAAATAAGAATAATATCCAGAATTCACAATTTTTCAGAAGTGGATAGAAAGGCACATAACTTGACAAAAAATGTTCATAAAAATAATTTAAAAATTGATCATTATAGTAAATTACTTCTTATTTCATAAGTTATTCACACATTTCTTGAAATATTTAGTAAAACATCTAAAACGATATTTTGGTGAATAATCTTCAAAACTGGGCGGCACGGTGGCGTGGTGGGTAGCACTGTTTCCTCACAGCAAGGAGGGCCTGGGTTCGATTCCCCGGCCGGGTGACCGGGGTCCTCTCTGTGTGGAGTTTGCATGTTCTCCCCGTGTCTGTGTGGGTTTCCTCCGGGTTCTCCGGTTTCCTCCCACAGTCCAAAGACATGCAGTCAGGCCAATTGGACGTGCTAAATTACCCCTAGGTGTGAGTGTGTGAATGACTGTCTGTGTCTGTCTGTCTGCCCTGCGATGGGCTGGCGACCTGTCCAGGGTGTATCCTGCCTTTCGCCCGAAGACTGCTGGGATAGGCTCCAGCATCCCCCCGCGACCCTGACGGAGAAGCGGCTTAGAAAATGGATGGATGGATCTTCAAAACTGAAATCCACACTGTGTCAAAAAAAATGTTATTGTGGCAAACAACTCAAACTTTTGAACAGCAGTGCTGTATGTTGATGTACTTTAAAAATTCCTATCATTATTAAATATGAATTGCCTTCCTTGTTCAATGTTCTCTGCTTGTTTTTATTTGCTCTTTCCTGTAAAGCACTGTGAGCTGTGCTGTAATGTATAAACAGTGTTCAGTTCCCTGTAGCACCTGTACGAAAGGCCGCTTCAGCCTGGCCTTTTCGTTGCCCTGAGGAGACGCGCCATGCTCCAACAGACACAAATTAATTAGCCCAGATCCCTTCACTGAGTGTCCAGCAGCGTGTGGATTATATTAGAGCTCAAGACAATAATTAAGCAGCCTCTGTTACTTCATTCTTATGTTAATTTACAACAGCTGAACAAAACAACTAGCCAGGGGAGACGGCAGCAGCAGACATTAGCCCGGATGCAACCCGGCTATCCTGTCCGCTGATGAGGTGGTGCAGATTTAGACAGAGACCAAATGAATGGGATTAAAAAGCTTTCTAAAACAAGCTGATGTGAGAGGCACTGAGCATGTCCATACAGTGCTAACAGGTTCCTATCGGATTTTCTTCAATATTAGCAAGGCCAGCACTTCTTAGAACAGCCTCAGTCAACATCACAAAAGGGATCATTATGCAGTCAGTAACATGTGGTGTTAATGGGAAACTCGTGTAGAACGAGTCAACAGTGAGGAAGGCCCTTTGTTCTCCTCTTTGGGTAAGGGAGTAACTTTTTCCTGTTCACACAGGCATAGTCAGGCCTGTGGGCCACACTTTGGCTCAATCCCATTTCACCCCTTGCCCCTAGAACTTAGCCCTTAACCCTTCATTCACGTCTATGCGTAGGGTGTCCTGATTCTTGTTGAGATAGAGGGGTAGGGTGAAGTGTTAGGGCTACATGGCCCCCCAAACTGAGATTTCTCAGAGGCTCACTCCAAACAGATGTAATGAGAAAAAAAGAAAAACTAGCAAGATGCCTGCACAAGCGACCAAACAAACCCACAAATGTGAGGATTTTCTAAGTTACAAAATGACAGTAGCCATTGTATTATCTTAGTTTATGTCGTTTCAATGTGTTATGGATTCTTGTCTTCATAACAAGCACAGAAAATCTAATAGTGTGCTGATGTCTCAGCAGCTAGCTAGCTAAATATCCTGTTCCACCTTAAATGGCGCAGCAGTTATATTCTAGCTTCTCAGCTAAGGTGGAACAGGAAAATTTGAACAAGAAACTGGTGAATATCTGACTTTAGCTTCATATCACCAAAGAATTAGGGGTGGGCAACAATAAATAAATGCCCAGCTATGAGGTTGCTGAACTTTACCCTCCTCTGCTATCACTGCAAACCGGCAGGGTTGCCTACAGAGCACCGCTAGTAGCTGTTAATGAAGTAATGTTCTTTTTATTTGAGGTTTGTCCCATTTTGTAAGGGAAGAGTTCAACCACTACCCCTTGTAACTCAGTTCCAAAGGGCAAGGTGACACTTGAAAACAAAGGGTAGGGGTAAAAACAAGAACATCTGTATAGTGCACATATAATGCACATCAACCTAAGTGAGAGGAAGTTCAAGGCAGTTGTTCACTAGGACTTACAATTTGTTCAGTACATTGTTTCCCAATCCTGATTGTGTATAATTCCTGCACTAACATACCGGATTCAACTCATCATGTCATTGCCAAGCTTTTCATGAGGTTAACATGGCTGTGTTAGTGCAAGGAAACACTAAAATGTGCAGACAGGTCTAATACTATATTCCTAGCAGAAACAAATCAATTAAACTGCAATCCACCATTACATATGCTGAAATGCAATCCCAACATTACATCTGGGTGGTCTTCTAAATACATCATGGGCGTCTTCCATTTAGCCAACTATACTGTGCAGATTGCCAGGCCACCAACATCCATTTTTTGACCACAGCTACGGGACCAGCGCTTCTAAAAGCTCTGCATGCTGCAGCAGATCCATCTGTAGGGCATTAAAAAGACGGCTCCATTACTGCAAGGGCTTCCACAGAGCAGAGGAGGACCACGGAGCTGCTCTGAGACCAACTCTCACCGATTAATGGGAAACTCATGGCGAACGAGTCAACAGCGAGGAAGGCCCTTGCATACCTCTACCCCTACACACTCAAATACCCGTACATATCATATTACACCATCGGAGCAAAGCCAAACAGCGAGCAGCAGAGAAGCGGCTTTTCATTTCTTTGACTCGGTGGTAAAAAAACAAAATGATTGTGAACAAATCAATACAGACGTCTTACATCTGTATGTTTAGAGTCTTTGTAAGCATAAAACTACTTCGTGAAACAAGCTGAGATTTTCTGTTAAAATAAATTGATCCCACATTTCTAAGTAGAAGACAAAATATTGTCTAACGATTTGAATTTGCTGAGAAGTTACTGTTATGGATACAGACTTATTTTGCTAAAAGAAAAAAACTTTTTTTTATATATATATATTTTACATGGCTATGTCATTTTTGTCATTGATAAAAAAATGTGTGAAGCACAGACTTGAAACTGTAGCTAAAAATGTAAATGGAATAAACACATCATGCAACTTATTCTCAAAGTAATTATTAATGATTGCACAACGCACAGTAGAAAGCATTTCCACAGATACCCTAGCAGCTACCTCCAATATGTCAGCAATAACATAGCAGCTCCCTAGCTACCACCTGGAATAACATGTGAACCAACATCCCAGCAACTACCTAGTATATCAAAGCAACTGCCTAGTAAGCCCAACCACCTAAGCAAGTGCCTACTCACATCCTAACAACTAGGGGTGGCCGATATGGCAAAAACCTAATATCATGATACTTGAAGACATGTTCATGATATGTATCATTAAATACTATCATACTCTGAGTACAAAGATTTTTCTTTAATGTTTTACATACTGTGGTCCAGCAAATCCAGTTTGGAAATCCAGTATGTTCTGTCTGTAATGAATCATGTAGTGACTTAGTGGTCTTGAAGCAGTGACGATATCCATGACATGCTCAGAAAAGTGCGGTATGTCATAATTTATCACTATTATGATAAAACATCATCATATTGCCTAGCCCTACTAGCAACCACTTGAAACTGCCTAAACTACTACAGCAACAATGTAGCAACACCCTAGCAGTACCATTGGAAATGCTTAATCACCATTACAGCTTAATTACATAAATACATTTAAAGAGTACAGTAATATTGCAATAATAACTCTAGACTAAGTTAAAGTCTTGCCATGCATAATAGACTGCAAATCCTTTCAGAGGAAACAGTGACACATTTCAAACGATACACACACAATGACTGCTGATCACCGTGAACTGACAATTACAGTGAACTGATCAATAGACAACAATGATGCAAGATTGCTTATGGATCGTCCTATGAGTAATAAGCTGTTGGAAAGATGGGACTTTTTTTAAGTGCGTGTGTATAGAATCCTATAACCCTAACATGCCCAATGTTTCTCTCTCTGGTATCATTAACCCATGAAGCTCACTGAGCACTAAAGCCTGGTTACTGGGATTGTTACAACAAGCCTTTCAATGCAGCATGGAATGAGCATTGGCGTTCTCATAAAATGTCTATTGAACTGCTGTCAATACACTGGGGCTGTACAGCAGCTTACTGGAGCTGGAACCACATGTCCTCTAGGGATGATTTCAGCAAAAGTCAGGAGGAGAACAGCCAGAGTGCCATCAATCAGTGAACACACACACATAAACAACCCACAACAATAGTATCGTAAGAATCGTAGATGGGAATGCACACATTCAAAATGACCCCTGAATGAAAGCGATTATTATTAGGAAAAGTAAAGTCAACTAACGATAGTGAGATGAGTGACAACTTTGACATCAGCAAACTCCAAGTTAAACGCAGCAATACCATGAGTGTGTGTGTTTGTTTGTTTTACACATCATATTCCCCCTGAATAAACTTATCTATTAAATATGGAAGGACAGAGCAAGATTATTCCAAGATGAAAACACGGAGCAAGCTATTAGGGCCAAACCAATAGGAACAATTCTGCAACAATACAAATACAGAATCAATGCACTACAGTGCTCAGAAAGAACAGAGATATTCTTATAGACATCAGGAGACAATTGAATCCCTTAAATTCACTGGCTTATTACAATCTGAGGCTGATTATTCAGTGATTACAAATAGAACAATGCAATCTAGCTAAGCAGGGGAGAAATAGAGATCTGGAAACTCCTGGCCATTTAAGAGGTTAAACTATACCAAAAATACACAGAACAGTAGATAATACACCATCCCAAAAGCTCAAATTTAGGCAGCTGAGGCAACTGAGTAGCTGCAACTACTGAGTATTTTAAATTCTGAATAATCTGACAAATTTTATTTAGAATTTGAACAGTCTACAAGAATATTTATGTTAATAAAATTTTTTTAAATTTTTTTTTAGGATTTATTATTGTTGATGCTTTGTTTTGTTACTAAGAATTATTAATTCAGGATTAGAGATACTGTGATCACTCTTCATTGTTGTAACTATTATTTATTTTGCACTATTACATAAATTATATTTGTTTTTAACAAACCCTAATTGCATGAACAAAAGAAAAAACTCATATTTATTTTTCTAAGAAGTGCTAAAATGCTTACCTGGGGACCCTACCCAATGTGGCGACCCTGAACAGGTTGATGGCTCTGCTTGAACAGCATTGAGTGGTGGAATGCAGGAATGCAGAGGAAACAGTGTCTTTTCAACCTCTTAAATGAAAAGCGTTTCAAGGCGTTTAAGCCCTTCAAAACCCTTAATTTGCCTGGTGCAGTCAGAATAATTTTGCTACAGATATCTAGCCCCCATGCGCTCATTTATTCTCAGTAATAAACGTAACTGGAAACATGCTGGCCAGCAAGCTGGAGCTGTAGGAAACTTATCTGGCTGCGCCGAGAGTTAAAACTGTACTATCGCCTAGAATTGTGAAAGTTTCACAAGGTGTGCCAAATCACAATCTCCAGTGAGTCTGCTGTGCAGAGCTGCCAAGTGAAGTAATCAAAACATTCACATGATCCAATAAACGTATATCATTTTGATCACAATGACGCAGACTAGTCTCTAATTGCAGTAAGAGTTTGCCGGTATGTTTGCAGTACACTGTAATTGTAATATGTAGCAATACAGTCATAATATGGTAATTGGCTCCTGTTGTGCAGCCCTACTGTGCTTGTTCCCGAATGAGTGGTATGAGGCATTCACGTGTAATGGCACACACAGCGAAATTTGCTGTGATGTAAGAATAGGACACAGTCCAGTGTGTAACAACGCCTGCCGGGGGGAGAGATATGAATGCTGCCCCACTGGGCGCTGTGCAGCTCTTACCATGCAGTTCATTGCGAAGTGATTGTGCTGGGTCTGTAGCTCCAGCACGTGCTGGTGGTTGGCTCCTATCTCTGTGTAGCTGGTCAGGAATAGGCCCTTGTTGTGCACAATCCAGTCAAACATCTATGGGAGCGGTAATAAAACAAGTGGAAAGATTACAAAAGGAAGTACACAGTCAGGGACAAATCTAGCAAATATGACCAACGCTAGCGTTACTGTTCCTGGTCACTTTGTCTAAGTTGTTAAATATTTCAGCATGTGGCTTGGTAACGTATTCACAACCTACCACTCCAATAATTATATTAGCGCCAGACAACTGACTATGATTCTGTGGAGGCACTGGTGCTAATCCTCCATTTACTACTGCTCAACACTACATAAAATCAGCACCAGTTCTTCATTCAATACTATTAACCAGTACGTGCTTGATTTTACTGTGCGGCACTAACATTAGCAACAACTGTACCACTCAATACTTATATTAGCAGCAAACCTACTTCATTTTATAGACATACAGTACGTGCAAAAGTCAGAGACCAGCCTCCATGTACTTTACAGCCAAAACAGCCATTAAGTTCATAATTTTTCAGGAGATATTTGTGAGAACATCAGATATAAGTTCTACTTCTAGGAAGGAATGGGGGGAAAAATCAATGGAAAAAAAACAGGTGTTTCAAAAATTGGAGTTCAAAACAAAAGAGACAGGGGACTCCTAACTACCATGCAAGACCTGGACCACCAAACTGTCATGATCAGATAATCCGCTTTCATCATCGAGAGAGAGGAGAAAATCAAGCTCCACTCTCGCTTCAGATCTGATGTTTCTGTCCATCCTTTTACTGCGAGAAGACAACGCAACACTTTGAGTATGAAAGGATGTGTAGCTGTCAAGAATCGCTTACTGGGAAAAGGAGATAGACAAAAAAAAGAACATTTGCAAATCAAGCAAAGATGTTGCTGGTGTTCTAAGAACTACAAATCCAGACCTCAACAACTGAATGTGTTTTGAGATTACAGAAATATAACCAACTTCTAAGAGTGAACTTTGGAGAGAGGGAAAAATATCCCCCACAGATCTGTTTTTTTTTAAATGCAAAGCAAGTCTCTGAAAAGAATGGAAGTTGAAATAATCACAAACAGTGAAAAAATTGTGGTCAGATTTATCTGTGGAGTCTTCTGCAGAATTTTCTTTTGGTTTCTGTTTTCCCCGATGTGGGAAAATGAAGAGCTTGGCCGTTTTGACTGGAAATGTAATAAAAGAACGGTGGTCTCTGACTTGTGCAGAGCACTAACAAATAAGCACAAATCATTCAACATTAGCATAAATCCTATCATTCAATACCACTATTAGCTGAACTCCCAATCTTAATGCCCACCTTTTCTGCATCCTGCTCAAAGAGCCGGAGTTGGAAGCACTGGTCCAGCTTGAGTTTGCGCATGTGCCAGGCCTGGTGCAGGTGCTGCCGGGTGCTGTGAAGTTTGTCCAGCAGGGCAGAGACCTTGGGGATAAGGCCCTGCACATCTCCGCAGCCCCGCTCACCACCCTGGATACGCTGCAGCAGCCGCTGACCCTCAGCATCCAGTTCCTCCACCGGAGCTTTGGTGACTCGCTTCTTAAGGGAGGCGTGCTCCTCTATGCTGCGCCGTGCACTGTCTAGATCTGTTGGGAGCTCCCGCTGAGACACCAGGTCCTGCAGCTCCTCCAGACGGGCTAGCACACGAGCCGCGTTGCTTGTGAACTCCTCGAAGGCCACGCGCACCTCAATCCACTCCTCATGGTTGTAGTCCAAGCTGCCATCAAAATCGGCCGTCAGCTGCGAAGGGTCCACCATTTTGGACAGGCCATCCAGGGACACCATTATAGTCTACGAGAAGGACGGAGAGATAAATGAAAACATCATTAATGCCTTGACTTTCTTTGGGTGCAGACTGTTATTCTGTACTCCTATAACATTAACTTAGTGCACAATTTCCCACTGTTATCCATGTGGTTAGTGAGTAACAGTTCCCCAGCTGACTACTTGCATGTCACTGGCAAATGTTCTGACAGACAAGGACAGGGGCATACAAGCGAATACAAGCAAGCTAAATATATCTAAATATATCCAAAACCAAACTTTCAATCTAATAGTCCAGCAAAATTCACATCTTATTTGCATAAGGTCTTAGGTATAAAGCCTCTGCTCAAGGCAGCAGAGAAGAGAAATCACAATATCAAAATTCAGGAATTTATGCTTTAATGTGAAATTGCACTATTCTCAATACTATCACAACAAAAAAGAAATCCCATTCACGAGACACTCCTTGACATATAGCTTTCATGTAATTAGCAAAAGTAAACAGCAGCTCTCATCATCCAAATTATTATCGTTCACATTATTGAAGTAAACAATACTGTTTCAGTAATACTATGTCAAAGACAGATACTACTACAGATACTGACAAACACTAGCAAAATCAAATTAGCCAATGAAGTTCCCTAAAACCTTATGTAACATTATACGTTACTCACATTATATTTTGCACATCTGTTTGAGCAATAAAGTCATTACAATGAGGTCTTAAACCTGTACAGTAATTTAGAATTAAGCCATATCAAATATTGTACTGCAGTTATTTCAAACAAAAGTACAAAGCAATGTCCATATAAATATCAAAGAAACATAACAGTAATACAAGTGTTTCTACAACCCCAATTCCAATGAAGTTGGAACGTTGTGTAAAACGATGATTTGCAAATCCTTTTCAACCTATATTCAATTGAATGCACTACAAAGTCAAGATATTTAATGTTCAAACAGATAAACTTTATTGTTTTTTGCAAATATTCACTCATTTTGAATTTGATTCCTGCAACATGTTCCAAAGAAGTTGGGACAGGGGCATGTTTACCACTGTGTTACATCACCTTTCCTTTTAACAACACTCAATAAGTGTTTGGGAACTGAGGACACTAACTGTTGAAGCTTTGTAGGTGGAATTCTTTCCCATTCTTGATTGATGTACATCTTCAGTTGCTCAACAGTCCGGGGTCTCAGTTGTCGTATTTTGCGCTTCATAATGTGCCACACATTTTCAATGGGAGACAGGTCTGGACTGCAGGCAGGCCAGTCTAGTACCCGCACTCTTTTACTACGAAGCTACGCTGTTGTAACACGTGCAGAATGTGGCTTGGCATTGTCTTGCTGAAATGTCCCTGAAAAAGACGTTGCTTGGACGGCAGCATATGTTGCTCCAAAACCTGTATGTACCTTTCACCATTAATGGTGCCTTCATAGATGTGCAAGTTACCCATGCCATGGGCATTAACACACCCCCACACCATCAGAAATGGTGGCTTTTGAACTTTGTGCCAATAACAATTCAGACAGTCCTTTTCCTCTTTGGCCCGGAGGACACGACGTCCATGATTTCCAAAAACAATTTGAAATGTGGACTCGTCAGACCACAGGACACTTCTCCACTTTGTGTCAGTCCGTCTGAGATGAGCTCGGGCCCAGAGAAGCCGGCGGCGTTTCTGGGTGTTGTTGATATATGGCTTTCGCTTTGCATGGCAGAGTTTTAACTTGCACTTGTAGATGGAGTGACGAACTGTGTTCACTGACAGTGGTTTTCTGAAGAGTTCCTGAGCCCATGTGGTAATATCCGTTACAGAATGATTGCACGTTGGGAAACGTTATTTAACTGTCAGACTATTTCCTCATGCAGTTGTTCACAAAGTGGATGCTCCCTTTCAAGGATGCTCCCTTTATTCCCAATCATGACACTCACCTGTTTCTAATTAACCTGTTCACCTGTGGAATGTTCCAAACAGGTGTTTTTTGAGCATTCCTCAACTTTCCCAGTCTTTTGTTGCCCCTGTCCCAACTTCACTGGAACGTGTTGCAGGCAACAAAATCAAAATGAGTGAATATTTGCAAAAAACAATAAATTTTATCCGTTTGAACATTTGAACATCTTGTCTTTGTAGTGTATTCAATTGAATATAGGTTGAAAAGGATTTGCAAATCATCATATTCTGTTTTGTTTGTTTTACATAACGTCCAACTTCATTGGAATTAGGGTTGTAGATAAAACCACTCAAAAGTGAAAATAACCTGCTTGAGCTCCTTTGCTGTCTTTTCAGCCTGAAATAACCAATTCATTGTTTGCATTGTTCCATGCGCATCAACAATACATCCCTAATCACCTAGACTACAAAGTATTTCTATATGTGAGCTCTGCTGTTTTTTTTTTTATTAGGGTCATTTGAAAGCAGCTCACTTAAGACTCAGTCAGACAGGAACGTGGAATAATCTTTGACTCTGTACTACCAATAGTATAGAAAACTAGTACGGTTACACCAAAGTACCATTTCTTGCAAAATTTCTGACAGTAAAGCAACCAGACATTGTGTTTTTGAAAAACTATGAAGAGAACAGCCCTCACAGGTACTGAAGGAGTAAAAGAGAAACTAAACCTATTTCTTCATAAAGTCTTTTAGATCAGAGCTTAACCCAACCTCTTAGCCCCACAATTTGGCGCAAACCCAGCTCCCAACAAACTTTGACCAAGCCATGAAGAACACTGAACTGGGAGTTAGGTTAGAGCATATGTTAACTGTCGGCTGGACTGCTGGGACTGAGTAGAAAAGCACTCATCTGAAAGACTAAACAGAGCTTTTAAAGGAAATATACTGTCGGTTTCTACACAGCTGGAAAACACATAGGTGACAATATATGAGCAAGATTATGAAATCCATCTTTGAGCTGGTAATCTTCACCTATTTTGGTATATCCTACAGTGCAGCTCCTACTAAAAATCTGGCACACTATAATACATTATAGTGTATTATAGATACAGTACATCATATATAGATGCAGTGTATCATATAATACAGTACAAATATATCTTCTATCACAGTAGCAATTTGACATTTTCACATTAGGACAGAAGACTCTCAGAGCTTTCAGTGAGTGAGCACTTTTTGGTGTGCGATATTACAGCAGCCTTCACGTCCTGACACATTTTCCTGTTGTCATCCGCTCAGTGGGAGGCTTCCATGGTCCAGGAACAGCGTTTTTAAAAACAACACAATTAGGGCCTGTTTGCAGCAGGAATGTGCTCCCTGTCAGATCATTTTCATCCAATGCTTTACTTAAGCAGCGCCAGAGAACATTCCACAGATTTCCACACAGGTCATGTTGTCAGAGACAACAGTGGATGCACATGTAATAACTCTCAGCTCTAAGAAGGGGCTCTGGGAGTGGTCCCTAAAAGACAGCGCAATTTTAATCTACAGTTACACTTTAGAACAATTTAGAACTTCATTGAAATGTTGAACATTTTCATATGTATCTAGTAACAAAGCTTCAGTGGAGATAAACATTACTGGGCATTGATTCAGCTCATAAGACGCTTGATGTAATAATAAATGTTTAATGGACCATAAAACAGTGATTACAGGTTCATATAAAGAATCATTCTGTGCTGTGAAGTTTAGCTGGAAGAGATGCAGCCTGCAGTCTGACCCTTAACCTGATTGTACTGGATGAAGCCGCGGCTCTATCCATACTGCGTCTTCACTTAAATAGGTCAGCACTAATTTTAACAGCTCTAGTTTCTCACCAGCACTGGGAATGTTCCAGAAAGCCATCATCTGCGCAAATCTGCTCTCTCGAGGAAACACAAGTGCGGTCCAAGAACTGGGTTTCAAAAATAAGCCTGGAATTCATGCTTTATGTTTGTGCATATCATTACTGTCATAACTAGGGCTAGGTAAGTTTCAAAACTGCTTGACATCAATCCCAAAATCTTGACTTCGATATTGATTACTGAACAATAGTTTTTCCCGGTACATTGTTTCTGTCTATCGTCCAGTTCCCATGACCACAACATTTCACATTTTGGCTGTTTGAAAATTTAGAATATTCCTTTGGAAGTTTCTCCCTTACAACAAACTGGTTTGGTCAGAAATGGTCAGACAAATCAGACTGTGTCATAATCCAGTAAACCTAACTAAGGAAATAGTTAAAGTGGCGGTGTGGTGCACTTTTTGTGTTGAGGTGAAACTGAATAAGTATAATATTAATAAATACAGTAATAAAATGAATTAATAAAAACACACTTACTGTGAAATAATAAATAAACACAAGTTACTGTGAAATAATTTTGGACCGTTTATAACGGTAACGGTTTACTGTCATGTAATGTTCCCATAAAGTAAACTAAGGTAGTCACGTTATTATTACACGTTATGGCGTTATTATAAACATAAAGTTTAAACATAAACTCTGAAGTTTCACTTCAGCTTTCTATCTCAGTTTCACTCACTGAAATAGTAAAACTCTGCCTAGTGAAAAGTGAATAATTTTAGTATTTTTTCTTGGACTTGATTTGTTGTTTTTATGATTAAATTTTGTTGTAATTCTGTAAATGTAACTACCACAATAGCTAACATGGTGGTGAGGTGACTATGGTGGTCCCTCCTGCTGAGCTGATCTGCCTGGTGTCACAGCTTACTTTCACACTGCAGGTAAAAGTGACCAAAATCCGATCACAAAAACACGTTTAATCTGACAAATTCAATTCAGATTTGGGTCAGTTTTATATGTGGTGCTAAAATTCTAGATGTCAGATCCACAAATAAAACAAGCACACAATTTTACAATTTTTTGAGGTTTAAAGTATCAGTTTGCACCTGTTCAAGTTTGATGTCACATGAAAGGAGTCTATAAACCTTAAGGACATACAGAGGACAATCAATATTTGTTGGATCAGTTTGACGAGTGGATCTATATTCTTTTGTGCATGTGGGTGAGCTCAGGAGCATGTTCTGCTTAGACTGGCATCTGATATAAGTTACATTAAAAGAACTAAACGACCAAACAGTAGTTGTAGATGTAGCTCTGCTGTTTTAATATGACAGTAGCACATTAATACTATACTAGTTCAGTTTTACTTACTGTAACAGCACAGTTCCAGAAAGTGAACAGTAAATGATCATTTGTCCTTCCACTTGATTAGATGTTTTTATGTGTGTTGTGTGTATGATGGCACAATGTAGACGCCTTACCTCAAATTCGAATTTGGAGCTGCCGAAGTTGGTCCTCTGTTTCTGCCAGAAGTTGTCGGGTTTGATGATGAGTGCGACGTGGATGCAGGAGGGGAAGGACTCCTGCAGGATCTTCAGCAGGGGCTTGATGGAGTCCCATTTAGAGCCGCGCATGTCCACGATGACAGTGAAGCCATGCCTGCTAACCTCCTCACTGCACCCAAACACAAACAAAAAAGTATTGAAGTGTCAAAGCATCACAAACTCCAACTTAATAAGATCATCAGCCAAATACGTTTCCTAATAAATAATACTTACAGTTACAGGACATGTAACAAATCCTACAGAGAAAGCACAGAATAGAAAAGAAAGGCGATGAAGGAAGCTTTGCAGTAAGCAAAATGTCCCGAGTTGGAAAAAGACACCAGAGGACCTGAGCAAGCTTTAACATCCACAGCTGCACTTCCTGCCTGCACTGACTGAGTGAACAGAGCACATCTGAATCATACCGACCTCCCTCTCCCAGAGAGAGAGAGAGAGAGAGAGAGAGAGAGAGAGAGAGAGAGAGAGAGAGAGAGAGAGAGAGAGAGAGAGAGAGATTCAGACAGACAGGGAGAGAGAGAGAGAGAGAGAGAGAGAGAGAGAGAGACAGAAGATGAGAGAGAGAGAGAGAGTAAGAGAGGAAGAGGGGGAGGGACAGAAGAAAACAATGAAAAGAGAATGAGATGGTTATTTAAAGCAAGGATGGAAGAAAGGAGAGAAGGAAGGAAGTACAAAAGGAAGACGTTTGTGACAGAGAGGAAAAGGATGAGTAATATAGAATGTTTGGGTTGTTTATGGACATACATGGAAAAACAGAGATGTAGAGATATAGAAAGTGAGAGAGACAGAGACAGAGAGAGAGAGAGAGAGAGAGAGAGAGAGAGCAGTAGAGAACATATATATGGATGTATAATGAGATACACAGCAAGAAAAAGAGACAGAGAGATACAGACAGAGAGACAGAGAAGAGTCAGAACAGTGAGGTCTCTCAGCCTGCATATCTCTCTCAGGTCATCTGATATGCCGGACAGCTACCAAGACTGATGGCCCCCAGACACCCAGAGTCTGTTTTCCTAACCCAGGGGTCCGTCTCTGACCCTCTATGGCTCTCTTAGGAGAGGTCTGAAAGAGCATTATCCAGTGTGTCTGCATGTATACTCAAGTTTAAAGCAACATTTAAAACTTTTTCATACCACCTCAAATGTAAACATACAGCAACTTTGCCGTGACAAACGTAGCAAACACAAAAACATTCCTCCACATGTCATATCACCACACCTCCTGACAACAAAACACAAGTAATAACACAAAGCTAACCCTCAACCGGTGTGTGAGACACCTGTCTATACCTTAAAATCTAACTGAATCCAACTTAGGATGATTTAACACCTATTAAGCCCTTTAATCTGTAAAATGTAAGACTTTTAAATGATTCACAGATGCCCTGTTATCACCTGAGACAGGCACATCGTCCTGTAGCCCCAGCTTCTTCTCTGCACATGCTAAATGCTGGTTTAAAAAGTCTCTCCTGTCAAAAGATGCTTAAAGGAATACTTCACCCCAAGAAACATTATAAGTAACTGTTCCGTGGCTTATAATGCTACTATAAATGCATAAAGCTAAGCCAGTACTAATGAAACCGAACAGCGAGTGCTAGTAGCTTTCATTTCTTTTTAGCAATGTTAGCATTTTCATCAAGCAGAAAACAATCATATGTTGAGGCAGAAGAGAGATTACAGGAACTGCAGCACCTCACATGTCCTGAAAGAAGAAGACAGTTCAAAATAATTGTTAGTTAACAGGCCTTCTTAACTTGGTAATGGCAATGGGCTTAATATGGTTTTCAGTTGAGCCCACTAGTCCATCCAGAAGAAAGTAGCAGAGAGAGGACGCGTATCTCTCGTCTCATTATAGCACATTATGAGTTATTTTTGACATAAATAGAAAAAAAAATCATTTTGCATGACGCCATCATTCATGTCACATAGCGGCAACGTAAAACACCTGCTCCTGTGTCCCTTTAAACAGACATTTGTGAAGAGTGGAAAACAAGAAACACCTTAACTGAGTCTGTTTAATGTGTTACTCTGCTGTTTTTGGCAACTGCTCTCACCAGCAGTCTCAGTGGAGGCTAACATTGAGCGTTAACATGTCATTACAAAACAGCGTAAATCTGCCTTGTAAACCTCTGGTTTACCTGTTTGTCATCATTAATACAAATAAAATAATCTTAATAAAATAATATTAATAAAACAATCTCTTTGCTCTCTTTCCTCTCTGCTAATTTCATTTCTGCTAGGGAATGTTTAATGCTATGTGAGCACCAAGCTAACAGTACTGTAACAGTTCTATTGCAGCTGTAAAGCAGATGACTTGAACCCCATAGCTGACATTCAACTAGCATGGTCTTTACTTTGGGTGTAAAGAATATGTACACATCGTCCTCTCTTGCTCACCCTTGTCTCTGTTACTTTCTCTGTCCTTCTCTCTTCGTCTGCTATTTTCTGCCAAGAAATTAACGTTAGAATTAGCATCATGCTAACGCTGCTGTACTGTTTTTAAAGCAGCTTAAATGCAGATGATTTGAAGCTCATACCTAACATTTAAGTAGTGTATACTTTACTTCGGCTGTATATGTCTCTGTTTCTCTCTGTCTATCTGTCTGCCATCTTCTGTTAGGAGATTTTGAGTGTTATGTTAGCACCAAGCTAACGGAGGTGTACCATTTTTTGGCAACTTAGAAGAAGCTCATTCATGACATTCAAGTAAATTATTCTTTAATTTGGATGTAACCTAAAGAATATGTTAATATTCTCTTGCTCCCCTCACCCCTTCCCAGTGTCTGTCTCTGTCTCACTCTGTCAGATCAGTTTTGCTAGGGGATTTTGAATGTTAGCAATAAGCTAACTGCTGTAAAGCTGCTGTACTGTTTTTATAGCAGCATTAAAGCAGACAATTAGAAGCTCAGTGACATTCAAGAAGCATATTCTTTACTTTGGCTGTTACAGTTTGGATTTGGACTCCTTCAGTAAAGGTTTAACTGAAGTTGCTGCGGTGAGGGCAGCATGAAGGCTGCAAAGTGGAACGTTCGCTTGATGTGATGCAGAATCACAAAGTCCTCATACTGTGTCCAACATTAACACCTGCCCGAATACCAGTAAACTGTGGTGCCTTACTGGAAAAAGGCCTCGTTTAAATGTGCGCATACATGAAGGCTTTGTGGCTTTCTCAGTATTAGTGCCTGTGTTATGGCCTTTTTCAGTCTTTTTCTAAATACCACAACAGCTCCATCTCTGATCTGTCTATATTGTAGTGTATGGCTCTGGGGGTCTGGATCCTCCAGAACCCTGTTTGGAAGGGGCCTCGGGGCAGATGCTAACCCACATAAAGTTCTGCATCATGTGAATCTGGTGGTGGCTGCCTCTACGCCACGTTCCCTTAGCACGGGCTCACGTGGCACACGACTGTGCTTCCCTCGGAGTTGAATCAATGCAGGCTGGGAATCCGCACTGCTGCAAACACACACATGTGGACTGGGTCTGAAGAGTGAATCTGCACAGGGCTGATTTCGTATTCAACCTAATTAAAGGGGGGATTTCGCATTTTTTCCAACAACACTAAATTTCAACATGTTTCAGTGGCTGAGATCACTTTTCACTGTTGAGAAACTTCCCTTCTCAGATTTTTTTTACAGTGGTGGTGATAGAAACCAGAGGCCACAACGTCTACAACACATTTATTTACTACAGTCACCAATGAACCTACGCATGTCTTTTGAACTTTTACATGTAATATTGATGGCGGTAAAACAGCAGTGAATCTGAAAAACAGGTTCCTTTGGTGACTAATTTTGGTCAAAATCTACTGAAAACGTTTGTAATACAATGATCAGGGCACCTTTACTGCATCAAGATGCGAATTCTTAACCATTTCATGTAATACTTTTCTGTGAAGTAGCTTCAAACTCTTCAGACATCACTAAATTGTACAGAAATTTTGAATAATGTGTGGATGCACAAGAATGTAGCAACTATTAGTAACTGCTAAAAGAATATCCCTGTAGGACTGCATGTACATACACAAAGACACTGGTGATAGAAGTCCACCTTGAGTGGAGGAGTGGGGGTGTTACCCTCCCTCATTCTAACACTGCAGGGGACCTAAGGGTCACTAAGAGAGCAATAGCTCTCAAAGAGAAGGCCTTCAGAGCAAGGTTTCCACTTCAGCTGCTTAGCTTTGATCCATTACACACCCACACAACCTCTCATTTGTCTTTTATATGTGAGTTCTTTCCATTGCCTTCGGTAGCTCAATGTTGCTGCGCTATACTGAACCCAATCCTGACTTCAGCAACCAAAAGCAAATCTTTGGGGTCTTTCACTTGAGAAGATCTGCTATACATATACAGAGAATCTGATACAATTTGCGCCCTAAGCTCAGCCTTTTTTCACACATTCCACAGACATTTATTAAAAAAAGTGCATAGATGCCAAAGAAACCTTTAAATTACGGGACAATAAAAATGCCCAGTGCAAGATATGCAACATCTTCTTGTATGCAACGAAGATACGACAAGTTTGATGAATCATTTCAAATACATAAGTGCAGCGGTCCTTATGAGTACCACTATTTTCCTTCACTCTATGGTAAGGGTGACGCTAAAACCAGGGAGCTCGGAACCAGACTACCTCTGTGTTCATTATCATTATCTGCATTATCACACACCTTGGGGCACGAGGCGGTTAATCAGGGATAATACACGTAGAGAAAGCCCTCAAATGAATGAATAGGCTAAATAAAACGATAATCACTTAATAATTACCATATGTAAAGAACATCGAACAGCAAATTAACAAAAAGTAAAAAACAACTGAAAAAACAACTAAAAGTATATAAAACTAAATCTAAAATGGACTGATGCTGAAGGATGATAAAAGGAGAATTTGTTACACACTTCGCAGTTAGATAGACACATGACTCAAACGCTAAACAAGCGATGGTACTGACTGATGAAAGCTGCATTTGATACAATCGCAAATTTGCAAATGATATATAACTGCCACACTCTCGCACACTTGTACACACACTTTTTAACTTTATATTTTCTAATTAAACTTGATAAATGCCTGCATCAAAAAGTGAACCTAACCTGCTTCATCACTGGCCTCTTTTATTTTCTCAAATAAAAGCAGCATTTTGTACTCACAGATTATCGAACTGGAAAAAGGAAAAAACAGACAAATGCCAACACACACAATACCTGGGGATGCCTGCCAGGTAGGCGATGAGGCGACGGAGGTCCTCCTGTCGTATTCTGTCATGGTTGCTTCGGGCAGGGAAAGTGAGGACCGGACCGCCACGCCTGTCTCTGCCCCCTGCAGAACACACCAAGACACATCACACACTGACTACAGCAATACAGTGAGCTCAGTCTGTTGTCTCTATCAGAGAATATTCAGACTCACACACTAGATAAGCCTTCTAGCTCCAACGATGTTCACTCACAACATTCATGTCTCTTTTTTCTCAGACTTTTCCAAAAGATTTGTTCATCACTCTTTTTCCAAAAGAGTTCAAAATCTGATTTCGCCAAAAGTGCAATGTGACTGAGTGACAGCTTTGTTGTGCAGGACTGGGCGTTGGCAGGTTTGATAAGAATAACAATATACAGGACGTGATGCAATATCACAATATGACAGGATGTCCAGTACTGTGACGTACTGCTGAATGAAACAGTGCCAGGGAGGGTGTCTGAGCTAGCGGAACAATTTCTCGCTATGATAGGTGGGGGGCACATGGAATTAAATTAAGATACACTTTATAATCCCACCAATGGGGAAATTTCACCTCCACATTTAACCCATCTGTGAAGTGAAACACCACATACACACAGTAGGGGGCAGTGAGCACACTTGCCCAGAGCGGTGGGCAGCCCTATCCAAGGGGCCCGGGGAGTAAATGGGGGTTAGGTGTCTTACTCAAGGACACCTCGGTGCTGGGGATTGAACTGGCAACCTTCCGGTCACAGGGCGAGTTCCCTAACCTCCAGCCCACGACTCCCCCCAAAATAACATGGAATATAACATAAATGGATATAACTGTTCTTCTCTGGTTAATGAAATCATAACTGAGATGATGATTTAGAGGCGGTCAAGGGAAAACAGGAGTTTAGTCTTTTAAAAGATATGATACGATGTATCATGCTTAACATGACCTGGACATAAAAAGGTTGGAAAGGTTCATTTTTATTTCAGCATGACTTTAATAAAACTGTGGTACTTTATATACCCAGAGAACAAGAAGGTTCCGTGTTCAGCACATTTGCAATCGACTGTGCTACGGAAACCAAACCACTCATGAAATATTATAATGAACTTTTAGGAAACTAGACCTTGAAATAAAACAAAACAAAACAAAACAAAAAACACAGTGAGTAGACGTTTTTGGAAACAGAAGATTAATCTATCACAAACTTCACTGACAACTAAGTAATAGCTACTAATTAATTACAATTTCCCTTCAGTCATATGTATTTGAATTGCCATGGCCTACTTACAATTCATTACCACTGATGACACACATAAATATGCAAATATGTAAGAGCCTACAAAAAGACACTAGAAATTCTGATGATGATAATGATGACACTTCAAATCAATCCCCTATTAACCTTCATGAACTTCTTTAATTCCCAGTGCAATGTTTTAAAAAAAACCCAAATAAATAAATAAGAGAAAAACGTGTTATCTCTACTTTAGCCAAGCTAAGCCTTAGATAGACAAGTTGGTTTGCTACGGATTAAAACATACTTAAGCTATCTGGGTCAGCCAACTAAACAGCCCCTGCATTTCCCTACTGCTGTCACTCTCAGGCAGAAGTCACACATACAAGAGAAGATCTGAAAGTAGGGCTACACCATATAGACCAAATGCAATACTGTGATAGTACTGTCACAACTGTTTGCCTTGGAATGCATTAAAGACACACTGCAGAAATCATTATGAACACAATGATTATATTTGTTCAATCAAGTGACCATCCAAACATCCACAGAAACTCAGGTGGAACATCTAAGATGCTCATATCACACATCCAGCAAGTCCCAGACTGGATCTGGCATCTATTTTATTGGATTTGGCACCTTGTTCACATATTAAACAGACTCAAATGACAATCTGTAGAGATCATGTATGTACACCGATCAGGCATAACATTATGACTTATGACAAGGGCACTTCAGTCAAGGACTGTCAGCCGAGGGGAGCGAACCGGCAACATTCCGGTCACAGGGCTCGTTCCCTAACCTCCAGCCCACAACTGGTCCTTACAGACTGAATTACAGACTATAGTCCATCTGTTTCTCTGCATACTTTGTTAGCCCCCTTTTACCCTGTTCTGTTGCGCTGGTCTGAGTGGATCAGACACAGCAGTGCTGCTGGAGTCTGTAAACACCTCAGTGTCACTGCTGGACTGAGAATAGCCCACCAACCAAAAAATATCCAGCCAACAGTGTCCTGTGGGCAGCGTTCTGTGACCACAGATGAAGGACTAGAGGATGACCAACACAAACTGTGCAGCAGCAGATGAGCTATCATCTCTGACTTTACATCTACAAGATGGACTGACAAGGTAGGAGTGTCTAATAGAGTGGACAGTGAGTGGACACAGTGTTTAAAAACTCCAGCAGCACTGCTGTGTCTGATCTACTCAGACCAGAGCAACACACACTAACACACCACCACCATGTCAGTGTTACTGCAGTGCTGAGAATGAGCCAGCACCTAAATAGTACCTGCTCTGTGAGGGTCCATGGGGGTCCTGACCTCTGAAGAACAGGGTAAAAGGGGGCTAACAAAGTACAAAGTGCATCTGTACAGTAGGTGGAGCTGATAAGTGTATAATAATATTTTATATACAAAACATATTTTTTCTTCAAACATTGTGATACAGTCATATGCAGATGTTTGAACACCTGTCAAGTTTCATGTTTTGTTGATACTCAAAAATACTAAAAATAAGGCGACATCCTGTAAAGAGAAGATCCTTCAATATGGCATTTTTCTGCTAATTTTATCACACAATGTTTATTTTTAGCTGAATATAACACATAGGAAAAAAAAATACAGAACATCAGTGGTTTGTGTTATTAATTTACTAATCACTCATTAGAAATCATGCATTCCAAGCTCTTTAGTACTGGTAGAACGATCGCTTCTTCAGAACCCTGTTAACGCACTCTTCAGGCATCTAACGTGTCTTTTTCTTGTTCGGTTTTAGGACCTCATTTTCTGCTTGACCTGCCAGATTTGTCACTTTTCAGCGTTGTGGGATCTAAGCATTTACATATTAAGCCCTGAGTGAAACCCTAACGAAAAGAGAAAACATACACTCACTCTCATTTTTATTCATATCTCCACCAGGGACCTACAAAGACATCTTCTTGAGACAGACACTAATGATAACAGGGCAATTGAACTGGGCTGCAGGATCTGGAACTGCATGTTACCTGCCACTTGAAAATGAGCATTGCTCTAAATCTGCTTGCAAATTCTGTTTTTATGAAAATGATTTCCCCAAGTGGGAAATACTGCTGCTGTTGTACATTACATGTAGTAGCTCTTACTGGCTGGTTCTGTGGGCTTCCTTTTTAGAAGGTTCTCTGAATATTGTGCTGGTTCTTGTATTATTGCAGCCTTTGCAGACCAGTTAGTAGCCTGACACAGAAAGCTGACCATCTCTGCATTAGGAACAAAAAATTCTGTCAAATTTGACATTCAGATTGCTAATCAGATTGGATGCTAAGCATTAATTGAAAAACAAATACCTGAATACCTTTGGGATTAGTTAATGTGGAGTCTTTGATCCAGAACTGATTAACTATCAACAGCACCTGACCTCACTAATGCTCTTGAAGCTGAATGCAATCAAAAACTCACACAATGTTTCAACATCTATTGTAAAGCCTTCTCAGAAGAGCAGAGGCTGTTACTGCAGCAAAGAGGGATAAACTCACTACCAATAAACTGGATTTCGAAGGAATGCTGAGTGTCTACAAACTTTTGGTACATAGTGCATCTCATAAAGTGGTCAGTGAGTGGAAGTAGAAGGATAGGGTTTCTAATAGTGGACAGTAACAGCACAACAGCTCCTAGGAAACAGAAAGTGGTACTTGTTCTACCACAGCGATATTATTCAAAGTCACAGTATTCTCTTTCTTTTCTTCGTTTTTGGCTGTGTTTGCTGACACTCACCTGATAAGAAAGCCACTTTCTCTTTGAGAATGGGCAACACCTCAATGGCCCTCATCTCTTCATTTCTGTTGAACCCTACAAAAGAACAGAGGATTAAACAGAGCTGTTAGTCCACAATACGCACAAACAAGCTGAAGCGCACTCGCAAGTGTTCATCCACACACACAAACCCCAACAATCATTTCATGGAGTGACACACCCAGGTATGCCTTTAGAGCAGGCTCGTATATAAAATGATGCACTGTATTTGTTTGTTACATGAGAAAACCAGAGGACATGACCTTCATTGAAAATGAGAAAACCATGTTGCTGCTTTCCAAAGAAAAGCATGTATCTCCAAAACTCTAACTTTACAAGAGAAAGCTAAAACGCTCCTAACCTTGAATGTAAGCTAATGTAAATAGGTTTTATTTCAGTTAATTCAAGCTAATTTAAATAGGTTTTATTTCAGTTAATTCAGGAACATGTTTGTCTGTTCATGATGAAATTTTCATGCAATACAGAAGACAGTGGAAGCAGACAGTGGCCATGTTCAAATGACGTAGAAAAATAGAAGTCAACAAATTGAGTCTGAACAGATGTGTATCCGTCAAGAAGCCCGTACTGAGAAAAGAAAGAAAACCAGATATTTTGTGGCAAAACATCAAAATTGGAGTAAACTGAAAAGCTTTATGAACTGATGGAGTAACTTGGTTTATGAGAAGCCACTTCTAATACTGAAAAAACTTCTAAGACTGAACGCTGGAGGAAAAAATCTCTGCAGGTTTCTTTGAAAAACTGAAACTGAAAAGTGAAAGTCTTCCAAAGAATGTAAGCTGTAATAAAGGCAATGGGTGGACACACTAAATACTGAAAAGCCTGGTGTTATATGTAGTTGTTGAGGCCTCTATGTAAAATTCAGCTTTATCCTGATGCTAAAAAATGAACAGCTTCTTTCTCAACGGTCATTTTGACTGGAATTAAATTAATAAAAAAGGCTGACGTTTGCTCAGTACTGTAGATATTGTACTCCAAATGATCAGAACACTCCTACATTTAATTCATTTTACTATTTTTACTACAATTACTACATACCGGATATGAGATATCTACTTTGGCCCAAAATTCCCATTTCAGTAGTGAGGTTAGAGACATTGCTCCAACTGCCCCAGCTGGACAGTCAACTAGCCACTCCACCCCTCTTCTGTCCTGATTTTAAGCTCTCCCGCCTACTCACCAGATGGCATGATCTTAATACCTGAGGAAGAGCTGGAGAGAGTGAACCAGGTTTCTTCGTACAAGGTAATTTCGGCCCACTGAGTGTTTGACTCTTTGATGCGCATGTTAACACAAGGCTAATCTCAAAAACCAAGCAGCAAACTCATTTTCCCTCATTTCAGTTCCTGTGCTAGGGAGGCCACAATATTACCATATCAATCCCAGCACCACCCCCTCTTTTAAATAGCTTGTAGGCTGTTAAAGCTGCAAGTGAATCTCACAGGCAACTTACTAAGCAACTTGCTGTACATAATGAAACATGCTACATACTACACAATTTCAACAACAACGACATGTCACAAAATACAATATGAAGCGTAATAAAGCAAATGTATACAGTTAAATACTGTGCACTGCTTTTTAGAGGAACAGAGAAAAATATTTATATTTGACACCTATTTTTATAAGATATTAGCTATTTTATGTATATAATGAAACACAATGTGATTTCATGATGAGGCCACTATGTTATGGAATCCCCGGTTTTAATCTCCAGATTCTATTTGTGCAGGTATTACCACACTAACAGCGAGAAAACAGCAGTCAGCTAATTCATATCTAAAAATGGGCAAGGAATACTCTAAGAATGGCCACTTCACCAACATTAGGGCTGCACCAAAATCTCAGCCACCGAATATTTTCAGAATGTACCCACCACACAATTTAAGGTGGAACTTGTCCTACATTTTGACACTTACTTAATCTTTTTAAGCTATTTAACCTCTGAACATTCAAGGTTTATTTCATACAAAGGTGTATTATTCAGTTACTACAGGGACTTAATTGCAAACCAATGGAGATTAGTTTATAGAAGTGTGTAATAAAACTGTCGATGGGCCCATGGTTTGTTCAGGGGTTAATCTTTTTTTATTTTTTAATCAAAAATAGGGCCATGCATTTGGAGAAAAATATTAAATAGACCTATTTCATAAAGATTATAGCTTTTTACTTGTCAGCTTCCTATTCCAATTCAACGTTCCACCTTAAATCATGTGACAGCTACATTCTGGTACTTTTGGAGACCAACATGTAACTGCCGCACCATTTAAGGCGCAGAATGGCAAGATGGAATACGAAGCTGGTGAACACAAAGCAAACTTCAGCCTTGTTCAGTCTACACAGACGTATTCAAAAACCTGACCAGTAGCAGAGAATAACAGAAAACATCAGCCTTATGAAACTACTTTACAGTTTCTATGAGGGACTTGAGAGAAGCGTTTTATAATATCATCACATGTCGCACATCAAGAGGAGGTACAATGCAAGAAGTTCACAAAAGACAGCCAGAGTGCAAATGATAGACTATAATAATGGAAATGTCTTCGATGACCAACCACTCTCTGTTGTTGAGAGAGGAGGGTCCAGGAGCGAAGTGGCAAACCTTTCCTAGTCGTATATTATTGATGTTAATAGTAGGTCCTAGTAGCGGAGGGCATGTTTTCAGTGCAAGCACCCCTGGCCTCTCTCCCCACTATTGATTCCATTAGCTTAGCGGGAGAGTCAGCAGTAGTCAGGCCTGGCTGCCCATTACAATACATTATGTCAATGGGCTAAACTGCCCAGTGCTGGCTTGCTTCAGGGAAACAATCAGTTACTGCAGAGCATGCAGTGAAAAGGGAGGGTTGCATGTGGAATAGCAGCAGAAGGGACCCTCTGGCAGTGTGTAGCTCTGAGCTTGTGTGTGTGTGTAAGTTGTAGGAGCAGGGGGAAGGGGTGGGGAACAGAGGGACTGATCTCATCTCAATGCTCATGGTACTTTCATACTGTTCTGACCTCATCTAGATTCATTATATAGGCCTATATATGTGGGCTTCCTGCTATATCTTATTTTCACCAATCTCTGTCAAAAGACCTCAGGCATGTCATGCTACTGTGCAGTCTGCAGCAGAGGAGTCAGTAAGACACAAACTGCATCAAAACAGTGCCCTGCACAGGGGATCTGCACCACACACTGAGATCCTTTATGTAAAATCTGAGTCACGGACCACCGACAGCAACGTCAACAGATGACCATCTGACCTTTGCCCTGCAAGAAGAGCATGAAGAGGCTTAAGATGACACGGACAACCAGTAAAGCATGCAAGTAGCTGCAGTCGCATTAAAAATTTTGAACAACATTGAATTACACGTTTTGTTGCTTCTCTAAGTGAACAAAGCTTAACATCTTCTAAAGGGAATTTCAGCATGGCATTTTCCTGCACATTTTAGAGCACTGCTTCTATTCATTCGCTTAGTTTAACATCTTGGAAAAAATAAAACATAAAATATCAAATTAGGCCTGTCACAATTATTAGAAAATTGCCTGACTGTGATTATTTGAGATGAAAGCAATAATTTAGGCTATAATCATTTTCCAAAGTCATTAAATTTATACAACAAGCAGAATGTGAACTGAATGTGTGAGGCAAATAAATGTAAACAGATTAGTAAATGCATTCACTGAGACACATTATGGGACTGAAAAAAACATGTACCTGCTAACTTGGAGCTCTAATATGTTCAGAGAGGGGTATAAGTTTGTTGTTTTTCTCTGTAATGTTTTTAGCAAGTATGATAGCCAAATTAGTGCTCTATTTTGCCTTTATTTTGGAGCTTTGCTCAACTGACAACCCTTACGTTAGTAATCGGAAGCACAACGAGACAACCCACCGGTCAGCCTTGAGGCAGAGCAACTGAGGGCTGAGACAAAGACCCAACTTAGAAAGGAAACAAAAGGGGTTACGAACTAGACAAGGAACAAATTAAAAGGGAACAATGAAAGTAACCATGTTGCCAGACTAACATACTATGCAGCATACCACAAAGGGGATAATGACCATGCTAAGTAAAGACATAAAAGGATGACCAAAACTACAAGCTCCCCAAAACTGAAGACAAAAGCTCCCTTCTTTAATTTATCCCTCGCCCCTACCTAAACATGGAGACACACTCAAGAGATTTTATTTTTTATATACTTATGCTGTATAACAATTTTTTGAAAAGCAAAGACTCGAAACTTGAGATGGATACCGAGGTTAGAGCAATGTGCGAGTAGCAGCGTGAACTCAAGACTGTGCGCTGAGCAGCGTGTGAACCCCCCCTGGGTAGGGTGCCCACATCTGCTACCATTCAGCCCTAAATACTCAGTCCTGCCTCTCTGGCCCCTCCTAGCAGGTCGAGGTGGCCTAGCAGGTTGCCTGGACGTTACATGTGTAGTGTATCTTTTTGGGAGAACAACCGGTGTTAGTTACTAAGAAAGCATAACTAGGAAGGAAGATGGCTAATCAGACATTTTGGCCATTTTAGGCTTGTAATGAATAGATGCATACAATGAACAAGAAAATAATTTAATATTTATGATAATGAATCATCAGCTAAGATGTCACAACTGGACAGCCCTATGTTAAATGTGCCATGACTTTTGCACAGGCAACATTCTAATTTATTTTCCCTCCAAAGAATTCAGCATATAAACAATGTTTTTGCATTAAAATATGCAGAAGTGTGTTTTCTGTTATTTTACCATGGGTGCCCAGACTTTTGAAGACAACTGTATACTCTTTCTTGTGTTAGGCTCTAGGTCACTGATGGAAGGCCACCAACAAGCAAACATAAAAACACTGCAACTCAACTAAGCACAGCACATAAATCTCCAACCACTGCATCATGATGAACGGTAGGTCTTGTCTCGCTGTACAGTCATAAATGGCTAAGAACAAACAAACAATCACAATAGCTCGAGCTTTACTTTAGAGGCATAAATCATCAGGGCAATCTACGATATCTGAATCACTGAACACAGCTCAGCGATGTGATCAGCAAGATAACACCCCAGAGGATTCTCAATCTTCAATTTTCAGAGGCATTAACTTGCTGCCAGCCAGAATACAAGCCTGCATCCTGGTAGCTTTTCAGCCTCAGTCAAAACCCCAACACAACAATAAAATTAAACCAATAAATAAATAAACCCAGAGGAAAGAAATATTCTAAATCAGATCTCTTAATCTCATTTACTCCTGGACATGGTTGAGTTCCTTTTCAAATCAAAACACTGTCTCAGAAGGGATTTCATTAGTCTCAGACTCCTCTCACAACAGTTGACTCTGAATATTATTTACAGAAAAAACATGTAAGATCTCACCATTTTCTTATATACACACTTAAAAAGGTTCTTCAAGGTTTCTTGAGTAAAGGCAAGGGTTCTATTTAGAACCATGAGTTGTATATAGAAACAATTCATGCTTTTATCGTTTTCGGCATGATGAAATGGTTCTTTACGATGGAGAATGTGTTGTAAATGGTTCTAACACTTCTATTATTATAGGCACAATATCATAACAATAGCAGAACTCTATTTGCCACTATATAGAACTATTTTCAAAAAGGTCCTTTATAGAACCACATCCAACACATTCTCCAATCAATCTGAAGAACCATCTCACCATGCAAAAAACAATTTAGGCATGAAATGCTTCTATATACCACCTTTGAAGAACCGTCTTACAAACATCTCACACTTTTCTCATTCATAGGCAGAATTTCTCAAACTGAAATGCTTACGCTGAGTATAACTTAGAGAAAAGGTCTTGAGAAACATATCCTCCTTTGGCAATACTCAATTTAACAAATGATGAACAAATGGAAAAAAGATGGTGTTCTGCAACACTGGATCTTTTTATTAGTCCGACAGGCACAGAATACATACAGCCTCGCTATCCTGCTCACTTCTCTCTACATTATTAATGGTGGAAACTCTTCTGCCTCAGACTTTTTTGGCATTCACACTGATATTAAGTCTTCAGAAGAATGTAATGTTTATGAAATGGACAAATGAAAGCTGATCATGCCTAACTGTTATGCTAACATGGCTAACGACAATGAAAGCTGTAGGTTACAAACCAGCACAGCAATGAATCACGCAATGTACTTAGGGGCTAATAAAAGCAAACTGCTAGTTAACCAACTGCTAAAATACTACAAGCTGCCTTTTATTGTTTGTTTAATGTATAGACTGAAGCTCTAGTTGTAAATAAGGCTACACACTTATAATAGATGGTTCTTTAACAGGCTCCTTAGTAAAGGGAGTGGTTCTATTTATAACCGTGTGATCTTTAAAGAATAATTTCATGCTTAAATAGTTCTTTGCATAGTGAAATCATTCTTCAGATTGATAGAGAATGTGTTGTATGTGGTACTACATACAAAATGGTTCTACATAGCACCAAAAAGGGGCTCCTCAAACTTGACATCATAGCAATATACTCTTAAAAATGGTTCTTAAGGGTTCTTCAGTAAAGAAAATGGTTCAGTTCAGAACCATGAACGCACAAAAAAAATATCCTTAATATGATTAAATGGTTCTTCAGATTGATATAAGAATGTGCTATAGATGTTTCTACATATAACCTTTTGGAAAAGGGTTCTATATAGCACCAAAAAGGGTTCAAGCATAAAACAAAAAACTTTTTCCTAAAAGGAAAAGAAGAACATAGAACAATATAAAACACTCTCAATCAATCTGAACAACACTTCATGATGCAAAGAACCCTTAAAGGGTTCTTTGCATCATGAAGTGTTGTCTTCATGGTTCATGGTTCTATATAGAACCATTTCCTTTACTAAAGAACCCTTGAAGAACCATCTTTTTTTAGGTGTGATAGGATAAGGGTTTTTGGCGTTATGTACAACTATTTTCAAAAAGGTTCTATGTAGAACACATTTTCCTCAATCTTAATCCATTTAATCATGCAAAAGAACCACTTAAGCATGAAATGGCTCTACATAGAACTCATGGTTCTAAATGCAACCATTACCTTTCTTAAAGAACCCTTGAAGAACCATTTTTGGGTGTGTATGAAGATGGAATATCTTTTAATATCAGCATTTCAATCTCCAGGAAGCTCCGCTTTGGCCACTGCTACTTGATATTGCTGGAACGGTGTGAATGATAACACAGAGCTGTGCAGGCTGCTGAGATAAACTGCTGCAGTGTTAAGCGCTCTGAGTAGGTGCTTAATGGCCTCTATGTGAAGTGTGCAGATCGAATTGTGGTCATTCAATTAAAAAAGAGCTTTCCACTGGCTTACAAGTCCTAGTGTCTAAAGTTTTGTAAAGAAAGGTGCCTGTTTTACAAATATGGAAAGTGTCTACAGGCCAGTAGATTCAATTTCCAGACAACATTGGCTTGACTGACAGTCCCGCCACAACACCTTCATTGTGCTCAGAAACCCTCAAATCTGCTGCAATCAAGGCAAGATCAGACAAGACTAGGCAATACAGCTTCTGTATTCTACAGCTTCTACAACAGATCTCTCATTTCCTGACCTCTTATATCCAATATACTCATACATGCCTTGTGTCCTACTATTAATACTCTCTGATACGTTGCCAGTGTCTTCATGCCCAGCAGGTGCAACACACTGAGAACGTCTGGCGCTTGTGAGATACAGCCATGTGAGGAAAGTGTCAATCTGTCTGACAGACTTTGATGTTAGGTTACCTCAAGAAAGCTCAGCTCTCTTATCAGCAGAGGTTTCAGTATGTCTTATATTACATGTGTGTCAAAGTGGTTTACTTTTTTTGTTTTTTTTAGTTTTTTCAGTCTAACTTTATATTCAGAACTGACCCCAGTCTTGTCATCTATGCTAAAATAATGTCTTGTCCAGTGTGGTTACAGACCGCTTAGAACTTCCATTCAAAAAAGATCAGGCCGTTACCACCCATGACCATGTTGATGTTACAAAAATCTATATGAGGGAGCTTTTAGGGGCATTAAACTCTTCAGACGTCTGGTTCCTATCACCACCAGTGTGAATAATTCTACTCATGTTTCTCTAGAACAGAGCATTTCACACCAAACCACTCTGAATGGCTTAACTATGCAGACAGGTTGAAAATTTGGTGGTATTCCCCTTTAAGCAGAAACGATTCTCTACAGTTCAACTTAAGCGAATGTGTTCATTTCAGGAGCTCAAGCATGGCTCAACAGCTGAGGGAAAACTGGTGCTTAACAGCAGAGGTCTAATAATGTGGACGGACAGGAACATCACACTGGACTCCAGAGCGTAATAATCAGCTCGCTCAATTACAGAGTAGCCAGAAACACTTAACCATTAGCACCACTAGGCACTGCGTGTCTGCAGATTGTTCTCACATATGAGGCCTGATCAGTGAATATGACAATACTGAGGTTTTTTGTCCATATATATCTCAGTGTCCCATACCAAAAAGAAATATGTCAAGTATATTTATCAAATGTATCAAAATGGCCCAAATTCCTTTTTAGAATATATTTTGAAACAATGCATTTGGAATGTATCTCCCGCAGAAAAAAGCACCACATGTATTTCCTTTCAATATGGGATATATAGTGCAAACGTCTTAAGCACTTGAGAAAATTCTATTTTAAAATGTACTTATTTCGGTCGTAAAATGCTTGTTTGCTTAGAAAACAAGTAATATAATACAAATACATACAAATAACATTAAACGTCTAATATACTTCATTTCTCATTTAACCTCAGATGTAGTTAATAAGTCAGAACATGTTAATTGTCCAAATTTTGTTCAGCGCTGGATCTACAAAGTTAATGTTGCTGATAAGCATTGGAAGTCAATAGGCACTCAAATCTTTTTTGGCCCAACAGTTCTCTCCACTAAATCAACCCCATCCACATCTTCATTAAGATCACACAGACTTGTCGGCCTGACTAAACGTGAACTAGAAGAATGAACAAACTTCCATTGTGTAGCTGAACGCTGTGTAAATGAGATTTTTTGCCCAGTTATTCCTTTAATAAGCTGTGATTTCATGCATGAGTGTCTTTTTGTACCAACACTGCATATATTCTTTGGCCCAGATGTTTCCCTTAAAGGCTGGTGCCCAATAAAAAAATTTTTTTAGAAAACTAAATAGAATACAAATACAACAGTGTAATGTAGGTACGTAGCATGTGCCAATCAAAAATGTAAAATATACTATTTCAGCATTCACAATAATAAGACTGTGTAGCAAAATGTCATATATATATGTGTGTGTGTGTGTGTGTGTGTGTGTGTGTGTGTGTGTGTATATATATATATATATATATATACACACACACACACACACACACACACACACACACATATATATATATATATATATATATATATATATATATACACACACATACACTACACACACACACACACACACACACATATATACACACACATATACTTACACCTCCTGACACAACCAGCTTTAGCTACACACCTCTCAGCTTGTCTGATCTGAACCTTCTGTATTCACATCAAAAGGATGGATTGACAATTTAAAAACCCTCTTAATCCGTTTAATTTCAAGTCAAAACAGTGATTAGGTTATGCATTTTAGGAGATACATCAGAGATAATCAAATATAAATCAAATATAAGATAATCCACTTGCATTAAAATGAAAAGATACAGATGAAATGGGGCTCCTAACAACCATGCAAGACTGGGTAGACCACCAACACTGACCAATTCAATGATTCAACATCACCGAATTGGGATTACTTGGACGTCCGAAGCAGAAAATGCAACAAACTTCTAAGACTAAACTTTGGAGGTGCGGAAAGTTTCCCTGCCAAGCAAGTCTCCTGAAAAGAATATAAGCAGTAATAAAGGTAAAGAGTGAAAAAAGCTATTTAGTTGTTGAGGCTTCTGTCTAATTTTTTGTTAAATATGTTTACTGATGGTTTCCTTGTGCTGAAAAAATATAAATGCAGTTTTGACTGGAAACAGTAAATGAAAGGCGGTCTCTGGTTTCACAGGGTGCTGTAAATCCATTCTAAAAGTGCATCTCCAGAGAGTCACACCTTAAATGTTATGTTTTGTCTTGTAAAACATAGATATATTCACAATAGTAGGATATTTTTAAACCTTTAATGACCGAAATGAAAACATCTCACTAGTGGTGGAGGTTTATGCCACTGAGCAGCGTTTGAGGGGGAGGTCTTTCTACAGCGCTGTATGGCTTGGCACGGCAGTCAGGAAACGTGGGTGTCTGGCCTCATGCTCTCTCTCCCACCCTGGCCCCCACTCTAATCATGTTGGGATGGAAACTTTGGCTGTGTGTATGTGCCTGTGTATTGGCCAGCGCAAGGCTGGATTTCCTTTTTTTGGCTCGGGTCTAAATATAGCGCAGCCTCAGAGGTAACGATGTGCCATTTTCTCAGCTTTGGGGACTCTGGATAAGCAGGCCAGAGCCTTGGCCAGGTCTCTGAGCTACCAGCCCACTGCTCATCTCATTCTGTCAGCCCCCATCAATCTACTTGGAACAGGGGGAAATGAGAAGCAAACATCCCTGGGCCTGTTTTGATGGTTCTGTGTTAATGGGTGATGGGTTATCTGAGTGGAGACAGCTGGTCCTAAGTCAGTTTAATTAAAAAATAATGTGAAGTAGAGAAGCGGGACCTGCTACAATGTAGCACATCTGAGACATCACTGAATTAGGAAGCTAAAACAATGCAATGCGCAATCAAAGAGCAAGACTGCCCCCATAATTTGCCCTGATTTTGAATGACTGGCCAATACATTTCAAATCTATTATGATGGCCTCTACTAGAAATGCATGCTATTGACAAAGTACAACGTGCCATAAAGCTGTTGTGATGACATTATGAAATGCAAATTCATGTTTATTGACACTATACAACATTAATGACAATATTCTGCACAAACAATATGCATTTTCCCTCCTGCGTTTTGATTAAAAGATCATTACTGTTACCTATTCTTTAAGTGATTAATAAGAAAAATGACAAAATCACTATTTGCTTTTGAGCAAAATAACTAATGAGAACACAACCAGCTTTTTACAGCAGCGGTGTCAAACTCAACCTCTAAAAAAAATCTCTGCAAATCCAAATGGGTCTGCTGTGTTTTTATTTCATTTTACTTAACATTTCGCCATTGTTTATTCATAATATGCCAAAACTGCAACAGCAAAATGGCCACTGAATACTTATTCAAAAATAACACTAAATAAATTGAACTCTTAATTATCTAAATAGTTTTGGGTACAGCAGCTCAGGTTAAAACGGTCTACTAATAATAGAAAATTTTAATAATTTTGCAAGCCAAATAGGACTGTTCTAACAAGGCTGTTAGAAAACAGTCAAGACAACCTGAAAAGCTATTTATGCAGGCTCTAAACTCCCGTTACGCCACTACCAGAACAAAACTCTGTTTTTTTTAGCTTTGTATTGTTTTTTAATTAGTTAAAGTGAAAGCTGCTGCTGTTTCCACGCTGCAAAAACACTTTGACTAACACACCAATATAAATGGTCACAAACAGAAAAAGCCTCATTAAATGAAATTTACAGGCTAGTAGTTAAGGCTAGAGTAGTTGTCAATCTGTGCACACTCCTGAAGCCAAAGCTTTGCCAACAGCATCCTGTGACCACTAATAAAAGACTCGAGGATGACCAACACAAACTGTACAGCAACAGATGAGCTACTGTTTCTGACTACAGGGTGGACCAACAAGGTAGGAGTGTCTAATAGAGTGGACAGTGAGTAGATACAGTCTTTAAAAACTCCAGCAGCACTGCTGTGTCTGATCCACTCGTGCCAGCGCAGCACACACTAAAACACCACCACATCAGTCTCCTTGCATTGCTGAGAATGATCCACCACCCAAGTAATACCTGCTCTGTGGTGGTCCTGCATACAGAGCACACAGAGAAACAGATGGACTACTGTCTGTAACTGTAGAACTACAAAGTGCTACATGGTGAGTGAGTTGATACAATAAAGAGTGAAGATACAAGGTAGGTGTACTCAAGGAAGTGTCCGGTCAGTACACATACATAAAACGGGTAATACACAAACAATCTGTGAGTAACATGAATCACATGCAATGGAAGTTAAGTACTCTTACAATCAAATACCAAGTACATTATATACAGTACATACATCTAAAGGAGTGATCAGCAAATATACATGTAAATATATAACATGCATATTACATTAAGTTAAGAATACAGTAGAGGACAGTAGGAAAGGTGGTGCTAGCCAAAATGAAAAGTTATTTTAGCACAGTAATTCAGTAAAATATTTTTATAGGCCAAAGCCATTTTACTGCTTTTCATGTATTTTTGAAGGCCTGAGCCTTTTCACTTATTCTCAGGGACAGGAACTATCTGAATGCTTTCACGTTCATCATTACGCTGCTAAAAGTGCTTTCCTCATCTGAATACAAAGCAAAATAATAAATACCAGACTTCATAGTCTGCTTGAAGCTTCAACCAGTGGTTAATTAGATGTGGGTTGGATTGCAAGGATTACACAACATAGAACAGAGTTCCAACTCACACATTTCATGCTTCAGTTAAAAAACCCACACTAAAAAAACAAATGAACTAATCTTACAACAGCTTTTAATTTCTCTTGAATTAGCATTGAGTATCCATTTTCCCCCCACCCCAGCCCGAGATGCCTGAGAGTGGTGTGTGAGCTCATGCCAGCTCGTTTCTCTCACACATCAGCGCCTCTGAATGCAGCCAGCACCTAGCATGAGTTACAGCTCCCCAGCCTCTTCCCTCCATTTCTAGCCTGTGTTATTCCCCCTCACCCCGGCCTCTTCGCTGGCAGCCTTTACCGCTCCATTCCCATATCCCTTTTTTATAGCTCTTGTTCACAAGCCTTGATTGCTTGTTGTTTTACAGCATGACGGCGGCCAAGATGCAGCCCAAGTGTCTCCCTCAGGGGCGGCTCGGTCAGCAGGTCAATACGGGGTTACAGTCTTAATACATCCACTGGAAATTATATGGGTGGCGCTGAAGCGAAAAGGCCCCCGCCCCCAAAACATGATTTCATTCTGCAGTGCCATCCTTGTGACGAACTGCCACCCTGACCCTCAGCCACAGTCCACTGATACTCCATCAGAAAGGGACTGAACAAGCTGGCTGATCAGCATGCAGAGCCAGGCCTTAACACAGTTTCAAGCCATAAAAACCTGCATGTACCTGCAGGCGTCAGTATTTTGAGTTGTGTAATTCAGTCGCACTACGGCAAGCTGAAAGAGTTAGGTATGCTGCTGTATGGTGAAACCTTTCTTCTAGAAAACTACTGAACGGCCACCTGCAGCCCGGAGAATCTGCTGCAGAACATGATGCAGTGCAATTAGCAGACAGTAAAAACCTGACAAAACGGCAAATGACAGGTGTTAAAAAAATGGCTAAAAAAATGAGATAATATTGAAGCTGGCTACAACATCCTGCTTTTCTACTCAGAGCTATCTCACCATGGGATTGCAGGAAAAAAACAGTTGCCATTCTAGGAAACCTTATTTAAGATTCCTTTAAAGTGGTGGTGATAGCACCCAGGGGTCACAATGTCTGCAACGCATACACAGCCATTTTATTTACTGTCCATTAACCACCAGAGAACCTACGTGTTTCTGCTGAGTTTGTATATGTAATGCTTCCCACACATAGCCAATCCAACCACACTCTAGGTCTGAAAGTATCCGGACACCCCTTCTAATTAGAGAAATCAACTTCCTTAAAATATAGACATTACTACAGCAAAGGGTCATCGCACAATGCAATGCATTAGCTAGGGGGGGTATAAAGCCCCATAGCATTGGGCTGTGAATCAGCCAAACTGCATTTTATGATGGAGCACCAACCTTAGGAAATGTTGGACTGGCACTTATGATTCAAAATTAATCACCCATCGTCAGTAAGGTACTAATGCTCTTGTGGCTGAAAGCAACCAAATTCTCACAGTAATGTTCCAAATTCTAGTTTAAGGCCTTCCAAGGAGAGTAGAGGCTGTTACTGAAGTAAAGGGGTACAAACTCTCTATTAATACTCTTGACGTCAGAATAAATACTGGATGCCCAGATGTCTACACATTTCTGGACATTGAAATGTAGTCAATATACTGTCTATCAAATAAAGCACCATATAATTCTATTCCAAACTGTTTCCTACTGTTATAAATAAACATAACACACAGTGTCACTGATGCAAAGCAGCATTCTTTTCCCTGTGGTCACCTCAACAACATATAGCTTCACTTTAAAAGAAGTGTATGTTTATCTGATTTCCATTGTTACAATAATGTTAGTTTCTGCTAGTGCCTCTATAGGATTTTCCATGTTATCCCACTGCCCACTACTTATGCCTTATATGAACACTGTGAATTCAGATATTCATCCACTAAAAAAAATAAAATGTTGTCTTTGCACATTATGTATTTTCTCACAATGTCTATGTACCTCTTCACCATGAATGGATTTTTATAAATATACCAAAACCTTCTCACAAAACTATTGTAAAACAATGTCTCGGGCATCAGGGAACTTCCTGTGAAATGAACTTAGAAACTCTGTAGATGTCTGGTTCCTATACCCACCATTGTATAAAATTCTGACTCAGTAAGTTTCTTTTGAAGAATGAATTTCACACCAAAAAGTGGTAAACAAACTCATTCATTTCTGCCCTGCTAGAGAACAAACAGCTGGATGTTCCCTCTAGAACATCCCATCTGCCACTACACTTCAAGGATGATTACAGGTGAACAGAAGGAGGTCACAGTACCTGAGAGTTGGATGAGTCTCATCCCAGCCTGAGCATACTGCCAACTGTGGATATCCACAACTGTGCTCATGTTTACAGTACAGTTACAGCTCACATCTGCTACTAGACCAATGGAACAGTGGAGTCTGGGACTGAAACAGGAGGGAAAATGGGCTCTACAGGGAAGAAAGCCACTGCTCTGATGACCAGAGCTATTTAGGCATGTGGTACCACCTCCCTTAGACTGTAACTTAGTGTCCCCCTTAGTGCAAGAAAGATTTACTAGTGTAACTGGGAGTGTGTGTGTGTGTCCTAGTTGGCAAACAATAAAGGGTTCCAGATTTGTGTTGGAATAACTTTTCATGCCAAGTGCCTGTTATTTCCTGGACCCCTGTTCATTCCCTTGCCAAACCCATATTTAATGTGGACTGCTGATGTCAAGTGTTGTCTAGATCACTCTGGAGAACGACGTATCAACGTATTCAATGTTGTGAATACAGTGTTGTGAATCTACAAGAAATGGTTCGACAAACATCAAATTTACACAACTCTCTGTTTATCCCAGATAGGAAGTACAAGACATGGGTGGTGACTCAATTAGCACTGTAGCTAACGCTGAAACCTTTTCTGTAAATACACAAAACCTTTTCTGTAAATACGCAGACAAAACTTCTCTTAGCCCACTCCAACTGCATCCAGGTCTTGATTAATATCATTTACATTCACGGCATTTGGCAGATGCTCTTATCCAGAGCAACTAACAATCTGATCATCTGACACAGGTTGGCGAAGGTAGTGTTAGGAGTCTTGCCCAAGGACCCTTATTGTTATGGTGTAAGATGTTTACCCAGGCAGGGAATTGAACCCCAGTCTACAGCATAGAAGGGAGAGGTACCACCCACTACACTACACCACACCTCGCACAGACTTGTCAATGTGGTTCAGGACACAATATAACTTACTGTGTACTATACAAATGAACAATACTTGTGCAGTTGAATGCAGTGGGCACCCGTTTCGGACACTGGTGTTCAGATGTGTGCTGATGTGAAGTCAAACAAATGCTGAATTTATGAATAACACCTGCTGTTTAGCTATACGATAAGATTGTGTTCATTTTTATAGTTGACAGTAAGTCATACTGTGTCCCAAACCACATCAAGAAGTCTTGTATCTTCAGCACTAAACTAAATAAGCACATCTTGGGTGATGAACTAGGCTCATTACATATAAATTAGATTTTTTTCGCTACATCGTTCCTTTAGTAACATGAGTTAAAACCTTCAAAAATGTCCAAAACAGGTCCTAGAAACATAATCCAGCATTATTTTCTCAGTGTTTAAACTTAGCTAAGCTTTAATGAGTTTTAAGCCTTGCCAGTATTTACAACAACATGATACCCATTTAAAGAAGCAGTGAGAGGAAATTAATTGGGGGTTTCCAAACATTGTAACTTCATTATGCCATCAACGGCTGCTGCGTCAATGATACAGCCCGCTGCACCTAATCAAGTTACTATCAGCACTTATCTTTTACAGAATTCTTTTTCTTTACCAACAAGATTAAAAAGTAAATGGGAGCAGGTCTCATTAAGAATGTTTGGTAGCAACACACATTGACTGCATAAAGAGGATTCCTTGTTAAATGGTTTTAGTTAGCCTACCTTTGTCCGGAGTGGGGCATTGCTGCGTGAGGCGTCTTTGTCTGTCCCGCATGAAGCCCACATAAAGGAAGCGAAAGAGTACCGTAAGGCTTGCCATGAGTGATCCAAATCACCAAATCAATTTAAAGAGCATAACAGTGCTTATATCAGAAAGCACAAACAGTGCTAGGTTGGTCATAGGAAAAGTTCATCCTCTTCTGTTTGTCTCTAAATGTTGGTCTTACTGTGACTCAAGGTCACCACACAGTAGAGCCCCTTTCAGCCTAAAATAGGCAGAGAACCTTGCTTCAGTCACTGGCAGTGCCAACTGCCCATCAAAGACAGGGGAACATCGAGGGAGGGATAGATGTTAGCATCGGTCAAAGAAAGTACAATAAGGTGCCAATGGAAAGGGCACACAGCAGCAAAGTCACACATGGAGAGAATGCCCATCAGGTCTACCACACCACAGTGCCGAAGAAAGCTTTCCTACCCTCCAAATCAGCTGATGTGTGAATCCCCACCATAGCCTCCGTTGTTTAATTATAACCCCCCAGAGGGACGATGGGATTTAGTTTGCCCTTTTCCAACGAGCCTCTGCAATGACCTTGGCTATCACAAGCCAATGATTCAGCCACACCGAGAAATCCCCATTCTCTGTAAGAGAGCTCACCGAATGACTGCCCCGGTGTCTGGCAAACACAAACCAAATTTAAAAGCAGAAAGAGTTCTGTCTGTTACCACGGACTTTTCAGCCAAGGCAAAACCAAGAAATTGATTTTAGGGGTTACACAAGGCTCTATACTGGGTCCCTTTGAGAAATCCTGCTCTTATGAGGCAATAACAGCAAGTCTATAAACTGCTCTGAGTAAACAATAAACCACTGACGGATTAACAATAAAGCTCATTCTGACAGAAGGGAGAGCAGCACAGCATACATTTTCTCAGAATAATGTGAGGGTTTTCACACCAAACAGGGTCACTTTCACAGGCCGCCAGCTGCCAAAGCATGGAGGCTCAGAATGTGCAGAACAGAACACAGTCTAACAATCAACCCTCATTTCTGTATTAACTTACACTCACTAACTGGTTTAGCTTTGGGGACTTGTGAACTGATCTAAAGAAACATGCTTGAAACAAGTAAAATGATCTGTCAATTTAGCAAGATAATTTCATATGATAAAATCAGGACAAGAGAAAAAATATCTGAATGGAAATAACAATCTTCTAATTTAATTTTCTAAATAAAATGTAATATTCTTACAACAATCTCCAAATAAGAAATCTAAGACACAGTCGTATGCAAAAGTTTAAGCACCTTTGGTCAAATTATGCTTTGTTGAATTTTTTTAAGTGAAAATAAGTTAACATCATCTGCAGAGCATAAACTGAAACACAGCATTCTTCTGCAAATTTTAGTGCACAACTCTATTTATTTGCTGAGTTTAACATATTAGAAAAGTAAGATACCTCTAAATCCGATCCCATGGTTCTCTGGCGGAAAAGGGTGGAGAGCCCTCTCTGGGTCGGGGATAGAGTTCAAGTGGAGGAGTTTAATTATCTCGGGGTCTTGTTCAGGAGTGATGGTACAAGGGAGCGGGAGATTGACAGGCGGATTGGTGCTGGGTCAGCAGTGATGCGGGCTCTTTACCGGTCTGTTGTGGTAAAGAAAGAGCTGAGCCATAAGGCAAGGCTCTCAATTTACCGGTTGATCTACGTTCCCACCCTCACCTATGGTCATGAGCTTTGGGTAATGACCGAAAGAATAAGATCACGAATTCAAGCAGCCGAAATGAGTTTCCTTTGCAGGGTGTCTGGACTCTCCCTTAGAGATAGGGTGAGAAGCTCGGTCATCCGGGAGGGACTCGTAGTAGAGCCACTGCTTCTTCACGTCGAGAGGAGCCAGCTGAGGTGGTTCGGGCATCTGGTTAGGATGCCTCCTGGACGCCTCCCTCGGGAGGTGTCACAGGCAAGTCCACCTGGGAGGAGACCCTGGGGAAGACCCAGGAAATGCTGGCGTGACTACATCGCAAAGCTGGCCTGGGATCGCCTCGGAATCCCCCTTGGAGTGCTAGTGGAAGTGGCTGGGGAAAGGGAGGTCTGGGCCTCATTGCTTAGGATGCTGCCCCCGCAACCTGAACCCCGGAGAAGTGGAAGATATAGGATGGATGGATGGATGGATGGATGGATGGAAGATACATCATATAAAATATGCCATAGCCTTAAATATGCACAGGCCACATATTTTGTTTCTACTTAATCTACTTAAAAATTCCACAGTGAGAATCTAAAAGCTGGCAGTAGTAGAGAAACAGTCTCAGTACTAAAACATTCCCAAAAGCAAGGAAGATGTGCAGTTTCACACAGCAGCAGCTGGGAATCCCAATAAATGTGGCCATTTTCTCCCAGTATTTTGAGTGATATACTCAGTTCTCAACCCTGAGAGACACTCCTGACTTAAATCTCCAGAAGCCTATTTTCCTCCACCACTCAAGTTCCCCCCTTCTGTTTTCTCTCATCATTCAACCATCTCAAAGCCATTTCCTACTACCCTGCTACACACCCGCTATACAATCAAAATTCAATTTGCAGGAGAATAATACAACTGCCAGAGTCTAGAGTCCATGTCTAAAGAGATGCTGAACTGCTTAAACATCATAAATTTCTTTATAACCCTGTGATTGCAGCAGCTTTCCCAACATCTCAAATACTGCCGCATCTGAGCCACAATGAGCCAGTCATAGGGCAGCACGTTTCATACAGCTTAGTGCTCTTTTTTTCACAAATGAGCATGTTTTCTTTGGTCGTTTGTAAAATCTTAACATATCTTTGCTTGGCATAAACTGCAAAACCAAAGGAACAACAGATAAAGGCTTGGGAAGAATACTTTTCCTACATTGTCCACCACTCATTAGCACAAAAGCATTGTAACAGTACTTAAACTAACTTGGGTCAAAATAAGCCATTCTTTAAGTAAAACCTACTCTTCATTCCAAAAAGTACATATTAGTACATAACAGTTTTGTAAGCCTTTTTTCTTCTTAAATTAGATTAACACTAATCTAAATCTACTCTGAAAATTACAAAAGAAGGCATGGTGTCCCCAAACTTTTGATGGACAGAGTATGTATCCTGACCCCTTGAATCATGTCCACCAATAGGAGCAGTGATAGGCATATTGTTTGCGGAGCTGGAAAGGAACATGTCAAGCTGGTCTGGCTAGAGCTTGGGGTCACTGGTTCAGTCGTACAGGGCAGTCAGGGCAGAGCCTTCACAGTCACTGGGGAACCGCAGTGGGGTGGAAGGGAGGCCGCCACACCAAGATAGACAGAAGAAGACTTTGAAGTGGACTGAGAGAGTACAGACACGGAAGATGCTTTAAGATGAGGAGTAAAAAAAAAAAAGTAAATAAAACAAGCAGGACAGCAGCAGAACATGCTGACCTCTGTCTGACCGACCATAATAACACAGAGAAAAGAAAAGGACCATAAGTGGCAGTGAGGGCTCCACAGTGGTGTGACCATCTATGTGCTCGATACCCAAAGATGCCACAATCATCCTGTAGCCAGGAGTCCAAGAGAGCATAATTAGCTTCTCTCTCTCTCTCTCTCTCTCTCTCTCTCTCTCTCAGTGAGTAGGCTGGTCCTCCCTCTCCCCCATCAATCATCCACCATCTAAATAATACCTGCTCTATATGGGTCCTGACCATTGAAGAACAGAGTAAAAGGGGGCTAACAAAGTATGCAGATAAACAGATGGACTACAGTCTGTAATTGTAGAACTACAAAGTGCAGCTATATAGTACGTGGAGCTGACAATGAGTGTAGAAACAAGGAGGTACTTAAAGAAGTGGCTGTTTGGTGTATAAGCAAATACTGTGTTAGGAAGGGTCTCCTAGAACAGTGCTCTCCCTCAGAAACCAGAGAATGAAGCGATAAACCTGCTAGGCAATCCTACTAAGTCCCAAGACAGAGAGAGCTCTCGATGCAATAATGAACAACACTCTCGTAGAGAGATGAGAGTTTTATTCATAAAGCACACAGAAGAAGGAGCAGTCCCCTCTTTATAAACACAGAGAGCCCGTCCCACGTGCTCGCAGGCAGCCAGGAAGGGCCCGACCACATTCTAACATATGTCGTAACCTGCTGGTCCATACATGGAGTTGTTTTTCTCCATCTCTGGATGTGCTCAGTTCAAAATCAAACATCAAAATCCAGTAAGTCAAAAGTGCAAGTGGTTTGCAGAATAAAAGAGGAACAACAGTTATTAACAGCCTGTAAGTATGCTCAAAGGGCAGACACCCTTGCACCCTCAGCAGTGTCTGATTTTATTAATACATGTTAGTCACCGGGGAAGAGACAGGCCAAAGGAAAGTTAACCCTTTCATACTGCAAACAAACAGATGACAAATTTGAACTATGGATGTGCACAGATAACCAAATACTCAGTTAACTGTTTGAGGTGCCAGTATTAGAATTCTGAAATCACAATTCAGATATCCAAAATGTGAAAGGGTTGCTCATATTTGTGAAATAGTATGCTATGTCAAGCTACTCTGCTGAAATATGAGTGCATTAACATGGTGCTTTGCCAAAGACATGCTATTAAGGATATGAATGAAGACAGTGTGGCTTTTATCTTGTAACAAGTGTGGCTGATGTTAGCTACGTCCAGAAACAGTGAAAATATATCTCTCCAACCAACTATAACGTTGGCACGTTGTTCACCAAAGAGGAGAAAAACACCAGAAGAAGACGATGAGTCTCCAACACCATCCAGTGTTGTACAGTATAGCTGTCACTTTAGCTCATTAGCTCTTCTGAGGTAAAAAGTTACCTTACTCATCCAACGCGAAAACCTACCAATTTCTCTCGCCGAATTTACAAAACTAAAACATGTCTTGAAAAGCATTCTTCTGCATAATGCTCATTTTTGTGCGACGCCAGTGCTACCATGTAAAAAGGTAAAACACAGCTCAACAGTAATTTCAAAAGAAATCTACTGTTTTCTTCTTTGCGTTGTTCTCAGAGGTTAATCAGTTATCTGTTCATGAATATTATTATAGATACTCAAATATTAAAATTATTCTACATGCACATCCCTAATATGAAAAATGCAAGTTCTTGTTCTGTAGATAAAACACTAAATAACTGAACGATTATGGATTATACCAACTGTATGCAATAAATAAATAAACAAAATGGATATTTAAGCTATTTGCTTAAAAATTATTGATATTCAAACAGCAAAATCATTGTTTAGGTGTCACTGTAAACACTGGCTTTTTCATTTCCAGTACTGCCCATGTACATCAATACTAGCATCTGAGTCATGGCTCCTGACGTGAATTACTAAGTAAAGAGGTTTCCATTCTCTGCTGCTCTTAAAGCAAGCGTCGTCACCACAGTGATTTCCCTTTGTCTTCATCGCTTTATAAAGCTTTCAAACGGGTTTGATAGGCCTGTAGAAGCCTCAGGGCTCGGTTCAGTTCAGATCAATGACAAAGCACATCAATAAAACCAGGAAGGCTCAGGCAGCCTCTTCCAAGAAACAGTACAAATAAATCCCGCCTGTCTAGAGCAGGAGAGGCCAAAAGAACACACTGACCGGGCTCTGAATGACCCCCCAAAACACCAACACATCACTTTAAATTTTTCCAAAATGTTTAGATGTGAGCTGTTTGAAAAAGAAAGGAGAAATGACTGGAGAGCTGAAGAGAAACACAGCAGAGCAGCACGTACAACACTGCACACGCATTAAGCATCTAGTGGGTCTCAGCTGCTGTCCAGACTGTTTTGTGTTTTGACACTTGGTTCCATCATCAAGGACTTGATAATTAGCTGATCCATTAAATGAGTTGAGTGTTTGGAAAGGAAAACACTACATTATGCACCACATTAGTCACCAAGAACTGAAAGCGAGAGCCGAGTGAAATGAATAATACAGCACACCACAGACATCCAACATCCAACCCAATTTATTCACTCCAGAATTATTGATATCCTAAGAAAAAATGAGCATAAATGCCAGTTTATCAACTTCAGCTACATTGAAAACTACATCCTCTTGCTACTGAAGGATTTCACCACGGCAAAATTTCCATTGATGATCCGCTGTCTCTCAAACTGTTGAACGTGTCTGCACTGATGGCACAAGAGAACAAAGAAAACAATGTTTTTAATCACCATGCATTACAATAATTTTAATGGCAATGAAATGAGCATCATCATTAAAATGAATTGTATTGGGGTTTTTTTGGTCAAAAAATTCTACATTTTCTCTATCAGCCAAAAACCAAAACTGCCAATTTTGACAAATGTTGCCTGAAAGTGTTGGTGCACATTTTCTGAAAACATCAGAAAAAACTCAGAGGTGACAATAACTGGGAATTTCCGAGACATTTTTTTTATTTTTGAAAACTTAGATTCCTATTATACTCTCAAATCTTTCTGATAAAGAACAGACATGTTCTTTATTGAGGCTGCCAATAATTCATCTCTAATCTTGAATCACATTTATTCCTTTTGTGTTTATAAACCACGCACACTGTAAATTCATAGCGCTGTATGCAGTGCGTTACATAATATTCCGTACAGTGAGTTGTGCGCATGCAGTTCTACATTGGAGAGCTTTATAGTCCTCAGGCAGTGTAAAGGGAGCACTTTGCCAACTCCACTGTGAATAGACCCTCACTCATTCACGCCAGACTGTATCTATTTCTCCCTCTCTCTCTTTCTCTCCCACTCCTTTCACTACTTCTGACACTTGTCCCCCCCCACCAACACCCCCCACCCACACCCCACTACACACATTTTCTCTTTTGCACAGTCTTACATGTTCCCTCTCTTTGTCTTCCTCGCTGTTCCTTGCACTTCCCACAGCTGATCTGCCTTTATTTCAGCAGGACCAGGCAACGCAGGCACTGCAGACATTTCCAACATACACTATTATTCAGAAGTCTGGAATCACTGTTTCCAATAATATTAAAAACTTTATGGCAGGTATATGTCTGAAATGGGTCTGGCACAATGCTAATATTCTAAAAGTTTTAAATTATTTCTAGGAAGCTGTAGACACTAAACAATTTTAAATGATAAACAGAGCTGTATAACAGATAATTCTATAATCTTTGAGAAAACTGTATGACCAAGTATTACTTTACTTAAAAAGCAAAAGGTTGGGAGCTCTGGTTAAATGATGTTTAGTTTCTAAGTGAAAATAAGGGAGCATCTATACTTCATTTTCCTTAGTAGAAAATGTCTGTTTACATGCAAAGATTTTTGTGATTATAGATTAAGACTGAGCTGTTTTTATGCTCACTCTGCTCAACAATCTGACGGTCTCTGTTTACATGCACGCTGGTCCAAAATGACGCGCATGCGCAGAGAACCACTTAATATAGACGTTACCATGACAGCGAGCGACGAGCAGCAGTGTGTCGCCTGGATTTACAGCTTGTGTTTTTAATTGCTTTAAAATTATGGCAGCTTTAAGAAAATGTGCTTCACCTGTACTTATTAAAGAAGGGCGAGAGGAAGACGTCGTGTTCTCAGACACATAAGCTGGACGCCCGTCTAGTTCACACATAAGCTCCGTCTCCTCTGCAGACCAGTTTCTGCTCTCGCCATGTTGAACGTTAATAAACTTCCACACATGCGCAGAACGTAATCAGATTCAGGCGTTTACGTGCCTATTATTCTTCTATTTAACAGACTATTTACAGGATTAGCCACCTCGTTCAATCGGATAGATTTGTTTCTCAGAATGAACTCAATGGGACTCGTCTATTCCGTATGAGGTGTTTAGACGGACGTATTCCATTCTGACTGAACTATCAGTCCGACTATTAACGGATTATTAGGCTGCATGTAAATGTGGCTAATAATACTCCGCTGCATTTTAGTTCTGCTTTGCTTACCATTCACACTTATTTAACCTCACAGGAGTAAAAGGTAACAACTGCTGGGGCAGATTTTATGATGATACTGCCCACCCAAATTTCTGAATCATGCTGTTCTCTGTCCTGACTGGGCTCGCTGGTTTTATTTATGTCTGGTTTTATCTGTCTTGTGATATTAGAGCAATAAGCCACCATTCTCCCTGCATTACAGTGGTTGTGTACATAAAGCAGGGTAAAATCCCTGTAACAGCCTCGAGGGGGCTTACTGCTTTTACAAAACTGAGAAATCTTGCTGCCTCAATAGCTTTATATAATATAATTTATGTGTGCAATCAAACGTGCATATTGAGCATTTTATAATGACTTTAAATGCGACTCAGCCTCGTTTTAAACCTAAAAGTATCTCTTCTATAATTACTGATTCAGAGCTGAAGAGATGATAAAACACATCTAGGTGTCAAAACAGCATCAGAAACTCGTCTTTTTCCCCCAAATCAAAGCAGGTATGCAGGTATGGAGAGGATGGTTTGCTCTGTCTTTAGTCCCCTATTTGGTCTGTTCTGTGTTTGTGCTTTAAAACGAACCACACCAGGGTTCTTTCAGTCGCTGCTTAGAGGGTCTTCGTCTGCTTACTGGGTGCGCACCAGAGCTCGAAGGGCAGTGATCTCACCTTCTCTAACGAACCGTAATCACACCACAGTCTGTTTTAATGGAACCAAAGCTGCCAAACCGGAACACCAACTCAACGCGTACTCTACACACAACACACGTCTGCACACTGTGCTGCACAATTCCTGTTGATCTGCTAAATTCAACATACGATACGATCAACCGAGCAAGTAAATAGAAATGGTGCAAAATTGGCAGTAAAACACCATATTTGAGTGCGTTCCCTGTAGATGATGTGTTAAGTTTTAAAGTTAGAAAGTCAACAAAACGTCATTAGACCTGGGATATTTAAACCTTTGCGCACGACTGTATAGATTTATAGCATTAATATCCAAGAATGCCTATTATTCGAAATGTAGTGACCAGTTTTTGCTGATCAAGTAGCTGTTCACAGTAATGAATAGATCATTACAGTTCATTACTTGATAACATTTGCTTTTTTCAAATTTCAAAATGCTTCAAATTGTCAATAAACCATCGGTTGATGTTTTGGTGTTGAGTTTAGAACATTTCATTCAACACTGTAGAATTTATGTTTGAATAACAGTTAACATGACAAGCAGAGGTGTAACAATGCACTGTCACACTGTCACACTGTGATGCAAGAATGTGATAATGTGACTATTATGCCATGTCAACAATGTGCAAACACATAAATACAGTCATCATTTTTCATTTGAATGTTGTGAGAATACTGAATCTTGAACTCAGTATCAAGAATCGAATCGAAGGCTGTATCGCTGCACTCTAATGACTGTGATTCCAAACTTTTGATTGATAGTGTACACACAACACAAATGTTCTTGAATCTTCCTTAATACAGAGTAGTGAGCGTGTTCTACTGCATTACACTACATTCAGATGCTTCATGCATTTCAAACAGAAAAAAACAGCATTTAGAAAACTCCATTAAAGCCTCTGTTTGAAGAAGCTAGAAACATCCGGACTAATGAGGGAATGAGGTTACTCATTCAAAACAGACACAGCTCACATCTAAGACACGAACTTGCCCTTGTTTTGGTCACATTTCCATTTAAAAATGTGGAAAAATAGCTCAAAGCAAAGCAGTGCGGTTGCTAGTCCTAATTTAGGATGCACTGCTCTTATTTTGTTAATTGTAGGTCTCTCAAACTGGGTTTCCATGTCATACACAAGCACTCCACCCACAACTCTGAGAAGATCCTGAAACGTCTCCCGTCCTCCATGTAAAATCTGACCACAAATCACACGGATGGCACTTGACTCAGAATAACTTGCCCCTTGACTTTTTGTTAAACATTGCAGGACATTTTAATGTCTTTCTCATTAAAATAAACATTTTAATGAGAAAGACAGTCCAGTTGTTTCGTTTTCTGCAGGCTGTCGTCTCTCCCAGCAGATGTCAGTGTATCCTGAAATGAAGTGATCACAAATGCGGAACTACATTACCCACAAGCCTCCTCAGACTCACAGGCAGAAGCAGGGGCATGCAGGACATCAGTCAGTGTTTCACATGGACAAGCACATATTGTAGTATCTAAGGAACGTCTCTACAGTCCAGAGCATAAAGCAGAGCTTATTACAGATCTACCTACAAGAGTAATGCAAAAGTCAGAGACCATCCTTCATTAATGTTATTTCCAGTCAAGACTGCCATTAAGTACAATTTTTCAGTATTCATATTTCTGAAGAGACTGGATATAAGATGACCTGCTTCTTATAGGGGGAAGTAAAAGGTAAATAAGTAAAAAATTAGTTGATAAAAATGAGCTGAAAGCTGGATTTAAGAAGATTTTGACTCCTATTAGACCTGCTAGGCCACCAAGAGTATCACTATCGGATAAACAGCACTTAAAGTTTTCACCATAAGTGTGAGGAGAAGATTAAGCTCCACTCTTGCAGCGCACTGCAAGAAGATACCTCAGTGCTGTGGGTCTGAAAGGATGTGTATCTGTCACGAAGCTCTTACTGAGAAAAGGAAATAGATTAAAAAGAACAAAATCAAAAAAAGTCAAACAAGCTGCTGGTGTTCTCAGAACGACGGACTGATCACCCCAGACCTTAACATAACTGAACGTGTTTGCAATTACTTTATGATTGTGAGAAGCAGAATATGCAGCGCTGAAGGTCTCAGTAAACATCTTGTGAAATGAAATTCTCTTACAAACTCGCATACTTTCTGCGGTGATGCTCCACTAATGCAGGTGATGCTCCGACATTTTATGTTACGTATATTATGTTTTGGTGCTTACAACAAGTTCGTACCACCAAATAATAGACCTAACATCTTACATTTAGGACATATTCACAGTTTATTTAACAAATGCGCATTTCACAGTGAAATAGCGGTTGCGGTTAGGGTTCTTGCAAGCTCTTCAAAGTCGTCCATTTGGGTTTCATGGCACGCCTCTTTTTTACTGACCAATCAAAGGCTTTGTCGTGTAGTGTTTTCGTCCGCAGAGTTCACCCAGCTCCCATGTCCACAACACAGTGAATGAAGCCTCTGAGTGATGTCTGCAGTTGTTCGTTTTCTCCGTAATTACGTCACATTGTTTGCTGAAGCCAGGTGAACGTCGTCTCTGTAAGAAATATGCTGAGGCCTTATGACTGAACTTCAGAGGTGTTGAAAAATCTCCCTGCAAATTCCCTTGAAATGCTGAAAGCAAGTCTCATGAAAAGAATGGAAGCTGTAATAAAGATAAAAGGTGGGCAATTAATAGAAAAAAAATACCCTTGTACCTAATGGCCGTTTTGACTGAACATCAACTAAATGAAGTGTCGTCAAAGACTTTTGCACAATACTGCGTACAACACATATCAGACTGATTATGTCCACTGACTACAAAATCCCTTTAATAGGCTGGCATGGCTACAGAATAATAGGTGTGCTGCGCAGTATATGTATAAATAGATCAACAAAAGCAAGAGAGCGTGTGTGTGTGTGTGTGTGTGTGTGTGTGTGTGTGTGTGTGTGTGTGTGTGTGTGTGTGTGTGCGCGCAAAGGGGCTGGAAGAATGCTAAAGGCTAGTCGACAGTCATCCAAGCCTTGTCTGACAGCTGTGCAGCAACATGCTCCCTTCTCTGATAGGACAGTGATGACATCATCTGTGTCTGATTACACACTGACTCTGGCAGTGCAGGACCCTCTGACCTTCTGACCAGGGACATCAGCAGGCAGCTTTCAGCCTAAATGTAAAACGCTAAGTGCACTGGGACTCAAGATAGAAAGCACGAATTGTGATTTTACACTTTTCGTTAACATAACACACGTATCAGTTTAACATGAACTGACTGGGTCACTGCACTCTCCATACTGTGGTCAACGCATGGTCAGTTATCCCGCTACCAACGATGGCATAATGACGCAGAACAGATAAACATTTGAAGATAATAGAGGTTAGAAAAGATGCTCTTTCAGACACGTTCCCGCAGTAGTACAGGAAGAAGAAGGGCTGTGATTGGCTACCTGTCACCCTGATTTATTCGCTTCCTCTCCAAGATGGACGAATATCACCAGCATTGTTAAATATTCAACACTTTCAAAGCTTTCGAGGGGCTGATGGAGAGAGAAGATGCCAGATTTTCAGAGAGCATCCCAGATCATTTCTATTGCCTTCTAGAACTGCACTCAAGAAACACACCTGATTGCACATACAAGTAATTCGTAGACACATATATATCTCTGAGCTCATCCCAATATTGTGAGTATTGTGAATCGTGAAAAAGTTTTCAAGTATCGTGACCTCATATTTTCGCCATTTTGCCCAGTCCTAATATACACACACAACTACATGAACTTACGTCACTCTGAAGCTGTCCTAGGCCGCTGCTGTTGGAGAGTGCCTAGGGCTCTTTGATACACTCACAGCCAAACCTCATGACATATCATTACACATACTTATCCTCATGGAGAGCAAAGCTGGGTTTAAAGCACTTCACTGCGCAGGTCACTTCAGTGTCTGTAAAATGCTGGACAACATTCAAGGAATCAATATGAAAGAAAATTCCCCTCTAAGTACATTTTGCAGCATTGCAGGAAATACAGTGCTACAGCTAAAGAATGGGACTTAAAAGCAGTTCAACGATGAGTGTAAATATGTGGCCACATAACAGGGGCTGCTCGATTATGGCAAAAATCATCATCATGATTTTTTTTTTTGGATCAATACTGTGTTCACAATTATTTAACACAATTACTAATTGACTTTGGAAACATTTTGCTTTTAGTGAACTTAGATCTTCAGTAGACCTCCTTGGATTGTAAATATAACAAAAATGCAAAACAAATTTAAAATGTAAAAATGAATAAATACAATAAATAATAATAACAATACAAATATACATACATCTAAATAAATAATATTAAAAAATCAATTAAAATAGATAAAAATAAATAAGATTCTACAACTGGCTGAAAACGACTAAACATATATTAAATTATAATTAAAAAGACATTTAATCTAAATTCCTAGATGGGTTTGGGCTTTTACTGAGTAAAAGTGCACCTCAGTAAAAATAATAGGGGTGCGCTGGATTATACATGTTTTCATAATAATTGAAGCCAAAATCATTACTGAAATAAGCTGATTAATCATCTGGCTCTGCAACGTACACAATTTAGGCAATTCCTAAAATTTAGCTTTAGTTAACCATATTGGAGAACCACTAAATTAACAAGCTAGCATTTCATCCCCAAACCCTGACAAGTTGTACTTTATTAACCTGACATTTACACAGGATTAATAAAACAGCTCAACCTGGCTTAAAAGATTTCATGTTATTGATAAAAAAAAAACTGATCAAAGAAAGACATTGGCAACCAATTCTAACGCAAATTTATTTATTTATTTATTTATTTTTGAAAACTGAGTGCCTCAAACTATTACACTACTCTGGTAAAGCAATATAGTAGCTTGACTGCCACAAAAATAAAGCTCTGAAACATTTTCCATATATTGTCCTTTGAGACACAACCACTCATTGAGTACTTGCCATTTTCGACCTAATTGGCCACTAGAGAGTGAAATGAAAGGCCAATTAAACTGTCTCTGGAATCACTGTGGCACCCAGAGTCAGGATCAGAAGCACAACCAGTGGAGCCACGGAGGCTGCTATGAGCTACGTTTGTGCAGAAAGTCAAGTCCATGCTCACCAGTTAGGGATGAGGTAGTAAGCGCCAAAAATGTATTACCCTGTTCTTCAATGGTCAGGAACCCCAAGGTACCACCACAAGGCAGGTATTCATTGTGTTAAGTTAAGTGATACTTTTTTGATCCCACAACCAGGGAAATTCCACCTCTGCATTTAACCCATCCGTGAAGAGAAACACCACATAAACACTAGTGAACACACACACTAGGGGGCAGTGAGCACACTTGCCTGGAGCGGTGGGCAGCCCTATCCACAGCACCCAGGGAGCAGTTGGGCGTTAGGTGTCTTGCTCAAGGACACCTCAGTCATGGACTGTCGGCCCTGGGGATCGAACCGGCAACCTTCCAGTCACAGGGCCAGATCCCTAACCTCCAGCCCACGACTGCCCCCGCGTGTTAATATGTGCTGGTACAAGTTTTCAAACACCTCAGTGTCACTGCTGGACTGAGAATAGTCCACCAACCAAAAATATCCAGCCAATAGCATCCTGTGAGTAGCGTCCTGTGACCACTGTGATGAAGGACTAGAAGATGAACAACACAAACTGTGCAGCGACAAATGAGCGACTGTCTCTCACTTTACACCTACAGAGTGGACCAGCAAGGTAGGAGAGTCTAATAGAGTGAACAGGGAGTGGACCGCTGTCACATTTTCCATAAAATCGTCATTTCACTGAATTGTTACTCTTTATATTTTCCCTGTTGTCTCATGATGAAACATAATAAATACCCAAAATGATTTGAGTATTTGAATACTAGCACCTTGAGTGCTTAACTGAGAGCCCGAGTACTCATGAGCATCCCTAATAGAAACTATAGAACAGACCCCAAAATCGAACACAATCCCCTTTTGAAACAAGAAGGAAGATACACAGATGCATTTGCACTCTCACACTGACGGTATATCTAAAATGTAGTAAAAGAGCAGAGTCATAGCATTTATGGCATTAACTCACATTCGCTGGCAGAGACAATCTGCAGGGCCATCTTTGCTTGTCCTCAATATCAAGCACAGCTTGGCTGCAGGCATCCACGACCACACAGGGCTGCTGCAGAGAGGCCTAGCTCCAAAGAAGCAGAAGACAGCGAAGGCTCGCTCCATCTATCCACTCCCTGCTCGCTGCTATCTCCCCCACACATCACAATCCTGCAGTCAATACAAGGGCCCCTGCACACAGCTCTGTGACAGGGCCCATTATGAGATCACGGTGCGCCACTGGACCAGGCCTGTCCTCTCTGGGAGATGATTGGTCTGGAGGGTGGATGGGGGCGGGGTCGGATCAGTGGAAGATGATTATCTGAGCATCATAAATTGAGGCCTTGCAGCTACGCATGGCTGCTCTTGAGGAACAGGGGAGCTTGCAGGTCTTCTCTGTATGGCCCACTAAGAGGTTTAATGTGAAACTGCAAATGAGAGTAAGCTGCTCTAGAGGGAGAGATAATCAAAGTGTGAAATTTCAAAGGTTCGGGGTTTCCTTTTACTTGTGATAAAAAATAAGAGTTTTGAGCGTGAACATCCAAAGTGTATTATTAATTCATGTTAAATTGATAATGAAAGCAGAGATGACCTTTACACACTTTTTCCCGTTTGCATAATAGCACTAGGAAGCCCTAGACATCTCTGTTCCTTGCAGCAGTAAATCACATGAAAGGATATAATCAACAAACAAGCCTCAGCCTATTAAACGATGTCCAAAATGCAGCTAAATATGGCTGGACCCCCCTGAAATTCTTCACAGAAAGCAAGCGTCCTTCCCCTTGCAACCCCAGGAGGAATCTCCTTGGAGAACAATTATAATCTTCTCTTTACACAGGGTAAACATGCTAAAATTACCCATGCTGCGCAAACACTGGGGTACTGTTCAAACACAAGGGGTTCAATTTGCATGAAACAATTTTATGCATAAGCTGGTCAGCAAAGTCTTTCACTATAGGCAGGTGAGCCTGGAGAAGCAGCCTGGGAAGCAAGATCAATACAGTGGAACGAAACATCTGAGAGGATCAATAAACCACTGCTCAGCATCGTCCATAAGGATGAGGATCTTATTGCTGAAATAACACCCAAGAGTAAAAAACCCTGAAAGTACAATCAGGGATTTAGAAAAATGTCTTAAAGGGAAATTTTACCAACATTTCAAAATTTCTGCAGAATTGAATCATTTAAGATTTAAAGTGGTTTGCTATTAGATGGTTAATTGTAGAGATACTCATATGGATTTCTTTACAGTGGTGGTGATGGGAACCAAGGGGCAAGGCTCTGACTTACTTTGTTTACAACTGAATGACAGAGACATTTTGAAAAATTGGTAATTTCCCCTTTAACACTCTTAACACTGTTCCATGGAGTGGCTCATTTACTAGGCTACATCACACCCTCCTTCTTGTTGACCTTCCCTGGAGGCAACCCAGGGGCTGATAGGCATCAGCGGAGCTTTATCCGGGTCATAGCACCAATGTGACATCCTCACTCAGGGTGAAGCTGCCTGAAAGACAAACGCTCAAATAGAGCATCGACAATTCATAGAGAGGCTTCTACTTAACAACGCTACAGACTGAATGGTTGATAAACTGTTTTTCTATTCTATACTGCACGATCACATTATTCTCTCACATGGTTTCAATGCAAGTGTTTTAATAAATAAGTTACACCGCATGCAGTTTACCTGAGGCAGTGTTCACAAGAACATCCCCTTTACAGCATGTACAGAGAACAGTTTATGCAGAGAAAATATTCTGCTGCTTTGCTATTTTGCCTCATTACTTTTCCAAAGCTAAAATCTCTAAGAGGTGAGGAAAAGGCCGTATTTCCAGCGAGCCCAAACCAAAAGCCTATTTAGCACTCAGATTAGGCTGACGGTGGGACACTATTGTTTTGAGAGCACTTCCGATCGAGAGGTCCATGTGAAGCCCTGCCTAAAGACAACAGGCCTACAACAACAGCAAGTCCATCCCAAGCTTAGCGCCAAGCCCACTGCCTCTTTGGCATGAACGTAAAAACCCAAGTTGGAGCCAGATGTGAACTAAACTATCTCGTCAAGCAACAAATATTCAAGTTAGATGAATTAGTCAATTGATTTTGATGTACTACAGTATGCTTTACTTACAGTACTGCACAGAAGTCAGAGACTCCTCTTCATTTTTCTAGTTTCCAGTCAAAACAGCCATTCACTTCAGACTATTCAAGTGGAAAACAAAGAGAAATCGTCCATACTTCAGGATATCTGTTTTCAGTTTCTGGACAAATCTGCAGGAGTATCTTTCCATACCCCCAAAGTTCAGTCTTTGAAGTTGGTTGCATTACTGCATGTCATGCTACAAGCTTTTTCCCCCACACTAATCCTGGTCTTGAATTAAAAGCAACTGGGAGAGCTTTGTTGGAGAATCACTAGTGACTGTGTTTTAAGCAGCATGTCCACTCCTCTAAAGAGCATTGCTACCCTCTCAGCAATCTCAAGGGATCTACGTCTCGAGTGCTGATTGAAAATAAAGGACACCAGTCTCTCTTCCTGATCACGTTCCAGAGTATAAGAACGAACTATAACAGCATTCTTCCACCAAGCAGTGTGATACTGTACGGTCACAAATCTGTAATCAAGCACTTTGTTGCCATTTATACTGCCAAGCGAAGCACATCGTACATGACTACCTGGGCTCAAACTGGATCCTTCTAGCAGGAGCACCAAGTGTGTTAAGCTGAAATGTATATATGATGTTAAAAGCAGTGCAGAGCACTGATTGGTCAAACACAACCATCACGAAATCATGTGGCATCACTCAAGTCAGAAGAAAAAAACACTAGTCTGAATCACAGTCTGTGCTTGCAAAACCAAATGCAGAGTAAAAGGTAAAGACACTCAAAGAAATATTTAAGCCCCAAAGTTAAAACTTGTGCATTTGAATTACATGTCAAATTTCCATTCAATTTAAACAGATAAATCCAATGTAAAAATGGTATAATTTGTTTATTCATCATGTTCAATAAACCTGAATGAATTACATGTTAAAATTAGAAGTGCTTGTAGGATTTATGCAATTCTTTTTACGTAACATTTACGTATTTCTAAAGAGTTAATAGCACGTATTAAATGTATTAAATGCCAAAACATGTTAAATTCACAAACATTTCTTGTAGTCCAGACTGTATTACACAGTATTCGCTGAGTCACATTACAAGACACATGTAAACTTTAAAGTCTAATGTGAAAGAAATAAACACGACTCAAATTCCCTGCTTTAGAATTTCTATTCACTCGCAAGTGAACTACTTGTTACGTGAACAACTCACGTAAGTTAGTTAGTCACTAGCCATGCTAATATGTCAAGGTCACCTACAGTTACAAAAACCATGAACTGTTGATTTGAATGTTAATGGAATTCATCTTTATATACTGCTTCGCAATAAATCACTGCCATTGTTTATTTAATCTATCTTTTGCACCCGTTAACATCACAGCAGACGTAGCAAAGAAGCTAGTTTGCTGGTGTTGTCTAGAGTATCACTCAAAATAAGCAAAATGAAACATTAAAAGACATTCAAAAACATTAAAAACACAGATTTAACACAGAGTTAACACTCATCACTTTCATTGCAGTTGCACTGAATAACAAAGAATGGCAGGAGACCATATATAATAAACAGAGCCATTTCATGACCACCATGCCAGCTGAAGCAATTTCCTAATAGTCCTAATAGTCGCCTAATAAGATTTAGTGGAATGTTTTTAAAATAAGTTTTATGTAAAATATTTGCTTAATGTTTATGATGGCCACAAGTCATTTTCTGGGTGTAGAATTAGTCTGAGGAACAAAAGCTTGTAGCATGACATACAGTAATGCAACCAACTTCTAAGACTGAACTATGGAGGTTAAATATCTCTGCAGATTAAAAATATACAGCAAAGTTTGAACATTTCATGCCACAACAAGAAGTAGAAAAACTAATGCATACATTTATCTCCAGCAGCCTCAACTACTGCAATGGTCCTTTCACTGGACTTCCCGTGACCACAATCAGACAGCTTCCTCAAAATGCAGGTGCTAGAATGCTTACGAGAACTGAAAAATCTGAGCACACTGCTCCAATCCACACATCACTACACTGGCTACCAACTACACAACTGGCTTCAAAGTGCTCTTAACTGTACATAAACCACTGAATGGTCTTGAACCAAAATACATGCTGATCTGCTTCAAGTGTACAAGGGAACAGGCCTCTCTGATCACTAGGGACCGGTCAGTTAGTAGCGCCCAGACTCGGAACCAAGTACGGTATGACTGCCAACTGCTGGAACAAACTCCCACATGGCTCCAAATGTAGCCACCTTTAAGGCCAGTTTAAATACATCCTTGTTTTCCTGATCATCTGTTTATCACTGCACTTTATCTCAATCACTGTATCTCTACAATGCTCTTCAATTTTCACTTCACATAACACTCAACCTACAGAGAACCCCACCTACTGTCATGGTTCTGTTATACAATGAGAAATGGACACAAGTACATGACCGAGCTCTTGGTTCAGATCAGCAGCCGCACTGTGCTGTAACATACTGCCCAGTGGAAAATGCTATAAGTTGTGAGTTTTTATAAGCTTCAAACTAAGCAGGATTCTGTGTTCTTATCTTAAGTTTGATGATTCCCATATGCTTTACACAAATGTACAACACATGGCCCAAAATATGTGGACACCTGAACATCTCATTTCAAACCTTGGTGAGTTTATCCCCCTTTGCTGCAGTAAATGCTTCCAACACTCTGGAAAGACTTTCAGTTAGAACTAGATTTGAGATTTCAGAACTAGATTTGGCAGTGCGATAAAGCATGGCTACAATTACCCCAAAGGAATAAAAATGGTACGCCTGAAAAACGAAGGGGCAGGAGTAGAGAAGTTTTTTTTTTTTAACCCATCACCTTTTATTGCCACAACGGTGTATTTACAGGCACACTTTTAAAACAAAAAGAAAAAAACACACTACCTCAATCAGAGGTAATTAGACTGTGACTGCAAAGTCACAGAAGTCTAGTCACTCAAATAATCCTTACAAACAGGTGTAGTCCAGCACTGCTACCAAAGGGGAGGAAGAACCCCTAACTGTGGTTACGGAGCCGTATATATACAGGTAGCTCCTCCCCCAAGCTATTCCATTCCCCCCACAGGTAGGAAAATAAACCTGAGAGGCTGGTGTTACTGCAGGGTAGAGTGTTTTTAGGGACAATGTCAAGTGCCTAAAAACAATACAGCACCAACAACAATGCCTCTCTTCCCATGTTGGGGCTGAATCTCAAATGACTCCATGCTCCCTACATAGTGCACTAAGACCATAGAAGCAAGAATTTTAAAACCTACATAGCACACTCCTTATGGAGTACAGAGTCATTTGGTATTCAGCCTGGGTTTGATGCTACTTCTGACCAAAACATGAACATTTGAAGTATGTAAATCATTCAAGTGACATTCTTTAGACTTTTAAACTGCCGTTTCACAGTTAAGCATACTTGAGACATTAATGATGGAGTTTAGCATGTTTGCTATTTTTTAGCCTGTTAGTGAGCTGACCAGTCTGGTTCTAGTTAAGCCCCTGACTAAAAACATCAGTACACTCGGTGGTCTAGCACTTGACTCAAAGATTCTTCTAACAGCACAAGGACGAGTAGAAAATGGGTTGCGAAATATACTTTAGCAATGTCTGAAACGTGGAGTTATGCCAGAGCCGGTTTATGAGAAGCCTTGCCATTTCCTATTCCCCCCCGTTATATCAAAACAGAACTGCTAATCAGCAGAGGGCACCCACAAGTGTCCTCAATGAATGGGAGTAAATGAAGCTCAACGGCTAAAACAAGTTAAAATAGTTTTTAATCACTCGCCCAGAAAGTTTCTTTACTTTTAGAAAGTAGAAGGATGTATTTCTCTAAAAAAGCAAAGAAATCTATATACTTCCTTTTTTCTACAGCAAACGGGTTTTGGGCAGCAGAAGGTGGGCATTACTGCTAGAGCGTGATGACATATACATCAGTGGTGTAACAGTGATGTAAAAATGTTTTGATATTCAGTGTTCAGGAACTGGACATCGCAGAGTGGTAATTCTCCTCTCTACAAGTTCTCTGGTTATACATTCCCTATCTGAATGGAGGGATCGGTGAGTGTGAGTGACGAGATAAGTGGCGTAACTGTACTGACTTAACTGTATCAGGTCTGCTCCACACAACTACAGGGCTGTTACAGCGGTCAGTCACATTTTAGTATGAGGCATTCCCGAGCAACAAAAGTGAAAGAATGAAGTGGGTTCATGTTAGTTACAGCCCTGATTTAAACGAAAGTAAACTGAAGTTGTGAGGCATTGGGAGACTGAGTGCTAGCTTTCCAAGTTAGCGGTTTTTAGCAACTGGCTAACTTGAAGCAACGCTCCATCACTTGCATAACGGATTGAAGTTACTGTAGATCAAACATGACGCAAAAGCATCACTTTCAGTTTAAACGTACCTAAAAGAGGGACTTTGTTTGTCTGGTGTCAGATATATTGTGGTTCACCCCACAAATTACTATGGAGAAATCCAGATAACTGCTAGCTGGTGTTTGAATACATGAATGTGTTAGGACTCATGCCAGCAAGGCGGTGTGATCCATCACTGACCTCGTACTAAGTTGACGTTGTTGAGAAACTAAACAGTTTAGCTCTGTTGTTTGCCACTTGTCTAGCATTTGTAATGGGATACTCTTTTCTTTCTTAAATTATGACTATTATAAACTGCGGCTGTGCTTTTTCGACACAGACGCTTTCTGCCATGACAGATTTGTGAAATGTTCCACTGTTTGGTGAGTGTATGTCATGTTCCAACCATAAGACAGTTTAAAGCAGCAATCAACCACCCAGGAGCAAAAATCAGCCTTCAAACCTGAAAGAAATAATGATTTGATATTTATCACAATAGGCATCGATATTAAATTAATTTTGTTTGTGATAGCATTTATCGCCCAGCTCTAACTGGAACTATCCGTTTTTATAATAGCCTATTATTCCTTCTCCACCAAACTGTACAATTCACACTGTATTCATGTATGTAGTGTTCTTCTGGCATCTAATAAGCCCAGGTTCATCCATCAGATTGACAGATGGTAAAGCATGGTTTTTCACTCCAGAGAAAGTGGTTACACTGCTTTGGCAACTGGAAGCAATGTGTGTGGTTGAAAGCCACTAAGGGGTGTCCACATACTTCTGTAATGCCATGTAATCAATCTATCTATCCATCATCCCATAAGGTTTATATTTAATGCAATTGATCCACAACTTTTACAGAACGGCCTGAGTGTCATGACAGAGAATTCCAAAAGGAAATAAAATGAGTTTATCACAGTTTAGATATAAATAGCCATTTTCCTCCTTGGACTCTTAGAAGTCCTTTAACATGGCTGTCCAATCTCATCTGCAAAGGGCCTGTGCGGCTGCAGGTTTTCATTCCAAACAAGCACAATGGCACCTAATTCTACTTTTCAATCATTTTGTCTGTCTGATCTCAACTGATCAGGTCTGCTCCTGCTTTGTTGGATTGAAAACCTGCAGCCACACCAGCCCTTTGCAGATAAGATTGGACACCCCTGTCCTAGAATCTAGAATATAGTGAAGCAAAACACATACCTGACCTGGAAAAATGTCCAGGTCACCCATTTATCACACATTTATAAACTATACAGACAGGCTATCTGCTGATCTGGTGTGGCAGCCTTCAGTCTAGTGAACTGCCAGTTCTCACCCTAACGTCGATCCTTTTGTGTTGGCACATTTTTCAGTTTCAATTTATTTTGTTCTTTTTGTGGACATTTGTGGCAAAAGGCAGAAAAGTTTCCCATTTTTCCAATATAAAACTCACTGTTAAATTATATACAAATGCAGAAAACGACATGGGAAGAAAACAGTAAAAAACACTACTTCACATTATTACTGTTACTATTTCTCGTAATGAAAGCTTCAGATGACTCAACAAGATATTCAAGTTAGCCTCCTTCCAAATGCAGTGTTTTATTTAACTGAATAATTTGCTTTCATCCTTCAAAACATCTCTGAATAGTGTTTTTCACCTGCTTAAGAAGCCCTCCGGATACAGGCCTGACACTTAAAGGTTTGTCCTTCATTGCAGAGGCTGAAAGAGACGCTCTGGTGCTTTCAAGCCCGGTCCAGACCAGGCCAGCAGCTTTGGCGGTCTGATTGGCAGTGACGGCCTGGTAAAGGGCTTTGGCAACCTACACAAAGGCCTCCTCTAGAGAGCTTCTTTGTGCAAATGTTCTCCCTGCGGCCCAGAGAGACCAGCCGAGTCCAGCCAAGCTTAGTATGAGCGTAATACACTTCAGTCTCCAATTAGAGAAGGGCCTTAACGCTGCTGGGAAAGCGGCAGAACCCGTCGGTGGTTTGTCCAGTCATTGTCAATGTACACCTCTCCATTGCTTATGACTTTAGAAATGCTCCAGCTATAATCGATGGAACAGAGTCCAGTCTAGATGTGCAATTTGGCCAGAGGATTACAAGGATTATTTCCACCAATTGTATTTCTTTATTTAAAAAGAAAAGTAACATTGATTTTAATTTGATGAGACCTGAAAGGACTGTGGGGTCATTTATAATGATCAGCTCTATTTAGCTGCATGAAAAGAAAAGCAGACCTAAATTGAAGTTGAAATGTGGTAGCGATAAGGCATGAATTTGAAAAGTATAACGTGTCCTGCACCTCTGGATATTTTTAGACATGCTTACTTAACTGCTTTAGCATTCAGCATCGCTGAAGGGAATTTGCACAGCTAATTGAAATTCTCCATGCAGCTCAGAAAGCACAGAGATAAACAGTATTTCTCACTTAACTGGCGCCGCAGTTTTATACAAACACAAAAAAATCATGCAAATCGACTCAAATATTCACACAGCCCAAGACACCAGGACAATACCCCTAAAAAAATACCTTGGGAGAAAGGAATGCTCGACCAACGATAAACAGTGAAGATCCATCCAAGTTAGTCATTTCTAATATACTATATACCATATTTTTATACCCAGCAACAGCAAATGAAGCCTAACAGTATCCGCTGGTGCCCAATAAAGTGTAATTTCCTGAAATCAAACATGAAGAGTGAAAGGCATCATTAGGTCCAACCAATCTAAGTCCATTTGGGCTCTTCTCTGTGGAGCTGTAAACTTGATCAAGCAAAATGAACCCTTCATATACCTCATGAGCCTTCATTTCTTTTTATTCTGTGAGCCCAGTAAGGCACCAGCCTTTCTAGAGGCCATTTGTCCAGCAACTGCTGCTATAAGGAAGTTCACTTGATAAGGACAGCTAAAGGTATTGATGCTACACCTGTAGGTACACATGGATTCTTTCTGATAAATTCCAGAGCATATGTAGAGTGGATAAAGGTGAAAACTGGTTTGAAAATAATTTGTACTGTGATGGGATTAAACTACCACAAGAACAACCATGTAAACCATCAATATCTAGATTTGAGACAGACACGGTTTAACACAAAGGGAGCTACATAAAACATACCCAATTTATTATTAATAAATGAAAATGATTAAAAATAAAAACTGCAATAAACAAGTCTTCCTCCAAGCCAGATTATTATTTCATAAGCAGCACAATGGTCATTAATAACTTGCCACATTAATACAGAGTTCAGTGGATGACTGCAGCCATCAGTATGTGGAGTATTTTACAGCCTCTCAGCTAATCTCTAATAAAAAATATAAATGGAGATGGAAGAGATACAACTTTGTCATGCTTTAAAATACGAATGCTGTAATTACCTAGGACTCCCAGTAATATGTGAATGCTTTTTAAGTCCCCTTCCTATCCTGCCACTGCTTCTGACTGTGGAGAGAAGTTCTTAAGATTCTCCTTTTCTTGGAATTCTTAGCTCTGCTTTTGAAACTTTTTGATCTAACATCCATTTTGGCAGCCGAACAGGCCTTCACTGTGTGCTGGCCTTTAAAATGCACTACCTCATTAACATGGAGATTTTGGTAAACCACTATAGTCAATAAAGACAGGTGCCCTAATCTTCCACAGGTGACTGTGAATCAGACTTAATTACTGGGCCACATTTGTTGCTTGGCACTGAGCTTTAAACTTCTGGTCCAAATGCATTAACAAGAAGTCGTCATATGGTCCAGTCACTCACCTGTGTGTCCAGCTAAATCGAGCCTGGGTTCACACTTGGGAAGAGAACAGTCTGCAAGGAAAGAGAGAAAGAAGTGTGGATGAATACAAAGGAGGCTCAGTCCCCCTTGAGATGAAGGAGTTTTTAAAACGCTTTGATGTACAGCTCTGAACATGCAGAGCACATTAACATGGGGCATGTGGTATAACACAGACTTCCACATGTTGGAAAACTTGTCCTGCTGGTCCGCAGTTCAAAGTCACTCTGTGTCCGTGCAGGGGGTACAGGCAGACAAGAGAGGAAGAGTTAAATGACAAAATGAAAAAAAATGACCCATCACTACATCTGTTGTAAACATGCCTGCTCTCTTACTAGAGCAGTGCTGCAGTAGTCTCTAGAGCTGGTGATGTGAAGGAGGCCAGACAGCTAACACTGAACTGTAGCGACTAATTTTCAACTACTGTTATAATGGGGAGAATGCATTACTCAAAAAGTAGTACTGTGAATTTCCCCATTGTGGGACTAATATAGGATTATTTTATTGTATCGTATCTTATCTAGATATCTAACCTCAGTTTGCCTTTTTTATGAAAAGAGTAAAAACATGTCTCTGGTGTTCATTTTGTGCAGATAGAATCGTTGTTTGTACTGCTTTTATTGTATTGCTTGTTCTTATTAGCCTGTAGATCAGCGGCTGTAGGCTAGTAGTCAGGATTGGTTGACACCACAGGGATTCCCAGAGGTCCCAATGATTTATTAGAGCAATAAATGCCGGGTATTGCAGAGAAAGAACACTGATGAACAAAAACATTATCTAAAAGTGTGAATTGTATCAAGCCGATCAGGCTGAGAGAGAAAACAGAATACTGTATAACATAATATTCTATAACTGAATATTTTATAACATGCTCAATTATTGTTTTAGGCCGGAATGCTCTTTAAATTTGGTAGGTTTTTTATTGGTTTGCTTTACTATAGATGAAAACATATGGCAAGACTCTAACTGAGTCCTAGCCCACCCTGCATATGGAAAATGGCTTCAGCAGCGTAGAAACTCACTGTGGGACTGTGGTCAATTTTATACCAATTGCATATGCACACGGAGTTTTAAAGCCCACAAACGCATCTCTATGTTCCAATTTCTAACAGATACATTAACCTTCTCACACTGTTAGCCCTCTTTTCGCACAACAGTTTATCCAAGGCCTAAAATCTAGGAAGCACAAACCTAAACATAACCTGGGGAAAAAAGAGCGCAGAGCTGAGATCCAAGTTCAGCTCAGCCGCGGAGCTGCGGAACGCTTATCTCTGCATGTTATTCCGACAAACCCTTGCAGAACAAACAGGGACGTCCAAACAAAGCGAGGTCTAAAGAGAGTTAGTGTGTGTGTATAAATTCTGTTGGACAGCTGTTCCATAGATCCCAACACAGAGCTTCCAGCTGTATACAAACCGCTGCTACCTTTTTTAATCAGTCCCTGCTTCCATTCATTAAAACACCCTCATATATAAAGGGACTCCTAAACTGTTTTATTTGATGTATGGCTTCCTTTGTTATAGCAAGAGACCACCAGCACACCAGCATGTGCAGAGGAACAGATACTCAGTAAATGCCTTTTTCCTTTGCTCTCTCTCTCTCTCTCTCTCTCTCTCTCTCTCTCTCTCATTTCTTCCTCTCTCTCTTCCTCTCTCTCTTCCTCTCTCTCTTCCTCTCTCATTTCTTCCTCTCTCTCTTCCTCTCTCTCTTCCTCCCTCCCCTCCACTGGAAACATGTAGTTTCATTCCAGTAAGAGACACAGGGTGACACTACTGCAGACTGTAGAGCAGCAATCTCAGACTACTGGCTCACAGGCCAGAGACATCTTCTCTCGCTATACGGCCAGTTACGTATCTAACAAATGTTACTGCACTTAAATGTTTACACCTGACGAGTAGATTTGCTTCACCCACTAGACATTGTGGCTGGTTACCAAACATAAGTTTATAAAATCAGCTTAGGCCGATGCTTAGAACTAGAGTGCTGCAAGAGGAACACTGAGCGGGAATGGTTGTAGTTTAGCTATAGCTAACTGTTATAGCTAGCTTTTATTCTAATTTAGATCAATAGTTAGATCTGCAGTACATATGGCATCGGAGTTAAGAAATGAATGGAATTATCAAAAGTATATACTGAGAACGCAGAAATAGCCCCTTTACTTTGCCAGCTGTCATAATTTTACATCATCTGATCACAAGTACTTGAGCTAATCAAGGGCAACAAACTGAATGTGAATTGTGAGCGTCTACATATAACAGAAAACAAAAGGCATTTATACAACCATGTCATGGTTTTATGAAAACAGCTGTTTGTCATTGGTTGGGATTGACTAAATATCGAGAGAGGCAAGATAGGAAGCAAGATAGCCAATCTGCTATTCTGACCACTTTAATAGTTAACAACAATTAAACTTTAGATTGTAACTATTTATATGACAAACTTCAGGTACCACTTCATTCGGATAGTCCACTTCAGATGCTTTGTAGATACTTGACTGACGTTCAAGTTACATTCAACTAAATCTACTTAATTGACCATAATGTTCTTTAACTCTAAACCTGGCTCTAATCCTAACCCTAATCTTAACCTCAACACAAACCCTAAGCCCAACCCTCACTCTGATCCTAGCACTAATCCTGGTCCAAAACCTAACACAGTTGTACCACTGTTTAGAATCACCTGAGTTAATGGCATTGATTCTACTATTATTATTGCTATTATATTAATAGTAGTAAACAGATGTTGGCAGGTACGGGGGGAAATCGCTAGTAAACACTGTCTAAGGTGCACTTAAATTAGTACCTATATTATGTAGTTTTAATCATACTTAGGAAAAAAAACACTAGATACTTTTATATCCGCACTTTTATATCTGCAATTTTCATCCGGGATCAGTAAATTTCTCTCTTTTCCAACCAGGCCCCCTTGAAGGAAACCACCTAGTAGTGGCCCCCAGGTTGAGTCTGAAACCCCTGCTCTACACTGTGCATACAATGTGTGAGATCCATTTGGTATTGTGGTGCAGCAGCGTTTCCAGTTCTTCCAGAGCCTTGCTGATGCTCTGATATAATCTTGCTTTAAGAGCCAAAACAGCTAATCCTAACCACCCTAAACAGACCCCCCCACCCCCTGATTAGAGAGGAGAACTGACAATGACTGATAAGGCTCCGCCGAATTACAGCACCCAACAACGGACTTTAGAGCAGTCATCTAGAACCTGCACACCGGCCTGCCACATCAGGCAAGGATCTTCCCTGATCTGGGACTGGCCACTCCAGCGCTAATGGGTCGGACATCAGCCTTGATCAGAAGAAGATTTTACGGTCGACTGGTCGCTGTTCAGCTGGCACAATACTCTTGTCCGTCACCCCAGGCAGTGCCGACAGGCCACAGGAATGAATGATTTACTTCAGCCAATTTCCATCCAAATGGAATTGCTACTGTGAGTTGAGATTTATGCTGACGTATACCTTTATCGCTATTACACATACACCAGCCCATCCCTTATCAATAACACCCACACAGACAAAACATCCACAGTACTAGCACAGTAGTGGCTGGCCCTTTTTATCAATTGCTTCACTTGTGGCTGCTAAGTAAAACACAACATGCTGCATTTTCCTCCTTTGTAACTTTAGGCATTTGGGCTGAATGAGCATTTTAGATGATTTGTAATCTAGCCAGGTTGCTAAATTTAGCTTTCAGCTTGTTGTCCTCCACATCTGATCTTCACTTCTGCTGTTTAAGTAAGCCATTCTCACCATTATAATGATCTGAAGACCACAGTTATTTGACTGCAATAAAACAGTTGGCTTCCTAGCCGTAACGTTAACTCACTGGCCCCAAAAATCCACCTCAAAGCAGTTGTATGTTTTCAAAAGTTCCTCCCACCATCACAGGGAGGTTCTTCTAGTCTTTAAACTTCACTCCAGAGACCAATTTCACCGCAGTAGGATGCAAGTAAGCATGTTTACAACTGATGCAGCCATACTTAAATCTCTCACGTTGGCCAGGAACGCTCTGCACTGTGATCGTGCAGAAATATTTGATAAAAACATCTGATCAAGCATTGAACACATCTCCGCTCCGATGGTCCACAAGCTGAAGTAAAGAAATGTAATATCGCATGGGGGAAATGAGACCTGATTATATCTTGCATTTTAAGTTATGTTAAGTTGCATTTTAAAAAGGCAAATGTAATTTGCTTGGACGAAGATCCAATCAGCACACTTAGATCACGTTAATGCCAAGTTTAAAAGGGCTTAAGATGCCCCTGTGAAAGAAAACATGCATAACAAGCTTCCCTCAAACATCTGCTTGCCAGGCATACTATGTGTTCTTTACAAGATGCATATAGAGGGGGTGGGGAGAGAGAGAACCGCCAAAACCTGGGCTCTAGCCAAATTCTCTTCCTCCACTTCTGAGTAAGATAGCGTAGTGTAGCCACTTCATATCCCATTATACTCTTCCATGTCTAGATTCCATTGAGGCCAACTGGCAACTAGGCTAACGTGGAATGCAGGATAGCAGAATCTGACCTCGCCAGCGAACGTAAGGTTTCAGAAAACAGAGCGCTCCACCCTGTTCTTCCTCCTCTGATCCAATGGCTTGTTTGTGAGCACTACTGGATCCCCCACCTTGCTGTAAATGAGTCTGCAACACCCAAAGCTACTGCTGTCATGCAGAGAAGCAGTGTCTCCCTCAAAGGTTCGTTACATTACATAACAATGAACTTTCCGCTTCAAGAGACAGCGTGGCTAAACTCAACACCACTAGGTCAAAGCATGCGAGCTTGCGTTTCAGAGTTAATAAACTGGAAATAGGGCAGCATGCTTCATCATGGACTTGTGTCTGTCCTAACAGTCACTGCACTTATAGAGACAAGCTGCTTTATTACTGAGTGCCATGGCAGCCTCCAGTAGCAGTAAACCTGCCCTCTAACCTCATTTATGACAACAGTGAAACCAACTGCCCTAAGAGCTTGATTACTGGAGTAAAACTGACATCCATCAACAGTGATACATCAAAACTTCATTAATTGTCATTAAGTGCTGCACAAAAGTCAAAGATCACTCTTTTTTATTTCATTTCCAGTCAAAATGGCAACTGAGAACATGTCCAGTCTAATTAATCAAGAAATCTTGAAGTTGAGGTCTGGACTATGGTGTGGTCAGTCCATTGTTCTGAGGACTCCAGCAGCTTCTTTATTTCATTTGCAGAAGTTCTTTTTTTGTGTGCTTCCCTTTCTCAGTAACAGCTTCTTGAAAGTTGAACATCCTTTCAGACTCTTAGCGTCGAGTTCTCTTCGCACAGAGGAAGGAGGGACAAACACCTGTGCATTTTTTTCAGATCTGACACCAGAGTGGAGCTTATTTTCTCTACTCTCAAAGTCTAATCTCTATCTCTTGAAAAATGAATGACTTGTACTGGATGGCCATTCTGAACAGAAATGAAATAAATAAAATGTCTGTGAAATAAATAAATGAAGTGTGTGTGTATGTGTATGTGTATATATATATATATATATATATATATATATATATATATATATATATATATATATATATATATATATACACACACATACACACACACAGCTGTTGTCGGAACAAAACTCCATTTTGACATGATTTGAATATGCCTGTTTTTTTTTACACAGTATGTAAATTTTATGATGAACGGACCGAAAGAAACAGCCCAAAATGACATGGAAAAATGTCTGGTTCCATTGACTTACTTTGAAAGTAAAGTCGTTTTTTCCTTCTCCTCTGAAGTTACCGTTTTGGAGATACGAGGTTTTGTTCCAACAACAGTGATGCATACATATGATAGATGAGAGAGAGTAGCCTGACAAATGCTTTGTAAATGTGTTCCCTTTGGAGTATTTTGACAGACAACCATATTCCATTCTCTAACTGCACCTATCCCTAGTTCTTCAGCAGCAAAGTATGATCTCACAGCAGATATCCTACGATGAACATGTTATGGTCTGGAATGCTCTATTTTTACATAAGTCTTATAGAATTGCTGGAAATTAGGCAATGTGGGGAAAGATCCAATCCGCAATCGTCTGTGCTGTTTGCGCTAACCTGTAATCAGACAACTACAAAAGATTCCTGTGAGTTAAAACCTCCACTCTGGATTACAGGAAATGGTAAAGCTCAATTAGTTTTCCTCTAGCAAATGACAAAATGATTGTACCGCGGGAAACCCCAAAGTTTCTAGTTAGGTTCTACGTCTGAAAGAAACCTGATAGCCAATACAACAGAAGCAGGAACAGCTTTGTGCGGCCTAAGCATAATAACTTCGGTCTTTTCCCAACCGTGGGCCACAAAAGCCATTCACACTTCATCTGTATCCTTGATCTAGAAAACAGATCGTTCATACAGAGTGATCACCACAAGTTTGGAAGAAACGTTGTAATGACCTCCGGGCTTCTTTCGCATAGATTCCTGTGGGCTTCTTTAACAGTTGAGCTGGAGTCCACAGAGCCACCACAGCGGAGTATAAATATTCAGTGGCCACAGCGCTGCTTTGTATTGCAGTAGACTTCAAAAGAACCGAGGACGATAACAATGTGACGCTGCTGCAGAAATTCTCAGGGCAAGCCACATCACAGAAAAAAAGGCCATTTTCTTGGCAAGATGCTTTCTGCATTCTTCTCAGAGACTGAGGGTTTCAAAAGAGCTTGAGATGCCTTTTGGCCATCATCTGCCATTTCCTCAAGTGGCTGGAGTATGTCATGACAAACTCACTCTTCGCACAAGCGTAAACAGTATGTGGGGACTCCCACACTAAATTAGCCACCAACACTGACAGAACAGCCACTGATACTGTATAACATGGTGCAGTGTCTATAGTACCCATGGCCAAGGGCTTTCCAATGTGTAATTTCCCTGTGGAATTAAGTGGTTGTGTGTGCAGCAAGCATAATGGAAAAGGCAGTTAATCCCACCTCATCACAGGAATTGCAAATAGAAAACGTATTTGCAACACTTTCCTCCCATAAAATGGGTGGGCTGATTAAACTGCAGTGGCCAAGTAGTCGAGGTGATATCACTGCCTGGAAGTCAAGACTAAGTCTGATATCATCTTGTATCATTTGACCTTCACCAATAACCTTTGAATGTTAGGAGGGAAAGCAGTCATGTCAAATGAAAGCTCTTTCTAATTACACACATGAAAACTCACAAGCAAAACAGACAACAAAAGGTGCACTCTGGGACTAAAATACAGGCCTAAGTGCTGTGGAGATATTTAGTTTATTGAGTACAACAATTGCAAATACAAGTCATCTAAAAATTTTACTGTTTTCTAGTATTATTGACTTATATCTCCCTTTGAGATCCTGCATTTATTAAGTAGAAGCCATTGTAAACATTCACCTCATCTTTGTTGTACTGTGTAAACAGTCCCATCATGTGTTCTATCTACCTGTCACACTCTACCTGGTTCAGTCAGAGACTCATACCATCAAGGACTCCACTTCCCAGAATCCTTCAGTCTGTCATGAGACTCTTCCAGCCAATCATAAACCACCCATCAGATCACTGTCACTTAAATTCTAATCAATCTAATCATCTGTTTAGCTCAGTATACAGTGCCTTGCAAAAGTATTCGGCCCCCTTGAACTTTTCAACCTTTTGCCACATTTCAGGCTTCAAACATAAAGATATGAAATTGTAATTTTTTTGTGAAGAATCAACAAGTGGGACACAATCGTGAAGTGGAACGAAATTTATTGGACATTTTAAACTTTTTTTAGAAATAAAAACTGAAAAGTGGGGCGTGCAATATCATTTGGCCCCCTTGCGTTAATAGTTTGTAGCGCCACCTTTTGCTGCGATTACAGCTGCAGGTCGCTTGGGGTATGTCTCAGTTTTGCACATCGAGAGACTGAACTTTTTGCCCATTCTTCCTTGCAAAACAGCTCGAGCTCAGTGAAGTTGGATGGAGAGCGTTTGTGAACAGCAGTTTTCAGCTCTTTCCACAGATTCTCGATTGGATTCAGGTCTGGACTTTGACTTGGCCATTCTAACACCTGGATACGTTTATTTGTGAACCATTCCATTGTAGATTTTGCTTTATGTTTTGGATCATTGTCTTGTTGGAAGATAAATCTCCGTCCCAGTCTCAGGTCTTTTGCAGTCTCCAACAGATTTTCTTCCAAAATGGTCCTGTATTTGGCTCCATCCATCTTCCCATCAATTTTAACCATCTTCCCTGTCCCTGCTGAAGAAAAGCAGGCCCAAACTATGATGCTGCCACCACCATGTTTGACAGTGGTAATGGTGGGAATGGTGTGTTCAGGGTGATGAGCTGTATTGCTTTTGTGCCAAACATAACGTTTTGCATTATGGCCAAAAAGTTAGATTTTGGTTTCATCTGACCAGAGCACCTTCTTCCACATGTTTGGTGGGTCTCCCAGGTGGCTTGTGGCAAACTTTAAACGAGACTTTTTATGGATATCTTTGAGAAATGGCTTTCTTCTTGCCACTCTTCCATAAAGGCCAGATTTGTGCAGTGTATGACTGTTGTCCTATGGACAAAGTCTCCCACCTCAGCTGTAGATCTCTGCAGTTCATCCAGAGTGATCATGGGCCTCTTGGCTGCATCTCTGATCAGTCTTCTCCTTGTTTGAGCTGAAAGTTTAGAGGGACGGCCGGGTCTTGGTAGATTTGCAGTGGTCTGATACTCCTTCCATTTCAATATGATCGCTTGCACAGTGCTCCTTGAGATGTTTAAAGCTTGGGAAATCTTTTTGTATCCAAATCCAGCTTTAAACTTCTCCACAACAGTATCTTGGACCTGCCTGGTGTGTTCCTTGGTCTTCATGATGCTCTCTGCGCTTTAAACAGAACTCTGAGACTGCATTCATATGGAGACTTGATTACACACAGGTGGATTCTATTTATCATCAGTCATTTAGGTCAACATTGGATCATTCAGAGATCCTCACTGAACTTCTGGAGTGAGTTTGCTGCACTGAAAGTAAAGGGGCCTAATAATATTGCACGTCCCACTTTTCAGTTTTTTATTTCTAAAAAAAGTTTAAAATATCCAATAAATTTCATTCCACTTCATGATTGTGTCCCACTTGTTGTTGATTCTTCAAAAAAATTACAATTTCATATCTTTTGTTTTAAGCCTGAAATGTGGCAAAAGGTTGAAAAGTTCAAGGGGGCCGAATACTTTTGCAAGGCACTGTATATACCTGTCTGTTTGCTCCTGATCTTTGCAAAGTATTGCCATTGTTCCCTCAGTGCATACCAAGCCGTTTATTTTCCTGATTGCTGTTCCGTGTTTTGACCTCACTTTGTATTCTCTGATTTATGATTCTCGCTCTTGTTTTTGGCTTTTTTGTTTGGACGTTTCTTTTATGGTTTTGACCCTCGCCTGTTTTTTTACTTTTTCACCTAATCTTATGTATTCTATTTGGCTTTTTTTTTGTTATTGACCTGGTCTGATGTTAACTCTGTTCATCTCCTATATATATATTTACACTAAATAGTGTAAATCATTATTCTGAACAACCGAACACACACACACACACACACATACACATATATATGTGTGTGTGTGTGTGTGTGTGTGTGTGTGTGTGTGGTTGTTCAGAATAATGATTTACACTATTTAGCCAGAGAGGAAAGAAATTTGAACAATTGTGTGAATAAGATATCAACTTCCCTAGTCACAAAAGTGGCTCTCTTCACATCTTTTTGGCAAAGAGAAACAGTCAGGGCCTTCTAGGCAAAAACACACCTGTAATTTTCAGCTCGTTTTTATTCATGAATAAAAAGTGTGGAATAACACTTGTATTTAAATTTTGAGAATGACAGTACTACTCAGAAAATGGCTGGATGGATGGACAGTACTACTCTATTAATGTTAAGTTTAGGATGGAAACTAAAGGGTCCAGCTGTAGAAACACCAAGCAGAAAATTGGCCAATTGGGAACTGCTTTTCTCCATAGTAGATATAGCTAGCTATAGATCTCCTATTGGTTAGCCTTCTGAAGTCTTAGATATGTCACTCACTGTGAATACGAGCAGCAGCTTAATCGACGGGTTGTTAGAAATGGGAAACGGCAACGGCAGCAGCAGCAGCAGCTCTGTACCTAAATGACTACAAAAGTAAAATATATGCCTGTGTGCCTGTTGCGAACTTTAAGACACAATGTCTTTTAGAAGTTCCAGTGTCTGTATTTATCTAGAATGAAGAAAAAATGTTAATGTAAATCACTGTTAGCTTAGTGCTAACTGCTAGAATCCTATTAGGACACTAGTAGAAGTTAGCATTACCACAGAGGTGGATTTCTTCTCATGTTTGACCAAGTATTGACATTTATGTCTCAAATTGAAGGCCAAGCTCTAAAAGTCACAATTCACTACTGCACTTTGGTGACATTATCTTCTATTGGCCTATAAAAATGAAATATTATATTTGTAGATAAATGATCATGAGCTGCCGTTGTGCTGTGATTCTCTCAGAATGATCTGCTGACTGTAGACCCCTGCTCCCCTTTCCCACAGAAAAACTCATTTAATCTTCACGTGAGGGGCTTATCCAGCATTCACGACAGCAAATTTCACCAAAAGGCAATGAGTTGGTATGTTAGTAATAAACAATGCCTGTGAAGGTCTGACTCAACATACAACAGCTGGATAATGCAGCAAAGCATCCTTCAGGCAATTAGGCATTTTCAATGTCTGTGCCAGGAACCAATGGAGCTGATACTAAACAAGCCCAGGGATCAACCACAATATCTCATCTTTGCATTCCTCTTCCAAAACCATTTGCTGCATAAATAAACCCACTAAAATGTGAGCAACGCTAAATGAAAAAAGCATTAGCATAAAATCAAACTTGGTGTCCCGCTTACCCAAAATACTAATCAATCAACACATGATTGGTATTCTTTTTCATGATTGGTATAATTTTTCTATCTGTACTTCAGTGATGGAGCTACAGGGCTAAGGCCTGAAACATACTTTACACAAGGTCGTGAACCCAGACACTTTAAACTATGCAGAAGGGGTATCAAGCATTGTTGCGTTCAGAAATGTCACAACTCTCTACTTGCCCACGTTTAGGTGTTGATGCTGTTGGAATAACAGTAGATCCCTCTCTGATTCGTCCTCTATCATCCCTTTCATTATTTAGTGTTTGACCACCACAGCAACGTAAGAACAGAGTTTTTGCAGGACCGAGCATTTGCAATGCGTTGGTCGAGCGCTGTTATTGGAGTAGGTTTCTTTTTCCTAACGCTGCTAGCAAACACTAGAAGTCACCTAAATATTTTCATAAATGCTTCCCCAAAACTCTTAACTTGCTGAAACTGTCTTTATTAGGGTCACACAGACTTGACAATGTGGTTTAGGACACAGTAATTTGCAAAAGTCAGAGACCGCATGTCCTTTACGTAATTAAATCTAATCAAAACGGCTATTAAGCAGAAGTCTTCATTTTCAGGACATATTTCTGAGAAGATCAGATATAAGATAATCCACTTGCATAAAGAAGGGCAGAGTAAAAGAAAAATACAAGGAAAGGAAGGAGTTTCTGAAACAGGAAGATACAGAGAAATGAAACTCCGAATAACCATGCAAGACCTGGTAGGCCACCAAAACTGTCCCTACTGGATAAACAGAACTTAAAGCTTTCATCTTTGAGAGAGAGGAAAAAATTAAGCTTCACTCTTGCTTCAGACATGAAATAATCCACAGCTGTTTCTGTCCATCCTTCCTCTATGAGAAGACACCTCAGCACTGTGAGAAAGGAAGTGTAGCTGTTAAGAAGCTCTTACTGAGAAAAGGCAATTATGCAGATCAAACAAAGAAGCCGCTGATGTTCTCAGAACAATGGACTGACCGCACCAGAGTCCAGGCTTCAGCATTACTGAATGCGTTTGGGATTACCTGGATGGTAGGAAGCAGAAAAAACAAACAACTTCTAGGACTGAACTTTGGAGGTGTGGAAAAATATCCCTGCAGATTTCTGAAAGCAAGTCTCCTGAAAAGAATGAAAGCTGTCAATGTGGCAAGTGTGCACACACTAAATACTGAAAGACCTGATATTATATTTAGTCACTGAGGCTTCTGTGTAACGTTGTGATAAATATCTGCTTTCTACCTTTTTTCCTGATGCAGGAAAATGAATCATTTAATTGTAAATTTAACTGTAAATGAAATAAATGAAGGGTGGTCTCTGACTTTTGCACAGCACCATGCTAAAATGAAGCTGAACGCTGTAGGCAGCCACTTTAGACAACAGGTGTTGATGATGAATTCCGACTCCCCTCTGTGTGCGCGCACGTCACGCTTGCATATGGACGCTACAGATTATGTGCGCAATTTCTGTTGGTTCTATTTTTAAGTAAGTGTTAATCTTACATTTTTCGACTGAAGATGTGTTTATAAATAGGAACAACAGAAATCATGACGCCTATCATCCAAATGCTTGTGTGACATGCGAGTATTCCGTAGCGGGACGACCCATTTCTTTAACTCAGGCATTACTGTGTATGTTCAGCAGGGCCAACTGATGCATCTCATGGTGTTGCGGAAAAAACAGAAACAGTCTTTTTACCAAACTAGTCAGTGAGGGGGGATAAACTGGATCGTTGATCCTCCTAAGGCCAGAGGACGTGGACGACACACATAAAGTCTGTGGCCTGCTTTTCCCTGATTCTCAATTCTCTTAATCTCCAAAGACAAAGTTGCTGTCTGCTGCTCCAAAAGCAGACGCTCTGCATCGGGAGTGCCAAACTCCGTCTTGAAGGTCCACAGGCATTCTCTCTTTTTTAGACTTCTCATAAATTTGCTCCCCAGCAGGGGAGAAATCTATACATCTGACCAGTTATAGCATACCAACATCCCCTCAGAGGGACAATATTAGTAACCATAACAGAACTCGATTGCTTTTTGTGCAGCTGTGCCATGGTCACCTCTTCTGCGTTCCTCCTTCAAAGGCCAGTTTTGGCAATACTGGCCAGGTTGCCAAGCTGTTCTAGAACTGAACAAAAGCACATTAGGTGGGCTGCTAAATCCAATGAGGTCCTACTCAGTGAGTAAGGCTCAGAGGCTAAGTAGGGCAAAAAGGAGACATCCAAACCTCCGGAAACACAAAATGCGTTTAGAGCAGCTATAGGGATGAACAGGGCCTGAGTGCCAAGGCCAGAGTGTTTAACAAGCCCAGAGCAATTAGGAGGCCAGCTGGAGAAATGGAGAGAGCAATGGCCTCCTTTCAGAATCATAGTTCTGGGTTGATTACATTGAGATAGAAGGCTAATAATTTCTCTGGCCAATACATTTGGTCAGTGTCCTTTTCTTCAGCTTGATTGCTGCATCCAAGTAGGCTTTGCTTATTTTATAGGCTTTTGCTGATGTCACTGATGATAAGTGGAGCTCAATACCATAACCAATGCTTTTCCCCCACACACAACTATGGCATAACTACCAGCAAAGCTGGTCCCTGAAATGATCACTAACTTATGACGGATGGGTTAAAATAAATGAGTTTATATTCTGATTTGTCATTACATGATTTCCTAAAGGGAACGCCATGTAGAGCACAACTTTAACATAATATAAGACAGTATGGTCAGAGCTGTATGCAATGCTTCATGCAATATTGATCCAACAACTCAGCACAGGATCCCAGAGGCATACAACCACTTTAAGATTCTTCTCTATCAAGAAGCTTAGCTTCCAGTTCATTCACTTTGGGTTATATGAACACTGCTTCTCAATACAACAGAATTTAATTCACATAGATTAATGGCAAACAGGAGCTTAAGGTGTTTACTCAAAGCCTTCCACTGAAAAGAGTCCTTCAGCTTTTGTATAATTTGGTTTCAATATGTTCAATATGCAATTCTAACTAACAATAGTGCAATATTAACTACCATACAATACTGTGTACAGAGATCACCCTTCATTTGTTTAAGTTCCAGTAGAAGCTGACATTTAGTGTAAGTATGAGTTTGTAAAATGGAGCTCAAAAAGACAGAGAAAGTGGGACTCGTACCAACCCAGACCACCAGAACAGTCACCATCTCGTGGACAACACTTAAGCTTTCACCTTTGAGAAAATCAAGCTCCACTCTTGCTCCAGACGTGAAAATATCAACAGATGCTGTGTGTCTCAAAGGATGTGTAGCTGTCAAAACAACATTGCCGAGAAAAGGACAGAAAATTGTAAATAACATATAAAGAAGCTGCTGGTGTCAGACCACTGGACTGACCACTACACCTCAACATCACTGAATGTGTTTGGGATTACATGGATTGTAAGAAGCAGAAGCAGAAAATCATCTTCAAACAAGACTGAACTTTGGAGGTGTGGAAAAATATCCTTGTAGATTTGTTGGGAAAAGTGCTCTGTAAAGAAAGGAAGTTGTAATAAAGGCAGAGTGAATATACTAAACGCTGAAAATTATACACTTAGGCCCAATCCCATTTCATCCCTTGCCCCTATCACTTAGCCCTCCGTTTTGCGCGTTCATGTCTAGGGGTAGGGTGTCCCAATTTTTGTTGAGAAAGAGGGGTAGGGCGAAGTGTTACGACTATATGGCCCTCCAAACAGAGGTTATTCAGAGGCTCACTCCAAACTGAGTGTTACAAGAAAAAAGAAAACCCAGCAAGATGGCTGTGAGAGCGACCAAAGAAACCCACAAATATGAGCATATTCTCTGTTAAAAATGATGATTATCATTGCATTATCTTAGTTTAATGTTGTTCCAATGTATTATGGTCATTTTCATCATAAAAAGGAACGTGCTAATGTCTTGGTAGCTAGCTAGCTAACTTTCCCGTTTCACCTTAAATAATCCAGCAGTATTGACGCCTGAAGCACCAGAATGTAACTCCTGCACCATTTAAGGTGGACCAGGAAAATTCGAACAAGAAGCTGGTGAATAGCTGAAACACCAAAGAATTTGCAGGGCGTGACAACAAATAATTGTTTTATTACCCCCTCTGTGAAAATATATGGTGCCCCAAATGTAACTAAAGCCCACCAGTGAGGTTATTGAACTTTTCCCTTCTCTGCTATCACTGAAGACGGGCAGGGTTGCCTGCAGAGCAGCGCTAGTAGCCTGTTAATGAAGTAAGGTTTTTTTTCTCTAATGTGAGGGTTGTCCCATTTCACAGGGCAAGATTTTAACCACTACCCCTTGTAACTCAGTTCCAAGGGGTTAGGATGACACTCAAAAACAAAGGGAAGGGGTAAAAAGAAGAAATGGGATTGTGCCTTAGTGGGGCTTCTGTGTGATTTTCTGTTATATACATTACATATATGTTATATATTTGTAATTACATAATATATATAACATATATTCTGCCCTGCGCTCTCTCTCTCTCTCTCTCTCTCTCTCTCATATATAGATAGATAGATATAGATACACAGTACCAAATGCCTTATGTCTGTATTGCAAAATAGTGTAATGTGACATCATGAGGTTTTCACTGTTTTCTACACACACACACACACACACAGACGGCAAGACCCCACTGATGTCAAACACAGGTGTGAGCACAGGGCCTGCTAGCACATCCCCTCCTCAAATGCACCTGGTGACGAGGAGACAGCTGACAGATAGCAATGAAACAGTTGACTCTAGAACATCCACTAGAGGTGGTCCGGGAATCAGGGAATCTCAGCACTGCTTTAAAAAGAGCAGGTTCAAACTGCACACGATCACTGACTGATAAATAATGCGTCAAGATCAGCACTAGTATTATCCTGCATATCGACTCGAATTCAGAACCCTGCTCATCTCACATGGTGGTTCATGATATTTTGATGATGTCATTCCACCATGAGAGACCAGATCAGCCAACGTCATACTCAAAAACAGTCACCCATGATGGGTGGGAGTAGGCAGGGAGAGAGGAAATGCAGCTGTATGGTGCACCTACGCACAAACCACTGACATCATGTTGGGGGAGGTGTTGATGGGGGGGTAAGCTGGAGCAGCTCCACTCTAAAAAAGAAGTTTGTACTACCTTCAGGAAAGGAAATAGTTCTATATAGAACCATAAACACTCAAAGAACCCTTTGTATGATTGAAGGATGGTCCTTCTAGTGTTACCACGTCACACTTGAAACAACAGAGAACCCTTTTCAAAAAGTGTGCACCATCCTTCAGCTTCACCAGGCGTAGAATAGAGCACTACCAACCTTAAAGGGGCACTCCAACCAAAATAAAAAGCGGAACCATTATTTTATCTGTTGTAAATGTGACAACTCACCCCCTACAGCGGTGCCAGAACAGACTAAAGAGTGAGGTTTTTCATTTTAAAGACTAGGAAACCCCCCTTCTGATGATGTTTCCTGAAGGTGGGAGGAGCTACAACTGCTGTGGGGTCCATACATGAGGAGGGGTTCTTTCATTTTTTTTCCCCAGGTATCTTTCTAATGCAGGAATGTTGCTGCTAGGAATCTAAATATCACATCTGTATTTATTAGCCTCTACATCCTCAGCTAGTTACTGATTGTATGACAGTTGTGAAATGCATGCTGGGTATTGTAGTGAATGAACACTGAATGTAAACACAAAAAGGACACACACCATGAGGCTGAGGGATGCAATGCTGCACTCTGCAAATCTGCAAAGCAAGGCAAATAGCCTATCAAATGCCTAGTTTTAGCGTGGAATTAGCCTTTAAGCTCCAGCTGAGGTAGACCAGTGTACACGGCTACCTGCCTCCAGCTTCATGTAGGGCAGCCTCCCACCTTCAGCCTCACGTCTAGGCTACAATAGAGCGGTCTGACTCCTCCGTCCCTCTGTCACTCTGGTTTAGGTGTGGTGTGAGGAGCTACAGTGGGCACTGTGGATGTGAGCCAGTGCTGCAGGGCGAATGGTTCAGACCTTCCAGCGCAAAACACACTAAGCAGCTGCTACAGGGCTGCCATGCTGCATCACTGGGGCCCAATCGTGCAGTCACATCTGCAGACCCGCAGCCGTTCTCTCCACACCCCCCACCTCCACCCACCCGCGGGGCTTTGTTCTCCCGAGCTCCAAAAAATGATGAGGCAGAGGGGCAAAAACACGAGCTCGTGCACCCTCTCCTGCACCCCTACCTCCGCCCCCTCCGCTGAACCGGACTCACCGGATTTGAAGAACGCCGCTATGTCTGCTCCGTCCTTAGACGAGTCGTCTGCTTCTCCCGAGCTCATGGCTTCAACGGGTCGCCACGGTTTCTATACAGGTCCAGCGCTGGTGCTCCGGTGTAGAGAGGCAGAGCGGGGAGAGGAGAGAGTCCTGGTTCTTTTCATCGAAGAGCGACCCGTAGGTGCGTGCCTTCACTCGGGGAGCGGAGACCCTCCATCTTGGCTCGCTGCTGAGGATTCGGGCTCCGGCAGGGGGCGCCGCGGAGCTCTCACGGAGACGCGGGGAGGGAAGGGGGGGCCGGCGGGGTTTCTCCGCCAGTACACAGGCTCCAGCGCTGGCTTAACGGTTTTAACAGCAGCCAGACTTTGATTTCATGTTCTCTCTACATATATATCTGCACTGCTTAGTGGGGGTTCCGTCCTTTTTTCTCAAAACGGCTGCGCAGTTAAACCGCTGAGATGTAAACAAAGTCGCTCGAGCGGTTTGGTGTGAAACGGTTCACTGCAGGGAACAGAACTCGGTTCCTTCCCATAGAAAACCAACACATTAGCATGTCTGTTTTAGATGTGAGGTCTCAAATACTTTACTTCGTTTCAAAAAGCATCCCAAGCACTAAAGTACAGCCACTTCAGTACATTTACACGGGCTCCTGCTCCATGTGGGTTTACAGTGGAGGTGGTAGGAGCCGGACGTCACGCTGACAACGTTGCCACTATGTTGTCACAATGTTGTCGGATAACATCGTCACAAATTTCAGAGGAATTGCATTTTAACGTTGCGGGCATCAAAACAAAAGGCTGTCACAACGTTGTCACAATGTAACTTAGCTGCGTTTGCAGGGACACAGCCATCTTACTTACTACCCAAATGTCAGCCTAAATGTGTCTAAATGTTGTATGATAACAGATAAAACTCTCTGGGTACCATTTTGCCTCCCAACCTCCTGCTCGATTGATTAAAAACTATATTTTGGCCAAATCCTTATTGTTAGTGTCTCGGGCATCAGGCGGCGGTTTCCATGCCATCTCATGTAATGAAGGTCTGTGAGGAACTCTTAGAGACAGTAGCCTCTAAAGCTCCTTGGAACCACCGCAAAAGGTGGGCGTCATGTGAGAGCTGAACCTGTCTTCTTTCCAGTCGAATAGACGGGCAATGTCACTGTAAGCCCCTATAATAAAAGCTGAACTCACTTTGTTTTGTCTACAGAAAGTCGACCCATTTTTCCACAAATAGGCTATAAACTATAACCAGATGGCGTCTCTTCAGTGATCTGCTCTGTTAAAATGACCTTTATAAAGTAACACAGAGCGGCAAACATGTTCGGCTTTCAGCAGTAAACAGTAAGCTTATAGAAATATATGTGATCATAAAACACGTTCTGTTAGTTTGAGAGGAGCTTTTACAAAAATAAATAAATAAATTGCGTTTATTTCGTGCAGTTACTGAACAATGTTCCGTACGATTTGGTCAAAAATTCTGGCTCAGTATGTTTCGGAGCATTTCACACCAAACCCATGCTTTGCTTACATGACAACCAAGAAATGTTGAAAAATCAGCTGAATGACAAATTAATTACCTAGAAGTGGACAGACAGACGGGCGGGCACGGAACGCTAGACAACGGACAGATGGGTAAACAGACGTTGTCCGTAAAGCACCGCCCCCTGCAGTAGGATTGGGTAGTGTTGCCCCTCCTCCCGCACTTGGCGCCAATCATGCAACAGGAGGGCGGGGTTTGACAGAATGCGGGTGGAAAAACAAGGCGCAATGGAAGGTTTTGAAAGGGGGGGTCTCCTGGAATCCCCCATCAACACGCCCCTATACATAGATGAGGTCACTGTTTTCAGGATGACGTCGTTGTATACTATAAATTACTCCAGTAAAAACGTATGAATTTTACCGTCTGTGTTGTTTTCTTGCAACTAGACGCGCAGATAAATTTGCATCACTGAACATTGATGAAGCATAAAAATACGGAGGGGGTGGGCTAGGGTATGATACCGTAAAAAAACAACTGTATGACATTAAAATAGAAATCCTAGTAAAAATAAGACAAACTCTACATTTTACGGGCCGATGTAGCTGCTTTAAGGAGCCGCTGCAGCGTCACATTAAGGCCTGTGGGGATGTGTGTGAACAGAGATGCTACTGAATTGGGCTGTCCAACAGAGTCCCCTTGTGGCTGTTTCTCAGAATTACACCACGCTGCACAGCACACTGCGTCTAACTCAATGGTGAGCAAAACTTTTCCTGGAGGGCCTGAACAGGACCTGGACAGCTTACACAGGTGATTCTAACTCTTAATCCAACCGGATTCACCTCACTAGTTCATTAACCGGGTTATTCGGTGCGCTAGAGCAGGAGAGTCTCTGAGCTGATCGGGTCTGCCGCTCTGCCTGAGAGTAATCACACCAGAGCTCCTCATTTAGAGGACGCCTGTGATTCCTCAGCGGTGTTTCCGCGAGCGCAGCCTTCTGTGGCCTGATCTCACCGATGAAGAGGAGTCTGAGCTGCAGCTTTATCCAGTGAAAGGAGTTTGTCTGAAGGTCTCTGATTGGTCACTCCGCCCTCCGGACTCTCGGTGCGTCCGCGTCTCCATGGTAACAGGTAACAACAACTTGGGCTCTACTGCAGAGCGAACGCGGCGCGGAGCTGCACGTGCACAACGTGTTCTAAACGGGTTTTAATACAGATTCGAACATGGGTCGAAGGGATTGACTCTGCTGGAGCGACGATTAATACAGACTCAGATATGGAGCAAAGCGCCGAACTACTGAAGCCCCCGCCAGGCAGAGAGCGAGAGCGAGCGGCGCAGTGGAACCGGAACGCGCGGAGGAGGCAGGCGGTGCCTTCCGGAGAGAAGAGCATTAGAGAGATACAGGTGGGTGGAGCCAGTGATCAGGGAGATACAGGTGAGTGGAGCCAATGATAAAGGAAATACAGGTGACTGGAGCCAGTGATCAGGGAGATACAGGTGGGTGGAGCCAATGATCAGGGAGATACAGGTGGGTGGAGCCAGTGATCAGGGAGATACAGGTGGGTGGAGCCAGTGATCAAGGAGATACAGGTGGGTGGAGCCAGTGATCAAGGAGATACAGGTGAGTGGCACCAATGATCAGGGAGATACAGGTGAGTGGCACCAATGATCAGGGAGATACAGGTGAGTGGAGCCAATGATCAGGGAGAAACAGGTGAATGGAGCCAATGATCAGGGAGATACAGGTGGGTGGAGCCAGTGATCAGGGAGATACAGGTGAGTGGAGCCAATGATCAGGGAGAAACAGGTGAATGGAGCCCATGATCAGGGAGATACAGGTGGGTGGAGCCAGTGATCAGGGAGATACAGGTGAGTGGAGCCAATGATCAGGGAGATACAGGTGAGTGGCACCAATGATCAAGGAGATACAGGTGAGTGGAGCCAATGATCAGGGAGAAACAGGTGAATGGAGCCAATGATCAGGGAGATACAGGTGAGTGGCACCAGTTATCATGTAAATAAAGATGGTTGGGGCCTATGATCGGGGTGGTATAAGTAGGTATATCTAGTGACGAGGAAAATACAGGTGGGCGTAGCCAATGATCAGTGAGATTTGGGTAGGTGGAGTCAGTGATCATGGAGACACAGTTGGGTGGAGCTAATGATCCTACACTCAATTAGCAATAGATGGGTGGATCCTGTGATTGGGTTGGTACAGGAAGGTGGAGCTAGTGATCAGGGAGATACACATGGGTGGAGCATGTGACCATGGCAGTTACAGGTGCATGGAGCTAGTAATCAATGAGCAGATGAGTGGATGCTGTAATTGGGGCAGTACTGGCAGTTGGAGCTAGTGATCAGGGAGATGCAGGTGGGTGGAGGCTGTGATCAGTGTGTATAGATGGGTGGGGCTTGTAATCAGGGTGGTACAGGTGGAGATAGCCTCTAGTCACAGTCACCTCAGAGCTGTGGCCTGGAAAGAACCCAGTGCATGTTTTACACTATGAATCCAAAAGTATCTGCACATCTGTTCTAATCAGTAAATTCAGTTGCTTTGAGGTGCATCTATTTCAAATATAATAATCTCCACACAAAAACATTACCAATCAAATGGGATACTCTGGAGCATCTGCACATCAGTCAAGGTCACCATGCCCAATGCCAAGTGTCAGCTAGAGGGGTATAAAGCCACCTAGCATTGGGCTGTGGAGCAGTGGAACTGCATTCCCTAGAGTGATGGAGCTCCATCCACTATCTTCGGGATGAGTTGGAGAGAAGTTTGCAATTCAGAATTCAGAATCATCCATCATCAGTATCTGACCTCACTAATGCTCTTGTAGCTGTAGTTAATTAGAGCCTCACAACAATATTCCAACATCTTGTGTAAAGCCCTCCCAGAAGAGTAGAGGCTGTTACTACATCAAAGAGGGGCTACCTCCCTATCAATACCCTTGTCTTCAAAAAAAATGCGAGAGGAGCAAATTGTCTTTCTTTTTAATGTCTGTGTGCCTGTTATCTATCTCTTCATTAATTTGTTCATTCATTCATTTGTTTTTTATTCACAACATATGAAATCCAGTTAAAATTCTACTATACAAAACTACATCAGAGCTGTTTTTGATGTTTTTTTTTCCTGTTCAGCCTGGGCTTTCTTTCTTATTTGTGTGTTGTCCTTCTTGGTCTGGTCTGGAGCTAAAGATGCAGTGTTGATGGCAGTTCTAACCACAGACCAGCAGATGGAAGCCAAACTCTACAATTCTAGACGTGGAGGTCTGTGAGCGAAGCTCAAAGAGAGTCAAAGCTGATGTATTATTTGTTGTTGCCATCCCAAAAATGGAAAAAAATGGTTCTGTATAGCACCAAAAAGGGTTCTGCTATTGTTACAATGTCAAGCTTGTCATAACAGAAGAAGTCTTTCTGGTGCTACATTTTCAAAATTGTTCTAGAACCAAATACAACCCATTCTCCATTAATCTGAAGAAAGTTTTCACCATTCAAAGAACACTTTAAGCATGCAAATCGTTCTTTGAGTGAACCCTTGAAGAGCCATCTTTTTTAAGAGTGTAGGATGAACTGTGTCAGTTTAATGTGTAACTCACAATCACTGACCAGAGCACTGTGTTGATCATTAGAATGCAAGGAGCTGAAGCACTTTGTTAAGAGGGACACTAGGGTTAGTCTCTTTCAAGCCATCTAAGCATTTAGAGTATAATCAGTTTGGAACTTATTTGTTATCAGTAAGTTGCTTGCTCGTAATCTATTAACTATACAGCACTGCAACATTACACTGTATCGCATTATGTGGAATTATATCAAAGCTTATCATATTCTATCATATTGTACTGTTGTATTATGACTAGCTGGGTGTTTTGCCTTATAAAATACTAAACTCATTGTGAATATTGGAAAATTAGGATGTTTTCATGTTCAGTCTGCTTAATGCAGCCATCGTTTTATGATTCAGCCTCAGGTTCACGTGTATTTCACAGTCACATTCAAGTTCCAGTCATTTGGTTGGAAAGGTAGTAGGCTTGCTTACTCATCAGTCCTTGCATTCCGTGCTTCACAGAAGATGAAACGCCATTCAGAACTTTAATTAGTCTGGGCAGAATGTGAAGTATTGCAGATTTGTCTGATGAACCCCTTAAAATCTCAGGCTTATTACACACTAACGGTTATTACTCAGTATCTATAGGAACAATGCAAACTGGCTGAGCTATTGTTAGGTTATCGAAGTGTAATAGACTTTGGGCCTGCTGGTGGGCCCTGGCCATTTTAGAGGTTAAACTCTGTAACTGTTATCAAGAAAGCTACATATACTGTAAAATGACAAGTCACCCAACTAAAAGTTATGAAGTAACTGGTTACGCCACTTTTTTGGGTTCACTTGAGACACTTGAGTCCTTCTTAGTTTAGACAAAAGTTCTCCCAACTCCCTTTTCTAGTTGTGTATCTCAGTAAACAATATAGAATTGAATTTATTTTCCCCACTAACTGGGACTCTTTCCATCATGCAGTCCCATCAGATGAGGTATTTTCTCCTCAGCTGTCATAAAGCTTGCTCTTCCAGGATTTCTTCTTAAATGAAGGGTATTACGTAATAGTACGTTTGTCCCTCTTTGATGCAGTAACAGCCTCTAACCTCCTGCTAAAGCTTTTTATTAGATGTTGGAACATTGCTGTGAGGATTTGACTGCATTCAGCCACAAGAGCATTAGTGAGGTGATGCACTGGTGTTGGATGATCAGTTCTGGAACACAAACTCCACTCCATCTCATCCTAAAAGTGTTGTATGGAGTTCCATCACTCCAGAGCAATTCCACTACTCAACAGTCCAGAGCTGGGGGACTTTGTACCAGAGGCAGTGCCTAGCCTGGGGCCATAGCCCCCAATGGTTTTTAGCCAGCTCCAAACCTTAGAACCTTAATATTTCACACACTTCACCCCAGCTCGATTACACACCACTCTCATCATCCCACTGTTTCATTCAGGGTTGCAATCGACCGCTTCTCTAACTCAGAGAGGGAGAGAGAAAGAAAAGCATGAAAAAAAGAGACCCTGCAGAATGATAGAGAACAAGAAAGAGAGAGAGAGCAGGATAGAGAAAGAGAGTGCAAGGGAGAAGATGCCTGAGTGTCTGAAACGTCTATAAATTTCCAAATTAGTTTTTCCAGTGTACAGAAAAATCGCTCATTTGAAAAGCAGTCCAACCTGGCTCAAAGCTGTAGGAGAAAAATGTTTATCTGATATTCTGTTCTGCAGATCTCCAACAATGTTTATCTGGATCCAACATTAGCGGTTCCTTTATGGAATGCTTTGTTTTGACGTAATCTTTTATATTTAAACTCTAGTGTCTTGTTTGGCACTGCTGTGTCTGATCCACTCGTACCAGCGCAACACACACTAACACACCACCACTGTCTGTGCTGAGAATGATCCACCACCCAAATAATACCTGCTCTGTGGTGGTTCTGTGGGGGTCCAGACCATTAAAGAACAGGTTAAAAGTGGGCTAACAAAGTGTGCAGAGAAGCAGATGAACTACAGTCTGTAATTGTAGAACTAAAAGTGCACCTGTATGATAAGTGGAGCTGATAAAATGGACCAAGAGAGTAGAAACAATGTTTTAATGCTATGGCTGATCAGTGCAATCTCATGCTTTGTAACTTCCTACAGTATGAAGGCATATTGTCATAATGTAACCTGTTGCAGTTGTCTTCAAAAATATATTATTATTCTCATTATTATTATTATTATTAAGTGCCATCAAGTCATTTTAGACCCCTGGCAACCTTATGGATAGTGTTTCTCCTGAATGTCCTGTCGTCTGTTTGAGTCTTCAGGCTACTGAGTAGCTGGTTTTATGCTTCTTTTGTTTTGATGAACTGATCAAAGCATTACAGCCCAACCTATCCAATGATTTGGTTCTTCTCAGAATATGTCCAAAATAAAAGAGCTTCAGTTTGGTTATCGGTGTTTGAGTGAGAGGTGAGGCTTGATGTTGATGTTGTTCAAGATCCATTTGTTTTCTTGAACTGTCAAAAGTCTTTGCAAATGTCAAAAAGCATCAAAACCTTTCCTGTCTCACTTGTTTATTGTCCAGCTACAAAAACCTATCCATCTATCTATGGCTGAATGAAGTCCAGTGTTACCATTTTAGAAGAAGTATTGCTTTAGCATGTTTACTCATTCATACTCACTCAGGGCCAAAGAATTGAAGAGAATCGCTCAGAAAAATATCAACCAAAACCCCAGGTAAAAGTGGCCCGGATCAGATTGTCTCACCAAATTTGATTTTTTGGTTTGGCTGTTCACATTATCTTTTTTTCAATGTGATCTGTATGCGACATCAGTCTGAACAGATCAGCTCCTAAACCGACCCGCATGCGCAAAAGAACAGAGCTTCACGAGGCTCGTCCAGAGGCAAACAGTCATGATGGCCAGAGAACACCTGTGGCTCCCGGAGCTTCAGTTTTGTCTTCTCCAGCATCACAGGAGCGATTATGAACTTCCAGTGGTTGATAGCTGGGCTCATCACCCACAATGTGGTCTAGTTCGCCATAAAAAGGGTGCGTTATTTGGTCACGGCCACTTCTTTGGTTCATGTTCTCAGATTCTTTAAACGCTGCAGCCTCGGGCTCCTCCTCTTCAATGACGGAGCGGCTGCCATGAGTTTCTTTTATTTTTTGGTGCAGAAACATCAGCCTTTATGTTTATGAGTCTCAATAGCGTGAAATTATGATGAATGTCGAGTTGGACTGATGTAAAAGTTGCATGAATTCCGATCTGGCTGTTCAGACATTGCTACAGATTGGATAGGGATCGGATTTCAGTACCACATATCAAAGCGTCTCAAATCGGAATGGAAAATGTCAGATTCAGTGCGGTTTTTGCTGTTCACACAGACACACAAATGACACATGATGAGTGAAACACCCACATACATGCAGACTAGGGGCAGTGAGTACACTTGCCTGGAGCGGTGGGCAGCCCTACCCACTGCACACGGGGAGCAATTGGGGGTTGGGTGCCTTGCTCCAGGACACTTCAGTCATGTGCTTTCAGCCGAGGGGATTGAGCCGGGAACCTCCCAGTCACAGGGCTGGCTCCCTAACCTCCAGCCCATGACTGAGAGGTGTGAGCAACAGTAAAGTAGCTAAGGTGTTGATCCAACAGAATGAGGTAAAATGGTGTGAAAGACTGAAATGACTCAGGAACTAAGGAACTGAGAGATCTCCTCATGAATATACCTGAGTAGGTGTATGTATTATCTGAGAATACTCAGAGATCCATGAAAATGTAACTAGTTGCTGCCCATTTCTGGTCGCATCACTCATCTCATCTTCAGGAGGCCATGGATGGAAGAGAATTGTGTTTGTTAAGCTAAAGAAGTGTTTTAGTCACAGCAGTGATATCTGTTCATGCCATGTATCACTTTCTGGATGCGTTCATGAAACATCTTATTTTGTAGGGCTTATGTTGTTTTGGCACTGCTTTGGAAGTCCAGGTGTTATGAGGAAATACAGGTTTGTGTAGCTGAGATTGCGAGCTGAGATCTGTGGTTCTATCATGCAGCAGTTGCCAGCTGTGCAATCCCTACAACAGCACTGTTAGCATCTGTATATTTAAAACAAGTTAATATTTACTCTCTGAGACAAAGATAAATATGTAGCTACATGCTGCCTGAGAAGAAGCGCCATCTGTTGGTCTAATGGGGGGAGTAAAAAACTGTCAACAGAGCACAGGTGGGTGGTAACTAAGTACATTTGCACAGTTCCATGTATTTTAGAAGATTTTTGGATGCTTTTTCGAGTAGCTTGAGAGTATATTTGGGTGGAAAGTAACCCAAGTATGGCTTTACCTCAGTTCTGTGTTAGCCATTCATATGTAGTTAATTCCTTTTTTCATAGTTTGGTTCGCTTGATAAAACCATGTTACTGTTCTTTGTTCTGTTATTCTGTTGTTCTGTGCCTTTTTTGTACCTTTTTCACAGGCCGCAGTTTTATACAGCATTTGTTTTTGTCCCCTGTAGAAAATAAATGCCAGAACATTGAAAAAATTAAAATCCATCTGCTACAAAAACGGTCACAAAGGAAATATCTTATATCTTGTTTTATACATTACAGACTCACATACATGCTAGCACATATCCATTTTATATATATGCGTTTTAGTAAACTCATGGGACAGCAACACCTTAACAACCCCCAGGATACCACAGAAATGGCCTAGCAACACCTTACCAATCACCTAGGATGACATAGCAATGGCCTCGCAACAGCTTAAGAACCACCATACCATAGCAACAGCCTAGCAACACCTTAGCAACCTCTTAGGATACCATAGTAATGGTCAAGCAACATCTAAACAACCCCTGGACACTGTAGCAATGGCCTCCCAATACCTTAACAACCACCTGGGATACTATAGAAACAGCCCATCAACACTATAGCAACCACCTGAGATTTTAAAGCAAGTTGCTCCACAAACTTTCCTTTTCTAGTTTCTTTTTGAGTTACAACTGGACTACTCTATTGCTCACATCTCTCACTTTAAAGCTTTGGCATTTTATTTTAGACCAAGCAGATCTCAAGGCTCAGTATTTGAGGAACAGTTTGGACCAGGAACTTTTTACTCTAGTTGAATACGCTACTCTTAACTCTACCTAAGTTGTCATTTCATTGAAGTACTAAGACTTTTACTTGTGGATGGTTTTATGCTCCTCTGCTCACCTGATTTAATGATCAGCGTGAAGCAGCTTCTTTGCTTGCTGTGGAAGAGAAGGGAAGGTCAAAGGCAGATGAGTGTAGCAGAGCGTGATTAGAGTGCCTGTGAACGCTGGCTGCTGCGTGACAGTTCACTCCCTGAGAGTAAGATAAGAGTATTTTATTTTCACTTCTGATGGTGCAGGAGCTGCCCTCAGTTGTCCTCTGTGACATCTTGATTAGTAATCGTTGCTCATTTTTATGCACCCCTCTGACTTTCTGTCTGTTTGCCACTTTTTCCTGGACTCAGAGGCTTGTATCTGATTGGCTGCAGAGGCTTGATTTGGAAGGCCAAATGGAAACTTGGAGAATCAAGACGCTCCTTTCTGTGGTTATTGTGGTCTTTGCGCAGCCCTGTTTATACCGAGCGTTAACATCCATCTCCCATGATCTGATGAAATGTGGACAGTGAGATGTGTAGCCATTTGCCTCTGGGTCCTGATTGTGTCTCCAGTTGCTGCTAATCAGGTTTCATGACTGAAGGTGTGCTACTGTACACATTTACTACATCAGTCTCTTGCTGCATTTGTTGTCAGACAAAAAATTACAGTTTGCAGCTTGGAGCTTACAGTCATATGCAAAAGTACACCCTGGTCAAATGACATTTTGGTGATTTTCTAAATTAAAGTAACAGAATAAATACTTTTTTGATCCCACAACCGGGGAAATTCCACCTTCGCATTTAACACCACATACACACCAGTGAACACACACACTAGGGGGCAGTGAGCACACTTGCCCGGAGTGGTGGTTAGCCCTATCCATGGTGCCCGGGGAGCAGTTGGGGGTTAGGTGTCTTGCTCAAGGACACCTCAGTCATGGACTGTCAGCCCTGGGGATCGAACCGGCAACCTTCCGGTCACAGGGCCAGATCCCTAACCTTCAGCCCACGACTGCCCCCAAATCTAATAATAACCCCCAAATGCCCCCAGATCTTAATCTGGCCCTGGGATCACCAACACGATTTCTTCCGACTATATAAACAAAAGGAGAGGAGACATTAAAGGAAATTAAGCTGCTTTTGTCTCTGCTGTGATGATTCAGCTGACTAAGCCAGTCCTTTGTTTTTTCCTGGGATGCATTAAGACGCTTTAACGTTCACACTACAAACTTATGTGGCCATCAGTGTCAGGGTAGTTAATGTAAAAAAGTAATCCACACAAATGACTACATAATACTCTCAAACTGTAATATATTCACTGCACGTATTATTTATGAAAAAAGCTCTAATTACTCATTACTTTAATTGTACATTACTCCATAAAACCCATGCAAGCCTTTGCCAATTGAAAAGCACAAAACTCAGTAGTCCTTTTCAGTGCTTTATTTAGAAAGAAACAGTAAGCATTGTTTAAAAAGCCATGCCAATATTCATGCCTCCACTCTGAAATATGCACAGTCAGTTATGCTTGATTAAAAAGCACAGCTGAAGCTGTTTGACCACACAGAAAGTAGCCAGTAGAAACAGCACAAAAACATCCACCTCAAAGTCTTAATAATTAAAATGCAAAGCTTGCAGAGCTGTTCCTGAGTGAAAGTCTGTCTGTGAAGGTGAGGTTGGGGTTCTCTCCTCAGTACAGGATTCTTTATCCATATGTTTCAGATGAGTGCGATTAGATGAACAGATTAGTCATGGAGTTTGCAGTAGTGGACTGTTTGCATGGCAATGTTCAAATTCATGTCATGTATCACACACACGGGCAAATTGCATACAAGGACAGGCATAATGGACAAGAAATGTATGTTTTAAAAGCAGCCTGTATAAGTGATACCGAAGGCTTCATTGAACACATTATGGACCACTTTCGATGTGTTTTCATATGTGTTGCTGAGCGAGGGCTTCACATATATACAGTTGGCTTCACTGTTTTAACTTGCAAAGAAATTATTCATTGCAGTGTACACAAAATATGACTGATATGAATAATACCACTACTGCAATAATGCAATAATCCTGCAACTGTAATGTGATTACAAGAATTTAAATTGGAATGTGCTACACTACGTTTTTATTGGAAAAAATAGTTACATCACCGTTACATGTTCATTTGTACAGCATTACCCCCAACATTGGTGGCCACATGCATGTCTGACCCACCAAAGGAGGTTTGAGTGATCAGATCACAATGGACCCTGTTAGCACCTGTACTAGTGGACAGAAAATGGTCATGTCAAGTGTGAACAGGCCGTAATGTCCTCAGGATGATGGAAATCATCAACAAGATGATGTGGGAGCAAAAACCGAAGGTAGACGAGGATGAAGCTGATCTTTAAGATGAGAGTTGTTTAACTGTGGCATGACAGCATTTACATGCAATCATATAGAAGAACATGGAAAAACCCCACAAAGACAGAAATACATTCTACTGTGTGTGTGTGTGTGTGTGTGTGTGTGTGTGTGTAGGCCTGTGTGTCTCTTCTTCTTCAGGAGGGCCATCTCTCTGAGGCTCTGCATAATTCAGTAGGGGTCTCCAGTTACATGCGCCCTTGCTAAGAGGCGGCTCAGTGCAGAAAAATCAGGCGTGACGCTGTGAAATATTGATGCTGTAACTGCTTTTAAATGCAAAGCTTCGCAATCAGTCTCCAAGTATCAAACACTATGGCCGATATGGCGCTCTGCGAGGACCCGCACCGCTGTTTGATCGCGCATGGGCAGCGGCACGAAGCTTTCATGGCTCTTAATTGGCCTCAGTGTGGAACACCAGCCACTGGCATCCGGAAAAACACCAGTTATAAAAGGCTTTCCTTTGCTGGTGGCCCTCTGAGCTTTATTCGTGTGAAGTGCGAAGGCTTGCATGATGCTTCAGTAAAGGCTGGAGAAGCAACATACGGATCTGGTTCCAGAATTTGATCCCTGGGCTCTGAAAAGAAGGTGTAATGCGAGGGCGTTCCTGACAATGTTTAAAAGAAATTGCCCCCTCATATGAGAATAAAATAGAAGTAGTGATGGAAAACTGTAAATACATTCATTGAGAAATGTCATGGGTCTCATTAAACAAAGAAGGCTGTAACATCCAACATCTACAGTGACATTTTTAGAGGTGTTATGACACCCTTTGTGGCAGAGGCCTTTAAATCTGGACCTTGTTTTTCTGGTCCTGGATTTTACTGCTGAAAGTAGACTAAACTGGTTAGCCACCTAGCATTCACTCAGAGAGTTCATGGATCTTATGAAACAAAGAAAGCTATAACTTCTAACGTGCAACAACACATGAAGAGATGTTAACACACCCCAACAGGGTAGCGCTGTTTATTTATTTGATCTTTAAGTCTTATTTAGTTGGAGGTTAGCTTAGCTTAGCTAATCAATTAGTTGAGCTAATTCTTTACTCTTTCTGGTGGAGATAATGTCAAAGCATACATGACTACTACACCAGACTGTAAACTAGACCAATATTTGGATGTGCCAGTTGCAGTTTTTAAAAGTAACACTTTGTGATGAGTTTAATATGGTGAAGTTGTTAGCTAGGTAGCTAACACATTATAAGCATACATGCTAGCAGCAACAGATTATTTCCTGCTTATACTTTCTATCCCCCACTGTCCTTGTATTGTAATCCTTGATTTATGCTAATGTGAAACTTCTTCCTAACCGTGTTGTTATATCTAATATTCTGACTTCTGGTTTATCTCTCGAATCTCCTTTTAAATGATCCCAGGGCCTTTGTTAAATTTTCATTATAAACTTGTTCAACTTGAGTTTCCACTAACTCCACTATCTGGTACGGCCCAGAGTAGGATGGGTTCAGCTCTTTTTGATTCCTCTCTGTGTTCCTTCCTCATGTTCTCAGGGAGTTTTTCCTTCCCCTGCCTCCCTCAGCTTGTTCAGTAGGGGTCTGCAAAGCTGCTTTGGGACTGTTACTAAAAGCACTATAGATGTAAAACTGATCTGAACTGAATTGTTGCTGTTGGCAAGATTTGAGTCATTAACTGAGAGCAAAGAAAAGGAGCTGTGGACCCATATACCTCTATTTTGATATGTTGGATCAGTTTAACTGCAGGGCACATACTGGTTTTGTGGATGGTTTTCACCTCCTCCTCAATTCCCCACTTTATTTCCCTGAACTCTGAAGCAATTACTTGCAACCTAGTTTCAACCTGTTAGCATACAGGGCATTTATATTCATGCAGCCCTGTGCTATTAACCTCTTTCGCAGGTAGGAAGAGGAATCACTTAAGGAATCACTCTTAATGTGTATTGAGGAAGTCTAGCTGGTCTGCCAGAGTTCACAGAGGTGAATGTATTGTTTGGAGCCTAAAAGTCATTGTGCTCTCTTGGCAAGAGGTTTGTGGAGCTGTGACCTTAACAACAAAGGTCCATTCAGTGGCCCAACCAACATCTGATATGTGAGAGGACACAGGACCTCATCTGTTGATTACAAACAGGACAGGTGGTCACCCAAAACCAAGTCGGTGGCAGCCGAGCCAATGAAGAGTGAAAAGGGCGTCATGGTTTAGGATGGTTAGCTTAACTAAAGACTCCAGCTATTTAGCTGCAGCAGCAGTGGCCTTACTATCGGCATGCCATCTCAGGGACTGTAATATTAATTAAGAGGAGGATTATCAGAGAAGTTGGCAGAGTTTACCATGGAGATGCTGCACAATCAGCCTGACTTTCAGAGCAAGGTAAGCAGAACCCTTGCATGGCAAACCTCTAACTCTTGTAGGATGTCTTGTCAGGAAGGCTATTGAAAATCTTACCTGCCCTTTTCTCATGTCTAATATCCTGTATGCATCCCACACAATAACTTTGATACATTTTAATGTTGTTAATTTCACAAATCTTCCCTCTGACTGATTCCAGATCTTCTGTTTCATCTTCCCTCAGTATTTCTTCCAGGGAGTTTTTGCTGACACTGTCTTCCTCTGAGACACATATTATAGATCTGGGCATAAGTTTTCCCTTATCCCAGGGAATTCGTTATGGGTGTTGTATAAAAACTAGCCGCTTCTCCTAAAATCAAACCTCTCCTCCTTTGATAGCCTGCTGCTCCTACCAGCTTGAAAACTCTTTTGATTTAACCATCAGCAAAAAGCATCTTCCGCTTAGAGTACACACCACACACAGAGGATGTGAACATGAAGGATTTTTTCCACCATGGGATGAAGTAACGGAAGCCCTAATGAGTTTACATGCTTTTTATAAAATCTTGTTTCCATCGTAAAACCATAACAAGTTATTTTATTTATTTTCTCGATATCTTGTAAAATGTATGCCCTTATCACAGCAGAACAGGCGCTATGTTCTTGAGATGTGGAGTTATTTATATCATCATAGCAACTGTTTTATCAAGATAATATTCATTATGTCATGATAGGAACATAAATATCTTGAGATCTTGAGGAAACAACATTTGTTGTCATGAGGATATAAATAACATAAGATCTCAAGAAAACACCATTCATTTTGTTGTGATAGTGACATAGACATCACAAAATCTCAAAGAAACATGTAAAAATAACTTGCTATCACAGAAAAATGGAAAAATGAAAAAACAAGCAAATCTAGGTGTCCTATAGAGAACTTCACTGGGAACCCACTTTCTGCTGGTGCATTTTTAAAAACCCCTTTGACATAAATAAATAATTTGACAATTTAGTGTTTTTTTAACATTTTAACTAGATCTGTATTTGTCTACCTCTGCAGTTTGCCAACTCATGCATCAGTCAGCCTGTTTCCGAACAAAGGAGGCAGGTTCGGCAAACAGCAAACACATATATATATATATATATATATATATATATATATATATATATATATATATATAATAACATTACCAGCTATTGGTGTGCTGGTCCAGGTTGTCTTTCAATTCACTAACTGCTAGTTAGCTATTTATACATTAACTGATGGTAAAATCTGTGCAGTCTCAATAAAATTTAGTGCTGAGAATTGTCTTTATTGCAAAGATCTTGCACAAATACATTTTCCTCTTTGAAAACCTCAAATACACAGGCATCTACATCTTCAGCTTCTCATGCGGCCGGCCATCTTAAGGCACTATTTTTTTGTACTTTAACTTATCATAGGCCAGAAACTCAAACTTCTGGGAAGTTGCTTTGGAAAAAAACAAGTTCTAAAAAAGAGCTGCACAAATAAAATGAACAGAAATAGAATAGAATTTTCTGTGGTGCAGAAACCACCTGTATTTTCTATGCTGTTATCTAACACAGTGCCTATCTGTAGAGTCACATTGCCACATATACGGCAGTTGGTCAAAACTCAGCCTCAGCAGAAATATGTGACTAAATAAAACTCTGCTTTGATGAATAATAGATGATCTGTATTGAGCTCTTCTGAGCGCAGCACTCAAAACAGCAAATTTATTCCTGAGTCTGTTTCTAAAGCACATCTATAGAAAGATTATGGGACTGAAAATTGTTGAAGTAGGCCTGTTTGTTATTTTAGCTCATTCTGTTTCCATATAAAAGAATACTTTATCTTCCTGGCAGCGCTTGCAGCAAAATTACATTTCTTGACAAAACATTCTGGATAATGCTTTTCCACACACTCAAGATAGGTGCAGCTGCGTGCTGCTTCAGACTGGCTGGAGAGTTGATCAGAGCTGTTGCAGTTCTCTACGCGTTGTCTTTGTGGACTGCCACCTACACAGGCAGAGTACACAGCGCTGATCCCCGTGTAAATATTCAGAGGGGTCACTGGCTCTCAGACAAAGACTGGATTAAACAGCTTCATTCAGACAAGCATAATGCCATCCACCTTGAAGGCTTGGAGTAAAGCAGCTTCTATGTACACAGTTTATGTTGCACTCCATCAGCTGAATATTGGTTTATATGGCCATGTTGCTCTGGAACTTTGTGCTTTGGTGTTGAGGGTTTTTATGTTGTTTGAATAGTTTATGGGTGACTTGAACTGGCCCTGGCAGGACAAGTAGAGTTTACAAGCGGATGTCCAAGGCATCAACACTCTTATTGCTGTCCTGGCTGTAGGCCGGTGTTTGGTCAGCCTGAGCCAGTGGTTGTGTTCCTGTGTAATATACCTGAGATACCTGCATATGGAGCTGTGATGTCCCGTGCTTTTAGGAAGCAGCTATGGAAGCAGAGTGTATCCAGGGTGTTGAAGGTAAGGCATGGGTGCAGGGTGTATGGGGACAACATAGGGTAGTCTAACACTGGGTAAATTCATGGTTAGCATTGTAGGCTGTGGCTTGGGTTACCATTAAGATTGAACGTATGTTTTTTTTTGACAGAATTAATACGTGAGGAGTGCTTGCATTGGGCTACTGTGCTTCTGTGAATCCTGATAGGAATGTGTGTGTTGTTGTGCAAACCTCAATTCCAAAAAAGTTTGTGAAATGCAAACAAAAACATTTTGCAGTGATTTTTAAATCCGCTTGTATCAGCTTTGTTGTTTTTTTGTAAATGTATATGTTCATTCTGAAATTCAGGCATAAACCTATTCCAAAAAAGTCAGTACAGGGAAAATTTAAGATTATGAATGTCATGAAAACTTCATAAACAGATAATGCATCAGTAAATAATCCATCAGTCTAAGAACAATGTTCTTGCAAAGATTTTAGGCATCTCATCCCCTACAGTGCTTTATATCATCAAAAGAGTCAGGGAGTCTGAATAAATATCTATGTATAAAGGGTAAGGCTAAATAAACGACAATAAAGTGACCTTTGACCTTCAAAAAACAGGCATGCTCCCCCCCCATAGAAATCATGACATGGGCTTAGGAATATTTTTGACAAACCATTGTCAATAAACAATGTTCATCACTACATCCACCATTGCAGGCTAAGGACGCACGTGCTGAGATAAGCGAGATTTATTATGGGCAAATCCAGGGTCATCGTCTAAATGGTCCAGGTTCATGTAGCCAACACGGATTGATCGGGGGACAGACTTGATGAGAAACACACCAAACAGTTCAACACAACAACAAACAGTTCAACACAACAACAATTCAAAACAACAGAACGAAACGAGGGACAGGCGGGAAACAGGTGGAGAAATCAGGGGTGGAGTCATGAAACAAAGGGGCAGGACCAAAACAAACGTACATGGAAGACCAAAACAAAAAGCACATGGAGTGGGAGGAGCCAATCATGACAAACTGGCCTGTCTGCAGTCCAGACTTTTCTCCCATTGAAATGCATTCCTTATTATGATATGCAAAATATGTCAACAAATTTCCCGACAGGTTGCACAGCTGGAGACTTGAATGAAAGAAGAATCACAAAAAATTCTGTATCAGTTTCTGTTCAGTCCCCAAACGGTTATTAAGTGCTGTTAAAAGGAAAGGGTATTGTAACACAGTCGTATACCTGCTCCTGTCCCAGCTATTTTGGAAAGTTTTGCAGGCATTAAATTGGGAGGAGCATATATTTAAAAAAAACAATAAACCTCATAAGGTGAAACATCAAACACTGTGTTTCTGTACTGTTTTCATTGCAATACAGGTCAAAGAGAAAGTACTAATCACTGCTTTCTGTTTTTATTAGTGTTTCACCTACTACCCAACTTTTTGATGTTGGTACAAGAATAAGATGTGGACTGTGCATCAGCCTCCGTGTCTGGTGTTTTTCTGCTTTATTGGATTTCCTGACACTGGTGTGTCGAGTAAATAAGCTGGGCTGACTGTTTTATTTATTTAAAAACCACATTGGTCTTGATTGTGTTTGTTCCTGATTTTCTTGGAATAAGGCAGTCACAAAAATCTGATTTATATACTTATAATTGCCTGCTGCTCACTGCCAGTCAGATGTATGAAAAAGGCCAGTTCCTGTTCTTCAATCATATTTTAATTTCGCCACTTAAAATGTTGATATTTTTGGCATATTTGTTTCCCTTTTGACCATCAAACCAATCTGTCTGATTTTCCCTGCCCCTCTGTTGGCATGGATTCACGTGTTTATGGTTTTGTGTTTAATGGCGTTGTTTACTCAGCTAGGAAATCTCCTTGACTGCGGTCGCCTCCGCGTGTCCAGTCGCTAGGCGACAACTATACGGCCAGGGAGGAGTGCCCTATCCTTGTGAAGCGCTCCTGACTGCTCTGCAGGTCAATAACTGAGTTTGCCTCCTGCTTGTCCAGGCTTGTTTTTACTGCTCTTGGATCCTCTGGGGTGTGACCTCATGCCAGCTCATAAATCTACCCTCTTGGATCCATTTATTCCTTGCTCAAGTCCCACAAAGAATTCATCGATTTGAAAGATCTTTCACCAAATACTGCATAGGCAAAAAAGGAATGAAAGGCAGTGGAGGCAAAATTACCCACAAAAGCGTTTGCTTATTTTTAGCCAAATTTTTTTTATTACAGTTCCATAACTTTGTCACTGATGAGTTACTGTATAAGACATCCAGCCCTGTGGATAAGCATACTCATGCAACTGAACTAGCTATGCTCTGTCTTTAAATGCCTGTAGTTAACATTCAGCTGAAGTAACATAATTGGCAGTTAACATTCTCCTCCAAGCATGTCGGGCTGTTAAGTGAGCTGCGTTAGCAGCAGTTTCAATTAATGTGGTGGTTGACTTGACACATCTCAGAGGAACGTCTCACTTCTCCCTCCAAGCTTGGTAGCATCATGATTCTTTCCAAGTGAACCTGTGACTTGATTTGTATGGTGTCTGTATATCATGTGATGTGGCACAGCACACACACAGTGGGTCAAACTGGCCATGACTAAATTGGGTTAAAAAAAAAAAGAAAGTAGGTATTTTGATATAAACTTAGTTGGGCATTACACTTTTCTACTAGGTCAAACGTTTCTATAAAGTACATCTAACCTGAGAACAGTTCTTTTTCTGACTGTTTTATCAAGCTATCCCAATTTGGCAGGAAAGCCACATACCTGGCAACCTTGCTTGTGGGTGCTTACTGTGTAGCAAACACTCCACAGCATCACCGGTGAAAAGTACAATTCTGCGCAACCTTCTGTGGGTGAACCCACTCTGCCCACATAAGAACTTGCTGGTTTCCAATAAAGATCTCCTGTAATGTGAAGATCTCACATATGGATGGAAAAAATATCGGTATTAGAGATCTAAAGGGGATGGAATTACATTGTTCAGGACTAGTGTACACTAAACTCACAGCAGCTGCTGTTGTTTTGTGTTATAGGTTAAGTGTTGATAGGAAAGAAAACCAAGGAATGGGGCAGTCAGGGTTGGACTGATTAAAAGGATACCGATACCCACCCCCCACAAGTTGTTAGTTCACCATCCCCTAGATACTAACTTCCCTGCAATCTCTTAACATAGAGCACGGTGAAATAACACCAAGTAGACCAAACCATCACTGATTTGATCAGTGTTAGGGATTTGTCCATTAAGTGAAACTGGTTCCAAGCAGTAAACTCACCTTAAAAGTCTGAGTGGCATTGACTGTGGGATCACCAGAGCAGATAAGGCCTTTAAAGGATCAGGGGTGAAGATTTTATATCTAAAATGGCAGAGATCAGAATAAGCCAGCTGTCTTCATTAAATGATTGTGGCCTGATTTGCCCCAGTGGCCGGGCTCTTAAATTCTGTCTTGGCTCAGATCTTAAAAATGCTGGAAGAGAGAAACCAAATGATTTTTAATAATGCCGATATATGGGTGGAGGCGTGATCTTCGTCTTTAAGCATACTAAATGTCAAGCTGTCTAGCCATCTTTCCAGTCACCCTTCAGCAGGCAGTATTGAACTGTGTTTCTGTCCCAGATGTGCTGCATCTCTTGAAGGAAAATGCCTCAAATCCATTAGGACTGTGTTTTAATGCCTTTAAAGTTATGTAATCCTCTGGATTTAAATTCAAATGCCGAGCCTATAGAACTCTGCCAGTGGCTCAGGCTTAGGCACAAGTGGCAAAACTGTGCAGGGACAGATGCAATGTATGACTGGGAATGAGCAGTAGATGACTATATAGGCTGTAATAAATTTTGGGCTGTCACAATTGGCTGATTAAAATCGACTAGAAAAAACTGTCAATTAAAACTGACCTTTTCAATGAATCAGCATTGATTAGTTAGAAATTTGCATGATGATGATGCATATTTTATTGATTTGCTCTGCTACTCGCTCTCTCTTACAGTAAGAGTCTGGCGGACACATATGCATTGTTTTGGAACATGTTATTTTAATATTTATTTAATGAATTTTTAAGCCATCCTTGTTCATCTTTGTCCAGTATTTTGAAATCTGTCACACTTGGGAGGTGTAGAAGCAGGATGTAGCCTAAACATGAAGCAAAAACAAATACCGCAATGAACAAAGAAGCATGGAAATACACAAAGTGAGACACATAAAGACAACGAGACAGAGAACTAAAGACAAGTCTTGAAACACCTGGCAAAGAGGTGTAACAAACAAAACACAGGTGAAAACATTAATAAGTAGGCGGGACTGAGCGGGAGACTTGGGAAGGTGAAGACGGGATAAGGAAACTGTGGCAGGTTTTTTTAAAGGCTTTGCTTGATTTGTTACTGTTAATTGTTGATTTGGTTTTATTAGCTGCCCGTTGTTGGTTACTTGATTAAATAATCAGTAGTGATGGATCTAAACAAGTGTCGCTTGTAATACTGATAATTACAGGATCACTCTTTGACTTTTCATACCACCAAATATTCTGAGCTTTAAAAACTTTGAGAGGTACTTTTGGGACATATAGAAATACCTACTGACAGTGTAAGCCTTCATGCTCTGTCAGTACCTTCACTATAGAGCTTTCCGCTTAATTAAAAGATTAAAAGATTAATAAAAAAAAATTTAACGAAAAAATTTAAGATTTAACACATTTTACTTCTCTTAGAAAATCCAAATGCAAAGCTCTGGAGCATCTGCATCCAGCTCACAACACAGTTGAATTTATTGGCTTGCTTTTTTAAACTGTGTTTCCTAGCAGCCCAGCCAAGTAACTTTTACAGTCTGTTAGAGGCCCAGATCAGTGTGGTCAGCCTACTCTGGGCTTTGTTCTGTTGTGTCTGTCTGTCTGTCTGCCTGTCTGTCTTTATGGCGCCCTAAAATCCACTCTGTTCACTATCCCGAGAAATAGAGCAGCAGCAATTGAGAGAGCTGGACAGATGGGTGGCTAACCATTTGAGGTGGCTGGAACAGGAGGGCAGGTCGCTGAAATACACATGCTTTTTTTTTTTTGAGTGAACTGTCGGCCAGCTGTACAGAAATACTCTGGACTGCATAACAGGCCTCTGCGACTTTATGAGAGGAATCTTATGTCCCAGTGACCACTGCGGTTTTACTGAAGCAAGTCCAGTTTGCTGACTGTGTGCATGATGAGCAGCTCGAAATCAGGCCAGTGTAAAGGGCAGCTTCAATCGTCTCTGATATCCAACAGTCAGATTACAGCAATCAAAGTACGTATGATCCTTCCGTCTGTCTGTTTGCAGTGAGTGGATATTTTGTTTGCTTGTTTGTTGGATTCCCAGTAATGAGTAAACATTCCGTTTAGCTACTGTCATTATGCTTAACATGGCTACGTGGAGGATTTGCATGAGTAATGGAGCTGATTGCCAGTTCAAGAGGGTGCTTTTCACATATTCAGCATTATAAGGGATGCATCAGCTCAGGCATTTTGAAATTCAGACTTTACGACTTTTATGACTTTATCCTCTATAGATATGCCAAATTAGTTATCAGTGAATGACAATTAGTTTGAGATCAATTAACCTAATCTCATTTGAATAATCCAGTTGAGGCTCTTCTAGTGTATCTGAATAAAATATTTCTTTAAGCCTAAAACACTAAATACTGTATGAATATAATCTTTCAGCTCCCCAATTTTCCAGCATATAATGGAATAAAACTGAAAGTACCTCTTCTAATACTTTAGTTAGGAACTAACAATGAACTATCAATGAAATACAAACTGTTACATGTCATTGCTGCTAGAACAGAGGTCGGCAACTTGTGGCTCCGGAGCCACATGTGGCTCTTTTCCTAGCCGGTTGCAGCTCCACAGCAGAATTAGAATTTTAGGTAAAAATAAAATAATCATCCTTTGCAGTAAAATAAAGCTCTACTGATTGTTCTAAACACAGTTTTAACACTAAATGGTGTTAAACACTGGAATGTTAATTGCTAATTCACCAACCTCTAACCCTGAAGGTTGCCGCACAGACTGCTGGTCACTATAGCAACCATTGAGAGAATCTGTTCTACTTTTGAGAAAAAGTTTCCTGCCAGAGATGCAAGAAAAGTGGCTATAGCTGAGCTAAAGCTTAAAGCAGAGCAAAGTGTGTCTGTGTTTTTGTTTATATTATGTTTTTAGCCTAAATTGGTACATGAACACATACTGAGACATGTAGCCAAGATGGTAAAATGGACAAAAAAAAGTGGCTCCCAAGGTCGTTTGATTTTTATTGAGAGGACAAAATGTCTCTTCTTCACATTTGGGCTGCCGACCCCTGAGCTAGAACAAAACCTCTTATCTCAACTTCAGAGAAGAAGCAAAAACTTCTAATAAAAGTTAATGGAACAAAATGTCTTTCCAATTAATTTGGAGATATTTCTTTTTCTCCAATCATCGTGAACATTTAACACAGTTTAAAGGGCAGTTGGTTTATTATATACTGTTGAAATTTAAAAAAAAAAGATACAAAGTTTTGTTCCAACAGTGATGATATTTTTAACACAGTGACAAATTGGTTATTTATGCTGAAGGCACATGATAATATCTCAAGAAAAAATGGGAGTAATTTAGCATAAGAGTTCAATTTGAGTGTTTAGTGCACTAAAATAGGTAATTGTTTCAAAATTTTACTGTATTTTTTGGCAATCTGAGGTTGAAAACGTACATATTTAACTTATACATAATACCTGTGGTATATATAAAAAAGTTACTAATTTATTGATAGTTGCATTTGTTAGTGTTTTCCTGCTAACAAATGCTAATTAATATTCAGTATTGAGCAGAATGAAGTAATGATGGTCTAAATGTCTTCAGTACCAAATTAAATTACAATAGATGAAAAAGCAGCATAATTATCAGAATACATTTAGATGATATATTGATAAGGCACTTTGGGAAAAACTCTGCTTCCAGTCCTCGCTGGTATTAGTTGGCAGTTTCCTTTTTGTAATTCTTTTGTCAATATTCTCATTCATGAAATCATTTAAGTTCACTTATCATTTAAATTAAGTTATAATATTCTCAATATTATACTGGCTCTCACTGCCTGCTTCAGTGATCTGCTGCTCCTATAATTCCACTGTCGTCTCAGGAACTAAGCAAAAATTTCAGCATATTCCAGTAACAACATCTTGCAGATTTGACTGTAAAGTGGGTAGTGAGTTTATGCCATGAAGCACACACGAGTCCATAGAACACCAATGTTAAGCTTATCACACGTGAAAACGTCCACTACTGAAGAGACTTCAGTGACGCTGAGTAGGGATGGGCAGTATGACAATATTTTATTGTTATCATCATGATTATATCACAGTACGCTTTTCTGAGCATATTGTGGATATCGTCAGCATTTAAAGAACACTGACTAACATGTTTCAATATAAAAGTGAGCAGAATCAGGCCTGTTTAACTGGATATAGTGCGGTGCAGTTTTACATTGAATAAAAATTGTAGTTGTAAGTTTTTTATCATCATGAGTGTTTTTTTAAATGTGGCACTACACGTCCTATTTTGTCTGTACCAACTTATTAAATCTGTGAAAAATTAAATATTGTGATGCATATTGTATATCATGAAAATGTCTTCAAGTATCATTATATAATATTTTTGCTCTTTTGTCCACCCCTAATGCTGAAATTAATAAATCACTCCTCATATTGATTTATCAGTCTACTCAGGCTTTAGCAGAGCTCTGTAACACTAAGATTAATAACTGATTATTACAGTCATTTATCAGTCTTATCTATCAGTCAGTGGAGCTTGATGTCCGACTAAGCTTCACCTTATTTTCTCAGCCATCACCTCTCGACTGACTCCCATTTCTTACTGTCTACACACATACACACCCCCCCACCAAAGAAATCTAGCCCTGCCTTCACAATAAGAATCCTACTAAGAATAACCCATGAATAAATGCTGAAGAATAATAACATTTAATTTAAATTAACATTTCCAAAAACATTTCATTTCTTGAACACACTACAGTAGATAAGTGATAAGTGATACTTTTTTGATCCCACAAACGGGGAAATTCCACCTCCGCATTTAACCCATCCATGAAGTGAAACACCACATACACACTAGTGAACACACACACTAGGGGGCAGTGAGCACTCTTGCCCGGAGCGGTGGGCAGCCCTATCCACGGCGCCCGGGGAGCAGTTGGGGGCACAGTTGTATGCACTGGGGGCTGGAATGTGGACCAGCTGGGGGTCATCAAGGGCTTGCTTAGAATACTCTGAAAAAGAGGGTTGACAAAAAATTGTGATTTTTTTTTAAAGAGTCAATCAATTGTGTAGGGGTGTAATATACAGTGGGGTCCAAAACTCTGAGACCACATTGACAATCTGGATTTATTTTCCTGAAAACCAGAAACTAAAGAAACTAGAAACTAAAACATTGTAAAACAAAGAAAAGTTATGACAAGGAAAAAAGAGAGACATTGCTGGGTCTGTGGTATTTCAAGGTCACTATTTGAAGATTTGTGACACTGATGTTAAGGCCTTTGTGCAAAAAGCTCAGTTTTTATTACTCATCTCTTTCAGTGAGGCTTGTGTTCAGACAACTCTCAGGTGGATTGGATCTACTGATCAGAGGCTTTTGTACAAACTTCCCAGATTGAGAGCACTTATTATAGCAAAACAGGGCCATATTAAGGAATTCTTTCAAAGGAGTTTACCTTTCACTCAGTTGTTATGCTGATGATTGAACTTTCAAGGGAACATTTTGCACTGTAGATGTTTTGGTTTTACTGTTCTCCCTGGACCGCTGGGATAGGCTCCAGCACCCCATACCCCAGCACCACCCCCCGCGACCCTGAGGGAGAAGCGGCTTAGAAAATGTATGTGTGTGTGTGTGTGTGTGTGTGTTTCACCCTGGCTTTACAAGATTAGAGTACTTATTTAAGTCTTAAGCGATCCTCCACACATCTTACCTGCTTTCAATTCTGTCTCTCAGCAAAAGCTGAAGGAAGAGCGAGAGGCTAAACGAGCACAGCTGGACGGCAGACATGACTATGTGCTCAGTATCGTGGCTTCCTGCACAGGACTGGAGAAGGCTGAGGTGGAGGAAGCCATTTTGGAGGGCACGCAGGTGGGCTATTTGTAGCATGACAAAAACTGGATTAGTGTGGATTATTGTTGAGGGGGTATTTTTGATTAAACCGAGATAAAATTCGGAATGATTCTGTTTCAGATTGAGCGGATGGAGCAGTTCTTTGCGGCTGATGGCCTTCCACACCTCATGTTCTATTTTCAAGAAACGGAGCCAACAGAGTCAGGTTAGTAATGCCCTCGGGGTAAACATACAACAAACAGAGGTTCAAATACGAATTCAGGGTCAAGCAATACGATCATATACAGAAATCTGAGCATCCCTGGTCAAATGATGTTTTGTTCATTTTCAGAGTGAAAATAAGTTACAAATCCTCTACAGAGAACACATCTACACACTTTAATACGCACTTACTGTTTACCTGCTGGACAGAAAAAAATGCACTGTGGTCTGTGCAAAATGTGTGCACCTCTTATATTTTATGTTTATTTTTTCCAATATGTTAAACTCAGGAAAAGAATAGAAATCGTGGCCTAAAATTGACAAGAAGTGCCATATTCAAGTGTTTTCCCTGTAGAGGAAGGGTGTTTAATCTCACCTGTAAAGGGTCAGTGTGGCTGCAGGTCTTCTTCTCTAAACGAGCAGCCATACACCTGACTCTAATAGCTTAATCAGTAGTTTAGTAGATTAGTAGTTTAGTTTGTTCAAACAACTGATCATGTGTGCTCCTGTTTTGTTGGAGTGAAAACCTGCAGCCACACCAGCCCTTTGGGGATAATACTAGACACCCCTACTGTAGAGGGTGTGGTAACTTATTTTCATTGAACAGAACATGCAGCTGTACAGACCTTTGAAGTCATGCATCTTTTTGTAGTCAACAGCAAACAATAAGCGTTTTTACTCAATGGGAAAAATGAATGACATTCTTAAAACTCACGTCTGAGGTACCCTTGTGGTAAAAAGGTCCAAAGCCAATACATTTTGTTCTACCAACATTTTCGCCCCAAATTTCTCTGGCTCCTCTGAATAACGGGGCTGTTTAAAGGTGGAAATGTGAGTAATGCTACACGGATGCTGCAAGAAAGCTAACACTCCTGACATGACGTCCCATGAAAAGAAGTCTAATACTGTGCTCTGTTCTAGCAACACCTGCTACTATGTCTGTGGGATACTACTGCCAAAGCCATATAACTACCACACTTGGCGAAGCCCGGTGATGTGACTTTAATGTACAGCAGTGTTAGTTTTAGTTTTTATTCACCAGAAGGCAAAACTTTCAATAACGTCATTCACTTTTCCCATGGAGTAAAAGGCCTATCCCTGGACTTCCTTACATTGGCATGACACCATGTTTGAGATTTAAAGAAAAGACTGCTGCATTCTACAGTCTGCAGTCTGTTCAAAAGACAATCAGAAAACTCAGTAATATTTCACACATCTTTCCAGTTTGAGAGGAATCGCCAAAACGTCGCTGACCTTGACCTGTCATTTTTTTGTATGTGGTAGCAGTTGCATCTTCCGTCATCCGCAGCAAGAGAGCGAGAGTGTTCGTGACGGAGGGCTCTGACGTCGCTCTGACCGGCGTGTGTGTGTTCTTCACCCGGGCAAACACCTCCAAGGCTGTCACCTCAGAGAACATCCACAGAGTACGCCAGACACAGCCTGGAATATCACCCCAAAAACACTGTCCCGTGATAACTCTGCACCATCTTTTAGGATATATGTTCTTCCCATGCATTTGTTTGGGTACTTCAACCTTAGAAGTCTAGGCTATCATTGTCATTTTGCTTTCTGGGTCAAATTACATGAATATTTAAATGTAATTCCACATTTAATTATGTAGTTTCACAGAAATGTACACACAACAAAACATTTTTCATCATTTTCAAAATTCAATGAATGTCTCCGTCGAGATTTTGGCAGATTTTATCTGCTTGCTTCATGAGCTCTGAGAAACAATTACAACATGCTTTTCTTAATGCTGGCCAGAACTACAACTTTAATTCTTGTTTTGAGCGAAGCAACGGAGTCGTGACCTGTTCTTTACATACTCATTCTTTATACTGACTACAGAAGACCGTCAGACTTTTTTTCTTATCTTGAAATAATGTTCTAATATTGACTCAGTATCTTAGAATAATTGCTTATTTTAATGAAGTTGACTTAGGAACTTAGGAAACTAGTCATTATTTTGAGCTGCTAAATGAGTATTTTGAGAATATAATCCCAGATCTTAAGAGTCTGCAGGCCCAGCGTTGGTGAATATCATCACTGTCGCACTAACTGTAAAATGGCTGTATAAAAGTCTAAAAAGATGTCACTTGAATAGATCACATGCTTCAAATGTCCGTGTTTCAGTGAGAAGTAGCGTAAAACCCAGGCTGAATCCAAATCCGCTCTGTCCTCCCCAATGTAGTGCACTATGTAGGGAGCAGAGAACCATTTGAGATTCAGCCCCAGCACGAGAAGAGAGCGCTGCTGATTGGTGCTAAATAAGGCACGCGGTGGTAATTCGGTGACCAAAAACTACTTACAACGCGAAGGTTTTGCATCAAACAGTGCTTTATCATATGTTCATTCTTATAAGACAACAAAAATAAAAACTCATGATAAACGTTCTCCTCATTTAGCGGGCCATGGTTGCGTGGTAACGATGCCACACCAGAGAACTTGTAGAGAGGACAATCCGCCCTCCGCAGTGTCTTCAGTGAGTCCTGAATGAATGGGTTAATATGGAGCGTTTGAGCAAAATCCTAGTTTATAAATGCATAAACTATTTTAATGTAAAAGAATGCAATTATTTCCTGAACACTGAACAGCATAAAACGTTTTAACACCGATGTTTTATTCAAAAGAGCTTTTAAACTCGAGGAGTTTAAAGCGGCGCTTCATGTAGGTCCCTGACGTCAGTGAGCGCGAACAGCCAATGAGCTGCTATGTTTTGTGTATTTTTTAGTGAAATACATCTACTTTCTAAAATTAAAGAAACGTTCCGGGCGAGGGATTAGAAACTATTTTAACGTTGGGCTCCATTTACTCCCATTCATGGAGGACTCACTCGCAAATTTTTAAAAATATTTGTGTTAAGGTTTGGTTGTGAAGTAGGGGGCCCTGCGATGGACTGGCGACCCGTCCAGGGTTTATCCTGCCTTCTGCCCAATGACTGCTGGGATAGGGTCCAGCACCACCCCCCCGCCCTGAGGGAGAAGCAGCTTAGAAAATGTGTGTGTGTGTGTGTGTGTGTGTGTGTGTGTGTGTGTAGGGTAGGGTGAATTTAACCACCGCCGTACAACATTTGGCTGCAAAAAAGGCGACTGAGATGAGGTGAAAACTAACGTAGCTAGCTAGTTGTTCTATCACTGGGCGACATCAAGCTCAGTTACTTTTGCACCTCTTTTAAATTCATATATGTCGACGTGGCGGCGGCTGTGTAACTATGGCACAGTAATAATTCAGACTTGCACCGTATTGACTAACCTTAACCTTATTAAACCAGCCGATGTATTAAATGGGCTAACACAAGCCATGCTAGCGTTTCGTTATTTTGTTTTGGCCTTTACTTTTAATTGCATTGTCTTGATGTTAATTTGAGAATGACTAAGCTAGTCTGTGTTAGCTGTAGCTACAGTTTCTCAGAAATGAATGCCAATAAACTTTACATGAATAGAAGTGCTGAAAGGTTTAGGTTCACTAGCTTAGCTAACCCTAGTTAATTTAGCTAACTAGGGTTAGTTAACAGCAAGTACTTTTTGCCCTGACTTCACAGCAGTTTTACAGTTTCTTTCCAGCACATTTACAGTTTTTACTGAAATGTTTAATGCTGGATGTTGAATTTGTTGATCATCTATGTCACTTTGCATAATGCTGGCTAAACGTTAGTTGGGAATTTATAACGATGACGAGCCAAGTACTTTCCTTCCATTTCACTGTATATTTTTAGAGGCTGCCAAGAGAAGCTATTCCACTTGTTTATTCCACACTGTGCTCCCTGCTCCCGGCTAGGACGTGAACTTCAACATGCTGGACACCACAGGGGTTGGTCTGCTGAAGAGCGTGGAGCAGCTGCTGTCCGAAATCTTCATCCCCACGCTGAGGAAGATGAACCATGGCTGGGGAGAGCTGGCCAGCCCTCAGGCACAGACAGTGAAGCAGGACTTCATCAGCTCTCTGGAGAGCTTTGTTTCTGTGCTGGCTGGGGCACAGGAGAGCCTCGAGGAGAAGGTGATACATATAGGAATGCACACCTGCATGCACGCATTAGATGGATATTGATCCATTTCCTTCTGTGAAATGAATTCCATGGCACAGAAGGGGAGGCATTGTACTTTCACATCTATGGATTTCTGCACTGTAGCATATCAGTGTGTTGAGTTTCTACACACAGATATAAAGCATTATACGGATATATTCTGCTGTACAGGAGGATACAGACGGTTTCAGAAAAATATATCATTATCATTCCATTATCAATTGTCATTCCATTCTGTGATTCACTACGGACACAAACAGTGGGAATATTGATAAAGCCTTTGGTTATATTCGCAAGAAATTCCAGCTAACTTACATTTGGTTGGTCTCTCTCCTTGTGTTCGTAACCCAGGTAAACCTCAAAGAATGTGACGCGTTTGATCTGAAAACACTTAAAGGCCCTTCGGACTACACAGCTGTGGCCAACAGCACCGAAGCTCTGGAGAAAATTGAAGCCTGCATGAAAGTGTGGATCAAGCAGATCGAACAAGTAAGAAATGAAGTGATCTTAATGGAAGAGCACTGTTCATATTTTTGCCACATTACATATTCTAAGTGAGTGAAACCTTCACTACCATTCAAAAGTTTTGTTACAAAATCTGAAGGAAGTTGTTAAATGATAGGTATGTTAAGCAAGTTATCTGCTTCAACAGTTGATCAACACACTGAGAAACACAAGGCATTCTGGATATTAGTGCTATTAGGACTTCATTCTCAATTTTGTACATCTTTCTCATCATAGAATCATCTACAGCTCTGTTCATCATTCTAGACACTTCTAATCTACAAATCTTTATTATTACAGCTTCCTGCTAAATTATGGTTGGAGAGTACTAGCATTATATTCCCATCATATTTGATAATAATATCACACGTGGGGCAGCAGAAGGTTGCCGGTTTGATCCCCAGAGTTGATAGTACATGACTGAGGTGCCCTTGAGCAAGGCACCTAACCCCCAACTGCTCCCATAGGGCTAGGATAGGATAGGATAGGGCTGCCCACTACTCTGGGCAAGTGTGCTCACTGCCCCCTAGTGTGTGTGCGCTCAATAGTGTGTATGTGGTGTTTCACTTCATGGATGGGTTAAATGCGGAGGTGAAATTTCCCCGTTGTGGGATTAATAAGGATCATTTCATCTTGTCTCTGATTGGGGGCGGGTGGCAATATTTACCGTTGTTATGATAATTTATGTCACAGTAGGCTTTTCTAAGTATATCGCGTGTATCATCAGTACTTAAAGACATATGACCAACTGCATGTGTCATTACAAAGAGGGCCTAATTATTATAAATTGGATTTAGTGGAATGCAGTATGAGATGGATTATAATACTGAATAATTAAATAATAATTCAGTAATAATTCTACTACTAATAATAATTGAATAAATGGATAATTGTAGTTATGTTTTTCTGGTATTTATTGAACGTGTCAGTGCTGTGTGCGTTTTTTTTTTTTGTTTCAATTTAAGAAATGTCAGAAAAATGAAATATTTAGATGCATATCATGTATCATGGAAATGTCTTCAAGTACTGTGATACATGATCAGAGTGACAAGAAGTTAACACATCCTCTACAGTGAACAAACTCAAATATGGCATTTTTGCCAATTGTAGTGCAGTTTTTGTTTATTTGGTGAGTTTAACACATTGGGAAAAATAAAACATAAAATATACTGTATTTCTATTAATGTGTTGTAAATGCAAATGTATATTGTATTATCAGCAAATATACAGTAACTGTCCGTTTCAGTGCGCCTAAGTCGTTTCTCTGTAGAGGATGTGTTCACTTAGAAAACCATCAAAAGGTCTTGACCTGGGGAGTCCAAACTTTTACATAGGACTGTATATTTATGTCGTATATACTTTATATTCATTGGTACATTTCTCCATACTGCCCACCCCTAGTCTCTACAACAAACTTGATATTATTGTATGGATAACTATGAAGCCAAACTTTTGAACTTTTTTATCTGTTGCTTGCTTGAAGGTTCTAGCAGAGAGTGACCAGCTGAGGAAAGAGGCCGATGATCTGGGTCCCAGAGCAGAGCTGGATCACTGGAAGAAGCGCATGTCTCGCTTTAACTACCTACTGGACCAGCTCAAGTGTCCAGACGTCAAAGCTGTGCTGGGGGTCCTCATGATAGCCAAGTCTAAACTCATCAAGGTGCTTCTTTCTAAAAAGTCAGTCAGCTGAAACACGTTACTCCACTGGTGACTGTTAGAGGGTTTATAGCACCACATGCACACAAGCCTGATCCTGGAGATCTGTTTATTTAGTTTCAGCGAATATTCAGATGCTCTTTTGTCTAAAGAATAATCGATAATGATAGATTAAACAATAGATTATGTATAATAAAAAATAATAATCCCTAAGAAGTCAAATCATCATTGTTGCTTCGTACTGCATTTAATTTACACTTCATCACTTCTTAACTACATTGTTATTTAGTTACATACACTGTATAGCTTCAGGTGTTCAGGTAATTCAGGTGTACCAATTACTTCCATGACCACAGGTGTATAAAACCAAGCACCTAAGCATTCAGACTGCTTCCACAAACATTTGTGAAGGAATGATTGTCGCTCTCAGGAGTTCAGTGAATTCCAGCGTAGTACCGTGATCGGACGCCACCTGTGCAACAAGTGCAGTCGTGAAATTTCATCACTACTAAATATTCCACAGTCAACTGTCAGTGGTATTATAACAAAGTTTAAGCGATTGGGAACGACAGCAACTCAACCACAAAGTGGTAGGCCACGTAAAATGACAGAGCGAGGTCAGCGGATGCTGAGACACATAGTGCACAGAGGTCACCAACTTTCTGCAGAGTCAATCACTAGACCTCCAAACTTCATGTGGCCTTCAGATTAGCTCAAGAACAGCGTAGAGAGCTTCATGCAATGGGTTTCCATGGCTGAGCAGCTGCATCCAAGCCTTAAATCACCAAATGCTATGCAAAGAGTCAAATGCAGTGGTGTAAAGTGCCGCCACTGATTCCCCCAAATCATGTTGGACATAATATTATCTTTTAATCAACATTGTAAAGGGATGGAACTCTTGGCAGGTGACTTTAACTGTTCATTGCACCATGTAATGGATAAATTTTCACCCAGAACATTTTCTAATTCTAGATCTTCATCAGTTTTAAAAGACATGTGTAAGAATGCTGATCTAGTCGATATCTGGCAAGAAGTGAACCCATCGACTAGAAATTACACATTTTATCCTAACCCACATGCTTCTTATTCCAGAATCTATTATAGCTTTATCCCAAGTAGCTTTGTCCACACAATCCAGTCCTGCCAGATTGCTTTACCTTTAAATATATCCCTTAACACACCTTGGGCAGTTACATCCCCCTTTCAATCAGCATTAGAGGGTTTTAAATACTTAGGTATTCATATTGCTCCAGACCTTAATAACCTTAATGAAAAAAAATTATCTTCCACTAATCAATAATATAAAACATGATGTTAAATTATGTAACTTTCTCCCTGTTTTGTAATTTGGCAGGCTAAATGTAATAAGAATGAATATCCTCCCTCGCTTACTTTATTTATTTCGGCCAATCCCTTGTCATTCACCCGCAATTTTCTTCAAAGATTTAGAGAACATTTTCTCAACATTTGTATGGAATAATAAAAGGACAAGGCTTAAATTTTCCAGGTTAATGAGAGCAAAGGAGGAAGGTGGTGCCTGTGTACCTAATATGCAGTTGTATTATTGCATATGATGAGCTGGTGTACAAATAGGTTGGACTTTCACTGGGTCTCTATGGAAACTGAAGCATGTAGCCATATTCCTCATTCATTGCTTACCGTTTATTAATGATACTGCAAAGGTGAGGTGTGTCTCTGAGAATTTTGTTTTAGACAATACCCTTATGGCCTGGACAGATGTTAAGAAATATCTTAATATTCCACATTGTCTTTCACTGTCTCTGTCTCTCCTGGCCCACAACTCAGAACTCTGGACTCTCAACTTGGCTTAACAGAGGGATCAAAAACATTTCTTACATGTTTTCTGGTAGTTTGCTCAAATTGTTCACACAATTGCAAGAAGAATATGAGTTACCTAGGTCAGATTTTTTCAGATATCTTCACCTCAACCACTAAGGATGGGAGATTCAGAAAGGAATGAACTCAACCTTGAAGTGTTGCTAGTTAAGAAAGACTAGGCCAGGTTGATTTCACTAGAGGGTTGATTTCACTAATCCATGACATTTTGCTAAAGCATGCTAAACTGTTGTCAGACACTCTGAGAGGAATTTGGGAAAGATACTTAGGCCAACCAAACTCAGAAAAGGATATTTGTAAAGGTCTGTTTCCAAAATGTCCCTCCTCTGGTGTTCACAAGCTTAATTTTAAATTCACGAATAGGAAATACTATACACCTGTTTGTCAAAAGAAGATGTTTTCAGACAGATCTAACTTGTGCTTTAAATGTAAAACTGAAAAAGGAACATTTTTCATGTGTTTGGAAGTTTTAAAAAAATTGCCATTTTCTGGGACAGAGTACATATCATGGCAGAAAAATCTTTGAAACACGATTTCAGAAATCCCTGCCCTGTATCTTTTAGGAATAGGAGTGGAACATATTTTTGATACTGATGGCAAATTTTTGTTTCTAATGTTTTCATTTCTGGCAAAAAAAATGTATCCTAATTCGATGGGCCAGCCCCTCTCCACCAACTGTTGAGCAGTGGCTTTCCCAAGCTGCGACTCTGCTTCCTCTGGAAAAACTGACCTACGATCTACATCACCAAACGGACAAATTCTGGAAACTTTGGACCCCCTGTGGACTTGCGTAGAGAATATTTCTTAAATTCTTATGTATGTTGGCCTGCTGTGTGAAACTGAAATGTATGATTATCAATACTGAAGAGAGTACAATGAAAATAAATAAATAAAAAAAAAAAAAAAAAAGAAATATATATATATATATATATATATATATATATATATATATATATATATATATATATATATATGCCCTGCATAAAACAAAAAATAGTATTGGTTAAAGGTTTTTGTTTCCAAGAGTGTAAAGGTTCATTTTAAAATACATTGTTAAGAGAGGGCTTTACACATAGTTTTCAAAAACTTTCTATATCCTAAAGTGTTACGACTTGATATACAGCATTTTGGAATTAAACTCTTCAAATAATTACTACAAAATTCCAAAATGCCGTTGTAATCACCAGCGATAGCAGCAGTTTCTTAGGGCTAAACATTAACATGGAAAGGCGTTCTTTTGCTCACTATGCCACTTCACAGCATTACGTCACTTAATGCTTTAAAGCTTGCATCTCTTTTATTGGTTTGTCCTTCCAGGCTTGGAGAGAACTGGATATCAGGATTACTGATTCTGCCAATGAGGCCAAAGACAATGTGAAGTACCTCTACACGCTCGAGAGGTTCTGCGACCCTCTCTACAACAGCGACCCTGTAAGATGCACAGTGCTGGTTTTCTGCTTCCTTAACCATCCAGTTAATGCTTTTCTGTCCTCGAGTACTGGCACTCGTAATTAGATGTTATGGTAGAGGGCTTTGCTCATAGTAGCAATAGAAACTGTTCGTTTTAAAGTGGATCATTTTAAGATGCTATAACTGTTTATTATTGTAATACATTCATTTCTTGGAGTAACTGTTCCATGAGAATGGATTTATCAGAAACGTTGATACTACCTTCATTAATTGTGTCATTGAACACAGGTGTCAATGGTGGAGGCCATTCCCGGACTCATAAACGCCATCCGCATGATCCACAGCATCTCCCGTTACTATAACACCTCTGAGAAGATCACTTCCCTCTTTGTCAAAGTAAACCATTTTGTTTCCAGCTTATTGCACTTTAAATTACAGAATCTCTTCAATCTAGTCAAACAATGTAATATCTCTTTTGAACAGAACACCCTGCAGCCCAGGCTAATTCTAACTTGTTTTATTATATTTGACTTCTTCCTCAGGTCACAAATCAAATGATCACAGCCTGCAAGGCCTACATCACCAACAATGGCTCAGCAACAATATGGGACCAGCCTCAGGATGTAGTGGCAGAGAAACTGAGAGCTGCTATTCGTTTAAATGAGGTAACAAGCCTTCGAAGCTTTCTCTTCAAAATTAATTGGTGTAGTTTTTAATGAGTTTGATAGAGGGCTTGTAATAAACCCCACAGGCCAGAGTTTTAAAGTTACAGCAAAAAATGTACATGGCTAAAAAAAGAAATCTCCATTTGATTATGTTTTTGTTTATCAATCCTTTAGATTGTGTTAAAATTTCTCAAGCGAATGGACCAATAGAAATCCTCTAAAATAACTTAGAACACATTTTGCATTAATTTACATTAAGAGTTCAGAGTTTTTTTGTATGCAGTGTCATGCTTCATTTTTCAGAGCTATATGAGACTATTATAGTATAATATATAATGTATAATACAATATTGCCTCAGAATAATTAAAGTGAAATCATATTCATTTGTTATATAATCTCTTGAGCCTAAACTTCATTATGCCAGTTAAAGCATGCTGATCTGATTTTAACAGTTAGCTTTTGCTTTTTACATTTTTTTTCAGCCTTTTTTCACTCAGGCTGTCACTGGTTTGACCACCATGGAGCTTCTGCTGTATAACACTGTGCAGACCTCACCTGCATGCCACCGACCCTCCTAATGATGCTACTGCATTTTTAATTATAGACATTGCTTCTCCTGCTTTTTCCCTTTTATGTGTCTTATACTGAGGGTGAAACCTTATTCTCTGCGGTCATTGTTTGCTATCCAGTGTTGACCAGAGGAGGATGGGTTCCCCTTTTGAGTCTCGGTTCCCCTCAAGGTTTCTTCCCCTTGCTTTTAGAGAGTTTTTCCTTGCCAATGTCGCCACTGGCTTGCTCATGGGGGCTTCTTTCTGAAAATGCCTGTTGTAAAGGTTGTACAAATGTTGTAAAAGAAACTTTGACCTGACTATCTTTTCCCAGGAATACCAGAAATATTTCCACAAAACCAAGCAGAAGCTGGAGCAGAGTCCATCAGAGCGTCAGTTTGACTTCAGTGAGATGTACATATTTGGCAAGTTTGACACATTCCAGAGGCGTCTCAACAAGATCCTTGCCATGTTCAGCACCATCAGCACCTACTCCGCCCTGCAGGATTCCAAGATCGAGGGCCTGGAAACCACGGCAACCAGGTTTCAGGTACTGCCCTTCTGCCGTTTGTAAAGGTCTGTTGCCTGCTTTTAGATTTGCACTGTGAACGGCTTTGGTCTTGGCCTACAGAGATTGCCTTTTAGATGTCCTTTCAGTAGTGCTATTTCATCTCAAAGACATGCTAAATACTTAGAAGTGAACTGTTAGGAGTATGTTGACCAAATTCTCAGTGAATCTGCCTCGCCAGTGTTTTTTTAGGATAGGACTGTTAAATTTAAATGGATTTACATGCTGAACTAAATGCCATAACCAGTTGTAATGAATGCTGATATGTGCAGGTATTTTGGGTCACAACATTTCTTAGTGTTTCTGGTTATAAATCCATGCCACAGTGTGAAGCACAAAAGGATGAGGGCACTTTTAAAAGAGGTAGATTTTGCTTCTTCTTTTAGGTTCAGATTTAGTTCAGATTAGTTATGCACTTTGATAGACATCTGATGAGAGTGCAAAAACATCTTAACATCTTAACTCAGTCTTTGTATGATGTGATTGAGCTTGTCATTTACTCCTCTTTAAAGAAAAAACATTTTCTGGGTGTTGGTTTTGTTACCAGTGGGCTCTCGTTGGCTGAAGGGGGCAGGTCAGGGGGTCTGTCCATTTTGCAGCGGTGGCTCAATGCAGATTTCATAGGTGTTTATCCCGAAAACCACATACAGTCATCAAATCTGAACACTGATATTTGAATTCTTTTAAACATTTCTACATAATTAAATTAATCTCAGTAAAATGTAAAAAAGAATGACTTGATGTAAAATGCTCTGTTCTAGAAAAACTGAACCAGACGTCTGGAGTGTTTAATGCCTCTGAAAGGTCCCTCAAGTTATTACACAAAATGGATGTTAATATGTTTCTTAATGGCCATTGTTTTACCGTAGTTTTTAGATTTTTTGGGATTTTGGTCAAAATATATTAAAAAACATTTATGGTGAAGGGGTACGTGCAGGGCACTGTAGGGCAAAACAGGCACCAATGAAAAGAGAATTTTTTGATTTACCACTGGTTTACCTTGATCAACATTACATTTAAAAAAGAAGAGACATGTAGGATTACTGATGGTTCTGGATAGTAAATAAATTGTCTATATTTGTGCTGTAGACACGGTGACCTGTTGTCAGAGGAAAACCTTGTATGTCTTTACAGGAAAAGGGAAAGAACCAGAACTTTTTTCCAAGTCATTTGGGGTCAGACACAGAATTCTGCGTCAATTCTTCATGAAATTTACATACAATTTAAAGGGTAACATGTATACAAGTTTCAATAAAACTACAGAAATGGAGATCCAAGGTTTTCTTTCGACAACAGCGATGTTTGATGTTGACCTTTAGCTGCAGAATGTCAACATTATCAGCTGCTTTAGCTCTAATAGCAGAGGGTAGATTCTCAAAGTGGTCTCTAAGTTCAGTGTGAATACACAATAAAACAAACACAGCGAATTGTCATGGAGGTGACAGCTCATCTAGCCTCCAAGAACATTACAACAACATGAAACTCATCCTCACTGTGTGTCACACCACAGAATAATCTGGGTTTAATTACTATTAATTACTATACATTGTCAGAGGTGTCGGGTTGGTTTTTGCTGGAGTTTTTCGGGCGACGTCCCTGTGTATTCATAATCATATGCACAGGGTCAAAAAGAATGTCCAGTGTTTTTATGGAGTTATTCACAATTTCCCGGATGCTAGATTCAGTGACAAGTAATGTAAATGTGAACTCATAAATGCAGTTTTGCTTGCTGTGTCTCCTTTAAAGAGCTTGACGTCCACATTTTAGCATTTGTGTCAGGCATGGTACCTAACCTTAACACGTATGCTCTCTCTTGCCCCCTGTGGACAGACTGCAGACATGCAAGGGAAATGGGAGGTAACCAGATTGACTTTCTATTGGTCATCAAAAGTAGTGCATGTCCTATTTCTGATGCATGTCTCTTTGCATGGTGTTAACAGCCATAGTCTAACACCAGTGTTCATAGTTGTCCCTTCATGGTGATCTAAGGCTAGCATTGTGCTCCCTTGTAATGGTTTAAAACCACATCTGTACAGGAAAATCTATGCCAAGACTCACATGAAAGGACATCCTAAGTAGCTCCTCGAGGGGTTTGTCATACAACCTTCAGGCCATTAACATTCATCTCATCTACCATCACGGCATAGCCTTTCTTCCCTCTCTAGCCTTTTTTCCCAGTGTCCATGGAAACAAAGTTGCAGAGGTGCCTTGAAAGGCACTGGTCTCTTTGGTTCAGGAGTGCTGAATAATTGAACAAACACTGATAAAGATCTATTACCAACTCCCATCTTTTGTGAAAGCTGTAAAAGGCTATCAATATTTTGTACTAGGTAGAGTCGTGGATCCACTACTGTTCAGCTTTAAATTAACGCCAGAATAACCTCCTCTTTCAAACCAGGATGGACTTCAGGGTCATCCTGTTTGACACTTGAACCCAAATTCAAAGCCATTATTTTACCAGCCAGTTGGTTTAATACCATTTACATGCCTCATTTGCCAAGACGAGCTGTCATGTTTCATCATGAGCTAATAAATAAATTTTATAAATAGTCAAACATAAGCTAGCCATTTAGAGCCTAAAAACACTGAGTCAGATTTATAAAACGCAGCCGTACGTTTTGCAATTCATTATAATTACATTTTTTTCTAACGTTAAATTTAACATGTTGAATTTTTTTTTTCCAGTCACATGAAAATTACATTTCCACTAGTAAATATTTAATTCTTGCTATTAGGACTTCAGTTAGCACATTTCATAATTGAATGTCCATTAGTAAATATTAAAATTGCATTATTAAACATAAAATTTTGATGTCACTTTCCTTTGTAAAATCCATTGTAAATTGATGAACAGGCTTAAAACACGTACAATAAGCAAAATTTTAACATGTAATTAGAATCTCAATGTCAAATTACCCTTCATTTGTTTGGATTACAGGCTAAGCCTACTTTCCACACACACACAATTCATTAAACATGGATTTTGACACAGGAAGAAAAGGCTGTTTCAAGTACTGTGCCAGTTGAAAGTGTGACAGAACCTATTAATGATGAAACACCTACATTTGCTTTTCTTATGGTTTGTGGCAATATGAAATCCTCTGCCGTATTTCTACCACAACAGTTACAAGGTTTGCCATGATATTCAGTCCAAACAGACCCAGTCGTGACCTTTGAATATTGATTAATCAGTGTGGCTAAATGAACATAACTTGTTGGTTACTTGCATGTTTGTAAATATTGCAGAAAACTTCATTTAATCCACATTGGATTCTTACCAGGAAAGTTACTATCAGAGTGATGCTGTTATTTTTTGTGGGATTGTTTCGTGTTATAAATCTCTATCGTGACGTGTAGATGAGGGAAAGGCACAGCCACACATCACATCAAACAGGCAGTAAAACTCGCCAGTGATCCTCGTTTATAAAGCAGTAAATGTGTTGCCGCCACACTATTTACCCTTAAAGTCCCAGTAAATCTGGTGCTGCGTTTTATAAATCTGGCCCTTTATGTCTTTGGTTCTTACAGGGAGATTAGTTCATTAATTTAGCAAGAGAGGGTCAATGCATGGAGTGAAATGTTTGTGACTTTTGTTCTAGGCCATTGTGTTAACTATAAAAAAGAAGCCATACAGTTTCCTGGACCAGAGAAGGACTGATTTTGATCAGGACTATGAGGAATTTTGTAAGCAAACTGCTGAACTGCATGTAAGTATCTAATTGAAGATCACTTACAGAGTCATTTTACTGCAATAATTTGTGAATAGATTATGCTGTAATCTTTGGCCTTTTGGTTCTAGAATCAGCTCAGAACCTTCATGGACAACACATTTGACAAACTTCAGAGCACTGAGAGAGCCTTGAATGTTCTAAAGAAATTTGAAAGGTAAGGTATTTGAGACTAAGATTAGTTTTTCTGAATGGAGCTGTAGCCAGTTTGAGGCTACAGAGTGCAATGATGCAAAACATCTAAACCCTATATTTATTTGTAAACTGTACAAAGACATCATATCCATTGTCCTTTGTTAAATATGAGATTTGCCTTTTGAAAAGTACAAGCCTATTTTGAATTTGATGCCAGCAACATGATCCAAAAAAGATGGGACGGGGCAACAAAGACTGGTAAAGTTGTGTAATGCTAAAAACACAAATAGTGTGTTCCACTCTGAAGGCAGCTGCCTAACTAGTCACTGCCTTCTATGGCGGCTCTCTTATTGGGCAGCATTCTAACCAAAAACGAACCTTAGTAGGCATCGCATTCGGGACAGCACTTCAGAGCCATCATACGTCATAATGTTCACTGAGCTGTTCACGTTTTATCCGTTTACTCGCAGTCGCTCATTAGTTAACGCTCCCCTCTGACTGAAGGCGGATCGTGCCAGTGTGAATGGACAGCTCTGAATCTGCAGCAGCTGTTTTCCTGCATCGACACTGCTTTGGAGATTTGTATATGAGAAGCCTGCTAATTTAAGGAGTCATATCTATTGTTATATACTCGACACAGCAGCCCAGATAAATACAGATAATCATGACTATTAGGTTATAAATCATTAACTGCGTTATTTCTGACACACAAAATGTAATGGGGAGCGAGGAGGCGGACGCATATGCGGAGATAAGCGACTTTTAGTAAGGGCAAATCCAGGGTCGTGGTCGATACAGTCCAGGTTCAAATGGCCAATACGCAGAGCAGGAGGGACAGACATGATGAAAATAAACAGGTACACAAACAACAGGGCCAGAAGTAAAACAACATACATCAAACAATAAACAACATCCCACACAACAAACAACAAAGACCAGCAAAGACAAGGGGCAAACACAGGGCTTAAATACAACAGAGACCATGGGGACAGGTGGAAACAATCAGGGGCCGAGTCACAAAACAAGGGGCCGGACTAGACGGAAAAACAAAAAGGACGTATAATTTTGTAAAATCACAAAAAGGGATTCCATGCAATTTGTTAAGCAGCTAATATGCATTTAATTTTATGCATTCTCAACTGATTTATGAGCTCCTAGTCTGAAATTTAGCCATCAACTTTCACCTCACACTGCCACTTCCTCTTCCCCAGCCCCTCACACAGCTTTTCATTTATTACATTTACATTTATGGCATTTGGCTGACGCTCTTATCCAGAGTGACTTACAATTTGATTGTTTTACACAGGTAGGCGAAGGCAGTGTTAGGAGTCTTGCCCAAGGACTCTTATTGGTATAGTGTAGGGTGCTTATCCAGGCAGGGGATTGAACCCCAGTCTACAGCGTAGAAGGCAATGGTGTTATCCACTACACTATTCAACCAGCTTCTCCTCTTCCCCAGCCCCTCACGCAGCTTTTCCTCTTCCCCAGCCCCTCACGCAGCTTTTCCTCTTATCCAGCCCCTCACACAGCTTTTCCTCTTCCCCAGCCCCTCACACAGCTTTTCCTCTTCCCCAGCCCCTCACGCAGCTTTTCCTCTTCCCCAGCCCCTCACGCAGCTTTTCCTCTTATCCAGCCCGTCACACAGCTTTTCCTCTTCCCCAGCCCCTCACACAGCTTTTCCTCTTCCCCAGCCCCTCACACAGCTTTTCCTCTTCCCCAGCCCCTCACACAGCTTTTCCTCTTCCCCAGCCCCTCACACAGCTTTTCCTCTTCCCCAGCCCCTCACACAGCTTTTCCTCTTCCCCAGCCCCTCAGACAGCCGCTCCTCTTCCCCAGCCCCTCACACAGCCTCTCCTCTTCCCCAGCCCTTCAGAAAGCTACTTCTCTTCCCCAGTCCCTCACACAGCTTTTCCTCTTCCCCAGCCCCTCACACAGCTTCTCCTCTTCCCCAGCCCCTCAGACAGCCGTTCCTGTTCCTCAGCCCCTCAGACAGCTGTTCCTCTTCCTCAGCCCCTCAGACAGCCGTTCCTCTTCCTCAGCCCCTCAGACAGCTGTTCCTCTTCCTCAGCCCCTCAGACAGCCGCTTCTTTTCCTCAGCCCCTCAGAGCCGCTCCTCTTCCTCAGCCCCTCACACAGCGTCTCCTCTTCCTCAGCCCCTCACACAGCTGCTCTTCTTCCTCAGCCCCTCAGACAGCCGCTCCTCTTCCCCAGCCCCTCACACAGCTTTTCCTCTTCCCCAGCCCCTCACACAGCTTCTCCTCTTCCCCAGCCCCTCAGACAGCCGTTCCTCTTCCTCAGCCCCTCAGACAGCCACTTCTTTTCCTCAGCCTCTCAGAGAGCCGCTCCTCTTCCTCAGCCCCTCAGACAGCCGCTCTTCTTCCTCAGCCCCTCAGACAGCCGCTCCTCTTCCCCAGCCCCTCAGGCAGCCACTCTCTCTTCCTCAGCCCCTCAGACAGCCGCTCCTTTTTCTCAGCCCCTCAGACAGCCACTCTTCTTCCTCAGCCCCTCAGACAGCCACTCTTCTTCCTCAGCCCCTCAGACAGCTGTTCCTCTTCCTCAGCCCCTCACACAGCCACTCCTCTTCCCCAGCCCCTCAGACAGCTGTTCCTCTTCCTCACCCCCTCACACAGCCACTCCTCTTCCGCAGCCCCTCAGGCAGCCGCTCTCTCTTCCTCAGCCCCTCAGACAGCTGTTCCTCTTCCTCAGCCCCTCACACAGCCACTCCTCTTCCCCAGCCCCTCAGACAGCTGTTCCTCTTCCTCACCCCCTCACACAGCCACTCCTCTTCCTCAGCCCCTCAGACAGCCACTTCTTTTCCTCAGCCCCTCAGACAGCCGCACCTCTTCCCCAGCCCCTCAGACAGCCGCACCTCTTCCCCAGCCCCTCAGACAGCCGCTCCTCGTCATCAGCCCCTCAGACAGCCGCACCTCTTCCCCAGCCCCTCAGACAGCCGCACCTCTTCCCCAGCCCCTCAGATAGCCGCTCCTCGTCCTCAGCCCCTCAGACAGCCGCACCTCTTCCCCAGCCCCTCAGACAGCCGCACCTCTTCCCCAGCCCCTCAGACAGCCGCTCCTCGTCATCAGCCCCTCAGACAGCCGCACCTCTTCCCCAGCCCCTCAGACAGCCGCACCTCTTCCCCAGCCCCTCAGACAGCCGCTCCTCGTCCTCAGCCCCTCAGACAGCCGCACCTCTTCCCCAGCCCCTCAGACAGCCGCTCCTCGTCATCAGCCCCTCAGACAGCCGCACCTCTTCCCCAGCCCCTCAGACAGCCGCACCTCTTCCCCAGCCCCTCAGACAGCCGCTCCTCGTCCTCAGCCCCTCAGACAGCCGCACCTCTTCCCCAGCCCCTCAGACAGCCGCACCTCTTCCCCAGCCCCTCAGACAGCCGCTCCTCCTCCTCAGCCCCTCAGACAGCGTTCATTCCCGAGGACAAAAAAAAATCAGAGTACTAACACTAAACGAAGCTAAACGCTACTAAACAGTGAACAGCCAGTAATTTAACCTGGACTTTCTCGTTTTGAAGAGCCGGCGCGTTTACTCAGTTAGCTAAGCTAAGCTAACTAACGCTGGCTTTACCGAGCTAATGAGCTACAAACGCAGCTGGTCAACTCGCCTTAGACAAGCAAACCGTCCGAATTTCGTCAGAACACCACAGGAACCATTTTTAGAGACATATAAACACAAATAAGTTCAATACTTTACACAAATACAATTAATCAAAACAGTAAAGACAGACGTGAAGCAATAACTTACATTTGTAAAAACCTCGGTCGGCAGAAACGGCCGCTTTGTCTGCCCTGTTGATCAGACAGGAGCGATGAAACTCTCAGTAGGTTAACAGTATTATGGGATTGCCTTCACCAACAAGGATACATGCGATGCTGCCTTCAGACTTGGACAGAATAAGACACCTCATGGGACAGCGTTGGTCTCAGCAGCGCACAAATGCTGCCTTAGAACGCTGCCTACTTGGAACGCACCACTAGTGGAACATTTCACAACTAATTAGTTTAATTGGTAACGGGTACTATGATTGGGTATAAAAAGGGAAACTCAGAGAGGCTAAGTCTATAAGACGTAAAGATGTGAAAGACTGTGATGGCAAATAGCACAACAATTCAAGAACTTGGGAATTTCATCATGTATGTTACATAATATAACTAAAAGATTCAGAGAATCCAGAGAAATCTCTGTATGCAAGAGTCAAGAAACCATTGCTGGATGGCTGTGATCTTGAGGCCCTCAGATGGCATTAAAAACATGTTTCTGTAGTGGAAATGACTGCATGGACTCCTGAACCCTTCCAAAAACCTTTGCATTAGTGCACATGGCGTGGGTGACTTACACATCTTGAAGGCATCATTAATGCTGAACAATATATACATGTTTCAGCAACATGTGCTGCCATCCAGACAGCGTCTTTTTCAGGGAAGGCCTTGCTTATTTCAGTAAGACAATGCCAAACCACATTCTGCATGGACACAACAGCATTTGTAGTAAAAGAGTCAGGGTGCTAAACTGGCCTGCCTGCAGCTGAAATCCTATATCAAGCAAGAACGGGTAAACGTTTCACTTTCAGAACTAAAGTCGTCTTAGACTTAGACGTCACTACAATGGCACTTCGTGTCCACTTATTTATCTCTGCTGCTGTACTGAACCAGTGCCCCCACTATATCACCCATACACGTCACTTCATACATTACCAGTATTGTATTGTGAATTTCCCCGCTGTGGGACTAATAAAGGATTATCTTATTTTATCTTATTAAGATGTACACCTTCTACCTCGCACTCATGCTCCTGTGGTTCAGGCTGCTGTTATTTGCACCCTTTATTTGCACCTTCTGTTTATGACAATAAAGCCTTATCTAATGTAATCTAATCTAAAGCACTTGGTGTCCTCAGTTCCCAAACCCTTACAGAGTGTTGTCAAAAGAGAAGGACAAACAACACAGTGGTAAACGTGCCCCCATCCCAACAGTTTCAGCATTTGATTTTGTAGCATTTTCAATTACATATAGGGTTTAAATGATTTCCCATTATTGCATTCTGTTCTTATTTACATTTTGCACAGCATCCCAGCTTTTTTGGAAATAGGGTTGTATATGTATGCAGAAGTGATATGAAACACTCTCTCTCATTGGTTTCATTGGTTCATGGTTTCATGGTGTCATTGGTTTCACACTGTTCAGACTTTGTATCCCAGACCTGGGCATTGAAGAGAAATACCAGAAGGTCTTGCAGAACTACGGCCGTGACATCGAAATGGTCTCGCGCATATACACCAAACAGAAAATGGAGCCACCCATTGCCCGCGACCTCCCTCCCGTGGCAGGGAAGATCCTGTGGGCCCGGCAGCTCTATCGGCGAATTCAGGAGCCCATGGAACTCTTCCAGCAGCATCCTGGCATCCTAGACACCCCCGAAGCCAAGCGCATCATACGTAACTATAACCGAGTCGCTAAAGTGTTGCTGGAGTTTGAAGTGCTGTACCACCAAGGCTGGATGTCTCAGGTTAGTGTTGCTGTTATTTCCCACAGTATACTTTTAGAGTGACTGACAAAAGGGTCTTAATATGCAGTTGTGTTGAAACTTCCTGTCTTCTAAGATTTTTTTTACAAGTTTAATATTACAGAGTTTTGACATACCCTGTTTGTGTTATTTCTATCTTGCAAAAAAGAGAACATCTAAGCAAATTTTTATTTGACTTCTGCCAAAAATTCTGATTTTGCACTGATTTTTTGCTGTTTCTTGAACACTGTGTAATCTTGTGGAATGCTGCTTTGAGACATTCACCATAAAAAGTTAGACAAGTCAAAAAACTGTCATCACACTGTTTCTAGATTGAGGTGGCTAGAATTGGCCTGCAGGCTTCACTGCTGGTCAAATGCCCAGACACCAGGCAGCTGTATGTGAACTTCGACCCCCAGATCCTGACTCAGATCCGGGAGACAGACTGCATGAGCCGGATGGGGTTGGAGATTCCACCCTTTGCTAATATTTTGCGGCAGAAGCAGGACGTTCTCAAAAAGAATTACAACAAACTCCAGGTGACGTTGTGTTATCTTACCCTTTTCTCTCTGGAGGGAGTCGTGAAAGCATTACTTTTAGGTTTATTTCTTTTTTGGTAACTAAAGACGTTGTCGATGAAGCTTGATCTAATTGAGAAAGCCTAAATGAATGGTTTGGTGAATATACTTGTATTTACATATATAACATATAGTTTCCCCTTACTCTAAATATTATTAAACAGCCAAGACAGCTTCTGGAGCTACAAGGTTAATGTATCTAATAAGTAATGTAAGTGTATACCTCACTAATTAGTGCGCATTGTACTGTTATCCGTGAAAATTGACAAATGTATGGAGACAATCCCTAAAATACTGTTTTTTAGCTGTGTAACATATCCATGTTTATAGATAACAGTATGTCATAGTGTCATAAAGCATACAAGCAAGTGTATCAAGTCTTCTTGAGATTACTTACTTGAGCTTTGCAATTTCAGGCCAGTGTTAGATGATTTAGGCATGTAGTTTACATGATGCTATGGTATGTATATGATGGTATATACGCTTCCATTACTTATTAGCCAAACAAGCATTGTAGCTTCAGTGGAAAACTATGGAAGCAAACTTATGGATACAAATATGTCTTGGCTGGTCATTATTATTTTTGTGGTCAGTGTGAATTTTACAGTTATTTTTAGAATGTAAATTTAAAAATTTGCTGGTTAAGTGCAAAGGTTGCCTCAGGTACCATAGTGGCTAAGAATGCTGACAAAGCCTAGCATGCATACAAAATGCATGTGTCCTCTGGCTAACACACTTTTCTGTCTCTGTTCTTTCTCAGATGGTGCTGACAGAGAACTCCAGGGTGAGGGCAAAGATTCAGGCCCCCTTCGAACAAATGCTCACCCCTCATGTGGCAAAAGTGGATGAGGCCATTCTGCCAGGCCTGACCTCCCTCAACTGGGCGTCTTTGAACATTGAGAAATACCTCAGCCGTATCACTGCTGCACTCGGTAATGGAGAACATCACAGCTGCTTGCTGTGGGTCACTTTTGGCCCACCAAACCGCAGTGATTTGCTGGTAGTGCAGTAGACAGTGACCATTAAATTTCATAAAGAACATCTAGTGCAGAATAATAGTAACAATAGTTCTAACACGGTCTCTCTCAGATATACATATCCCTATCTTAGAAGTGGACAGCATGACATTTGGTTATTGTTATTGCGACAAATTACATCACAGATTGCTTTTTTGAGGATACTGGCCCTTAATCGCCAAAGTTGCATAAAATAGTGCATTTTACCATTTTTAATGATGTACAAACTACTGTGCATCTTAGGCACGAGACCTTAGTATGATATAGAAACAAGCGGAGATTTGAGCACATCTCCTAAAAACAAGCACCAGCCTACCAGCACATCATTGACATATCATTACGTACCTATCTTCCTAATTCATGCAGTGAGTGCACTGCTCCCCCCACCGAACCAAACTTTATAATGTCAAAATTACGATGGCTTGAATTTTTAAAAGCTGTATTATTGCTGAAACGCATCTGAAGTAGCTATGTTTTTGATTTTTTGGGTGATTTTGGTAATTTAGTATAAAACAGAAGCACAGTAATAAAAGTTATTCATAAAATATACATGTAAAATAAGTACATTAAGTTTTGTACTGGATTGCCATGTGCATACATTTTTACATTTTTCAATTTGTATTTTTATTATTGATATTACAGATTATACTGTTAATAGCTTTGTGTTTGAGGTTGTGAAACATACATACCCTAATTTACACACACTCCTACCAGACATGATCATACAGATAGGAAAAAACAAAATGAATGATTGATAAAACAATTGGTGAAGTTTGCATCTGTTCATTTTCTGATTTTCAGATTTGACTGTATGCAGCTTTGTTGAAAGCTAATATGTACAACCCCAATTCCAATGAAGTTGGGACGTTGTGTAAAACATAAATAAAAACAGAATACGATGATTTGCAAATCCTTTTCAACCTATATTCAGTTGATTACATTACAAAGACAAGATATTTAATGTTCAAATAGATAAAATTGTTTCTTGCAAATATTCACTCATTTTGAATTTGTTGCCTGCAACACGTTCCAAGTTGGGACAGGGGCAACAAAAGACTGGAAAAGTTGAGGAATGGTCAAAAAACACCTGTTTGGAACATTCCACAGGTGAACAGGTTAATTGGAAACAGGTGAGTGTCATGATTGGAAATAAAGGGAGCCTCCCTGAAAGGCTCAGTCATTCACAAGCAAGGATGGGGCAAGGTTCCCCACTTTGTGAACAACTGTGTGAGCAAATAGTCCAACAGTTCAGAGAATCTGGAGAAATCTCTGCAAGTAAGCGGCAAGGCAGAAAACCAACATTGGAAGCCCGTGACCTTCGATCCCTCAGACGGCACTGCATTAAAAACCGACATCATTCTGTAAGGGATATTACCACATGGGCTCAGGAACACTTCAGAAAACCATTGTCAGTGAACACAGTTCGTCGCTCCATCTACAAGTGCAAGTTAAAACTCTGCCATGCAAAGCGAAAGCCATGTATTAACAACACCCAGAAACGCCGCCGGCTTCTCTGGGCGGAGCTCATCTAAGATGGACTGACGCAAAGTGGAAAAGTGTCCTGTGGTCTGACGAGTCCACATTTCAAACTGTTTTTGGAAATCATGGACGTCGTGTCCTCCGAGCCAAAGAGGAAAAGGACTGTCCGGATTGTTAACAGAGCAAAGTTCAAAAGCCAGCATCTCTGATGGTATGGGGGTGTGTTAATGCCCATGGCATGGGTAACTTGCACATCTGTGAAGGCACCATTAATGCTGAAAGGTACATACAGGTTTTGGAGTAACATATGCTGCCATCCAAGCAACGTCTTTTTCAGGGACGTCCTGCTTATTTCAGCACGACAATGCCAAGCCACATTCTGCACGTGTTACAACAGCATGGCTTCATAGTAAAAGAGTGCGGGTACTAGACTGGTCTGCCTGCAGTCCAGACCTGTCTCCCATTGAAAATGTGTGGCGCATTATGAAGCACAAAATACAACAACGGAGACTGTTGAGCAACTGAAGATGTACATCAAGCAAGAATGGGAAAGAATTCCACCTACAAAGCTTCAACAATTAGTGTCCTCGGTTCCCAAACGCTTATTGAGTGTTGTTAAAAGGAAAGGTGATGTAACACAGTGGTAAACACGCCCCTGTCCCAACTTCTTTGGAAGGTGTTGCAGGCATCATAATTCATAATGAGTGAATATTTGCAAAAAAACAACAAAGTTTATCTGTTTGAACATTAAATATCTTGTCTTTGTAGTGTATTCAGTTGAATATAGGTTGAAAAGGATTTCCAAATCATCATATTCTGTTTTTATTTACGTTACACAACGTCCCAACTTCATTGGAATTGGGGTTGTACTTAATGAACACTAAATATTTAAGATTCATTACAAAGAGAGCATGCTTTGTCCTGTTTAAGTGGATTTAGTGCAGTATGTGACATGTTGAATAAAATAATTTGTACCCACAGTTTTTCATAGCAGTCTCTACCTGTGACTTACTAGTGCAGTTTGTTTGTTATATATTCTTGTGCGCTCAAATCTGAACTCTAGATTAAGAAGGTTATGATGGTTGTCTGTCTGAAACATGTGCTTTTCTACACTGACTGTGTGCAGAGGACCTGGAGCTGCTGTTGGACCGGGCCAATGACCTGGTGCAGTTTAGGATCAATGCTGTTCTGCAGGAGATGAGTGCTGCTACACTGTGTGTGCTGCCTGAGGATGAGCCTGTGACATGTGAAGAGTTTGTGCAGACTACCAAGGTATGCTTTATTACATTTACAGACATTTACACTTAGTTATCTGTGGAAAGGCCTGGTTACTGAGACCTACTGTAGTCTGTCATAGAATAATGAAAAGCATGAATTCCAAAATGCTCCTATGTACACAAAAAAGTCCATAAAAAAGTGTTTTGTTATTAATGAATGAGCATGTTTTTTTTGTAAGCTTGCAATTTCTTATGCATCGAAAAGAAAGGTTTTAGATCAGTTTAGATGTTTAAATCAAAAACTGTAGAACTAACCAATGAATTTTATACAGGTTGTGTGTTTAGTTAGTGGAGGATAAATGACTATATTCTTCTAACTGATGACGATGTGTCACACAGGAGCTTTGCATTAAGGGGGCACAGCTGCTGCACATGAAGAGCTCACTGGTGGAGGAGGCGGCCAATGAGCTGATCAATATGCTGCTGGACTTTGAGCAAAAGCAAGAGGAAGAGGAGAAAGGTCCTGATGAGAGCAGGACTGAGAGCAAAGAACCCACTGAGAGTGACGGTGAGGGCCCAGACAGCGCCAGTCAAGTTTGGATGCACATGTTTATAGAGGAGTTTTCCTTACTTTTAACATTTTCAACATTTTTAGAGCAGGAGTGTAGACATCAAAACACATAGGAAGTCATGCAGTGAACATAAAAGTGTAGGCAAGGCACCCCGTTTTCTCAATGCAGCTTTGCAAACTGTTGAAATTATCTCATGCGGTTTCATAAGCCACATGAGGTGCTTTTCCAGCAGGCTTGAGGAGTTTCAACATATGCTGAGACCTTGATGGCTACTCAAAACTTGCTAGGGGGCATCTCCCAAAATATATTTAAATTAAAAGGATATATTTTGGAAATAAATTCATAAGTGGATATTTACCAGACTATTTTCATTTCTCTTAGAAATTCGTTTCTAGCATTTAGTCATAAGCCTTTAGACTAGGGATGTAAATTGACACATTCTTTTGGCTGATAAGAGTCAGTGATTAAGTCTTAACTACCAAATCTAAAATCACCAACATCAAACGAAGCACTGTGCTTAATAAAAGTTTTAGGCCAGGCATGTCCAACAGGGAGCCTCCTGGGATAAATTGCTGTGGAGATTGATCAGCGTTTACCCTCGTCTGATGCTCTGAATTCAGTTCAAGAAGGCCTTGTTAATTAGCTGATGAACTAAATCAGGTGTGTTTAATAAGGCAATGTCCTGAAATCTGCAGTGCTTTGGCCCGCAAAGACTGGAGGCTGACACATGCTTTAGGCCTAATGTAGCAGTTTCATTTCATTTCATTCACTACATATTATTAGCCCAGGTTAATGAACATATATGACCTGATTGGGACTGGCTTAAAGTTTATATGCGTAGTTCAAACACCAGTCAGCATAAGGTTGGTAGTTCTCAGCTTTGTAAGTGGATTAACTACACAGTCCACTATACATAAAGCTTTTAAAAAGGAGTCAGTTGTAACCTACCTTAGCAATGAAATTGGCCAGAATGTCCTAGTTGTGATAATGATTTAGGATGGTTTCATTTGTGCTATCACCCTTTACCAGCAGTTCTGGCACAATTGGTTACAATTAAGTGTTAACTCCATTAAATCCAGTGGAAGGAGTTGAGAGTCAGAATCACATCTAGAAAACCCAGAACTGTGCATCACAATGTAGGCCTACCAGAACAAGCTATGCTCTTGCGCCCTCATGCATACAATTAAAAAACAAATGTTAAACCTGTCCTTTCAAACATCAATTGCTTGTGGGAAATTAAACTATCTTCTTAACTACAAGCATTGCTTTAATATGTATGTATTTGTCAGTTAATGGAATCAGTTCATCATTAAAATCTCTACTTAAGATCAAAATGTCTGTAAGATTATGAAAACACACAATCAATCAGGTGTATCCAAACGTTTTAATGTGCTTTAATGCCAACCTAATCAGATCATCTTAGGCTTTACATAAAGAATTAAAAAATAAGAATAAGATGTGAATAAGTATCATTTATTGGAATTTACTGGAATTTACACTGTTTGCTGTCATCTCCGAAAAAAGTACGGTACTTTGTTTAAGTGAAGTATAAAATGCACCCTGTATAGTTTATTACATATTTTGAATATAGTATATTTCTGTTGTGCCCAGGAGAAGAGGAGAGCAAATCGGAAAGCAGAGTATTTTCCCGTAACACCACTGTGCCCAGTGTGGGGCCTTCCTCTCCACTGGCAAGGAAGAAGAGGAAGAGAGACATGATGGAGGTGATGGAGGAAGAGGCACAGGAGCTGCTCTCACATTTTAACCACCGCAATGTGGACGCACTGCTGCGCCTGACCCGCAACACGCTGGAGATGCTCCGCAAGCGCATCCACGCCTCCTCGCTAATGCACTTCCTGGGTCAGTAATGTCACTCACTCTTCAAAGCTGTCCATGGCAAAGAGTAGTTTGAAAATCTAATTTGCATTGAAATGTAGTTAATCAGCCCAGTCGTGTTTAGCCTCCTAAGTTTTGCTATTTTCACCCGAGGTTTAAGGCTAATTTAGTTACTTAATGGAGGCTTATATCCACCAATTAACACTGTGCACCTGCAAGATTAACTAATCAAACCATCAAGTCATTTCATTTTTCAGCAAATTCTGAGGGTTGAGTTTATAGACTTGATAGACAGCTGGTTTATATGCTGTTGGAATATACACTGACCCACCATTTCATTAAGTACACCTTCTTGTTTTTACACATGTTGTCCATTTCATCAGGTCCACCTACATTAGGTTGACTTTGAAGTTCTACGATTACAAACTGCAGTCCGTCTGTTTATCTGCATATTTTGTTGTCTCCCTTTCACCCTGTTCTTCAATGGTCAGGACCCCCACAGGACCACCACTAGCAGGTATTATTATTTGTGTGTGTGTGGCACAAGTGGATCAAACACAGCAGTGCAGCACCAGTGTCACTGCTGGACTGAGAATAGTCCACCCACCAAAAATAGCCAGCCAAGTGTCCTGTGACTACTGATAAAGGACCAACACAAACTGTTCAGCATTTGATGAGCTACTCTCTTTATATCTACAAGGTGGACCAACAAGGTAGGAGTGTCTATTAGGGTGGACAGTGAGTGGACACCGTGTTTAAAAACTCCAGCAGCACTGGATCCACTTGTGCCAGTGCAACACACACTAACACATTACCACCACATCAGTGTTACTGCAGTGCTGAGACTGATCCACCACCCAAATAATACCTGCTCTGTGATGGTCCTGTGGGGGTCCTGATCATTGAAGAACAGGGTAAAAGGAGGCTAACAAAGTATGCAAAGGAACAGATGGACTTCAGTCTGTAATAGTAGATCTACAAAGTCCATCTATACAGTGAGTGGAGCTGATGAGGTGCACTTAATAAATTGGCTGGTCAGTGTATGTAATATGAGGGTGGTGTATAAAATTGACTGTTGAATTCAAAATGGAAAATGACCGTTGAATAATTTATCACTGATGTTGCAGTCTGTTGTATGCTATTAATCTTGGACTAATTTATGACCCTTGATATGTTTCATTTCTTGTAATTATACCCTCATTGACCACAGATAATTCTTCAGTAGTTTAATAGAATGGAAAACGTAACCTTTAAACAAATTTAATACTGGAAGACAATGCAGCGGACAGAATAAAAGAGCTAGATGAATTCTTTAAACAACACCATTTTTGCTATAGGTTTTTCATTAGGCTTGGAAACTTCAAAGGTACAGGAGCAGGGATGTGAGAATCCCATTAGTTCCACAGCACTGACCTCCATTTCCATCTTTACAGCAGAAGCTGACTCTCCTAGCTGGCAGAAGAGCAACAGTCAACAGCCCATCTTCAGAGCAGGAGTGTGTCTGGCCATCCCCAATGTCATAATGGTGCCAGGACTGGATGAGGTCCAGCAGACTTTAAATAAAGCTGTTGAGTGTGTGGTCAGCATCAGCAAGGGCGTTGGCCAGTGGAGCAAGGAGAGGATATCTAAGGTAGCTTCATTTTTTATACAGAGGTATGAACATAGCAAAATCTGTTAAATAGTAAGTGGACTCATTTTGGGGTAGCCATATTAACACACCTGGTCCATTTGTCTAATTTCCAGTCAAAAACACCATTAAGATATTCATTTTTCAGGAGATATCTCTGAGAAGATTACATACATGATAGTCCACTTTCATAAGGAAGTGGCAAATCAAAGGAAAAGAAGTAAAAAAACAGGAATTTCCAAAACTTCGTTTAAAAAATGACTAAAAGATGTAATTTCCTAAAAAAAACCTTTAAGAGGCCTGGTAGACCACTAAGTCTGTCACCATCAGATTAACAGCACTTAAAGCTTTTTGAGAGAGGAGAAAATCAAGCTCCATTCTTGATTTAGATCTGCAAAAAATCTACAGCTGTGTCTGTCCATCCTTCTACTGTGAGAAGACAACACTGAGTCTGAAATGATTTGTAGCTGTTAAGAAGCTTTAACTGAGAAAAGAAAAGAGACAAAAAAGAAGAAAACTTGCACATCAAAGGAAGAAGCTGCTGGTGTTTTCAGAACAATGGACCAACCACCCCAGAGTCCAGACCTCAATATCAGTGAATGTGTTTGAAATGACTTGGACTGAGAGATACAGCAAATACAACCAACTTTTAAGACTGAACTTTGAAGGTGTGGAAACACATCCCTGCAGATTTCTTTGAAAAACTGAAAGCAAGTCTCACTGTAAAATATTGAAACAAATCACTAAATATATAGGCTTCTGTTTAATTTTAATTTTTCTCCTTTTTTTCTGCTGTGAACTTAAATAGCTGGAAATTAAATAGCTGAAAGGTGCAGTACATTCTGTATCAACAGGTTTGAGTCATTTTTGACTCTTTTATAAAAAACAGACAAACATTTTTTTAAAAAATGATATTTTTTGCTTTCCACAAAGCAAGAATGTTATATGTGGTGAAATGCCCATTTTCCCCAACTTAAGAAGCATGAAATTGGTCCCATCACAGACGTGGCTGGAATGAATGTAATATACTAAGAGCCAAATCTGTGTTGACTATATTGTCACAGAGGAAGATGAGTGAGAGGCGCATGGCTGCACTGAGGCAAGAGAGCAGAGACAGTGACTCTGAAGATGGTGACACGACGTACCGCAGCATCACGGGTAATGCCCCTATCTCATTACACGCATCAACAGTTTCATACAGATCATCACAACAAAGCTGTTCTCCTGTCATCTGATATAAAATATGAACAAAGATGATAATGTAGAATATGGAAATACCCATGGAAATTAATGGCAGGAAAAATACTGGTAAAAGTGGACTCTTAATTAACAGTACGATCATTATAAATATTATAAACTCTTTATTACTGTCATACACAGTGTGACAATTATAAATGCCTATGGATTTACATCTTTTGGTTCATATTTATGCCGCTGTTTGCAGGCACCTAGCCTTTCAATATGTTTTTAATAAGTAAGCAAAGTATTAAAGTAAAAACGTAAAATGAGAGGAGGAAATGGACAATTTGATGAGCATTAAGGTCATGTTGCCTGCTCTGTTATGTACTGGCAACCTGCCCAAGGTGTTTCCTGCCAACCTATCCAAGGTGTGTTTGTACTCACTGCCACCCCCTAAAGGTGTTAAAAAACATCAAATAAACAAACATTACTCACCACCCCCTCTAAAGGTGTTATTAACAAACATCAAATAAACAAACATCACTTTCAACAAACAAGTAATTTGATCAGGGGTATTCAAAGTTTTGCATACTCTAGTTGGCAGCATCATGCTCCTGACCAAGGAGCAGTGCAAAAAGTGAAAAAAAGAAATTAAACCAGTGGCAGATATCAGCATAGTAATGTCTTGTGTAATAGACCTATTAGAATTGTTCAGGCTCTCAGCACCTGAATGTGATGACACAGCAGCAATATGGCACTACAAGCGAATTAAGTTGAAAGACTCTCCAAAGAAGCTGGCAAGAATTTGTTGGGTGTTTCATCTGGTCAGAGGAAAGAAGACAAGGAAAGTTGGTGGTGGAATGAGGAAGTCCAGGAGAGTATTCAGCTAAGAAAAAGTGGGATAACCAGAGAGATGAAGGAAGTAGGCAGGAGTACAGTGAGGCTAGTTGCATAGCAAAAAGAATGGTGGCAAAGGCAAAGGCTCAGGCCTATGATGAGCTGTATGAGAGGCTGGACAGTAAAGAAGGAGTAAAGGACTTGTATCGTTTGGCTAAACAGAGAGATAGAGCTGGAAAGGATGTACAGCAGGTTAGGCTGATAAAGGATAGAGAGGGAAATGTACTAGTGAGTGAACAGAGAGTGTTGAGTAGATGGAAGGAGTACTTTGAAGAACTAATGAATGAGGAAAATAAGAGAGAGAGGAGGACAACGGGGGGAGAGATAGTGGATCAGGAAGTGCAGAGAATTGGTAAGGTGGAAGTGAGGGCAGCTTTAAAAAGGATGAAGATTGGAAAGGCGATCCGATCCTCGTCAGCTGGCCAGCTCACTCTCCCTCCAGTCCGCTTGTCCACCGTGGGAACTAGAGCTTTCAGCCACTCTGCCCCGTCTCTCTGGAACACCCTTCCTACCCAAATTCACAATATTGATTGTCTAACTACCTTCAAATCTCGGCTTAAAACCCATCTATTCACACTTGCATACTCCTGATTCCTCATCTTCACTTTTCTCTGTTTGTCTTGTTTCTCGTCTGGTTGAAAGTATTTGAATGTATGTTGATTTGTTTATCTGTTTATTTGTTTTTTGTTTTTTATCCTCTTTTATACTCTACCATTCTTCTTTTAACCGTTGTAAGGTGTCCTTGAGTGCTTTGAAAGGCGCCATTACTAAATAAAATGTATTATTATTATTATTATTAAAGGCAGTTGGTCCAGATGACATACCTGTGGAGTTATGGAGATGTTTAGGAGAGAAGGCAGTGGACTTTTTAACCAGGTTGTTTAACAAAATCCTGGAGAGTGAGAGGATGCCTGATGAGTGGAGAAGCAGTGTACTGGTCCCCATTTTTAAGAACAAGGGTGATGTGCAGAGCTGCAGTAACTACAGAGGTATAAAGTTGATGAGCCACACCATGGTATGGGAGGTATGGGAAAGAGTTGTTGAAGCAAGGCTAAGGCGAGACATTCAGATCAGTGAGCAGCAGTTTGGTTTCATGCGCAGAAAGAGTACCACAGATACAATTTTTGCGTTGCGAGTGTTGGTAGAGAAGTACAGAGAAGGTCAGAAGGAGCTACATTGTGTCTTTGTGGATCTAGAGAAGGCATATGATAGGGTGCCAAGACAGGAACTGTGGTACTGTATGAGGACGTCAGGTGGAGCTGAAAAGTATGTTAGGGTGGTGCAGGACATGTATGAGGATAGTGAGACAGTGGTGAGGTGTGCAGTTGGAGTGACAAATGGTTTCAAGGTGAAGGTAGGGTTACATCAGGGATCAGCTTTGAGCCCCTTCTTGTTTGCAATGGTGATGGACAGGTTGACAGATGAGGTCAGGCAGGAGGCTCCATGGACCATGATGTTTGCAGATGACATTGTAATCTGTGGTGAGAGTAGAGAGCAGGTGGAAGAGAATCTGGAGAGGTGGAGGTTTGCACTGGAGAGGAGAGGAATGAAGGCCAGTAGAGATAAGACGGAATACATGTGTGTGAATGAGAGGGAGGCAGGTGGAAAGGTGAAGATGCAAGGAGTAGAGGTGGATGACTTCAAGGTTGATGACTTCAAATATCTTGGGTCAAGGCAGGCAGGATGGAGTGGGTGGAGACGGGTGTCAGGACTGATGTGTGACAGAAGGATAGCAGCAAGAGTGAAAGGGAAGGTTTACAAGACAGTAGTGCGTCCTGCTATGATGTATGGTTTGGAGACTGTGGCTCTGTCTAAAAGACAGGAGGCTGAGCTGGAGGTGGCGGAGATGAAGATGCTGAGATTTTCGTTGTGAGTGACAAGGATGGACAAGATTAGAAATGAGCAGATCAGAGGGACAGTGAAGGTGGAGCAGTTTGGAGATAAAGCCAGAGAGGCCAGGTTGAGATGGTTTGGACATGTGTTGAGGAGGAATAGTGGATATATTGGTCAAAGAATGTTGGAGATGGAGCTGCCGGGTAGAAGGAGAAGAGGTAGACCTCAGAGAAGGGATGTACATGGAGATGGTTAGTGTAAAAGTAGAGGAGGCAGTGGATAGGGCAAGATGGAGGCAGATGATCTACTGTGGCTACCCCTAAAGAAGAAGAAGAAGAGGTGCCTGGGATCATTTGTCAGAGTGGATTGGCTGTTGATCAGATGATACTCAAGGAGGGGGATATATCACTAAAATACAAGGTACTTCTCGTTCTTTAGATGGCAGTACTTCAGACATCTCCGCCTCCGCCCATCAGGTCATTCCTTTCCAAGCCAAGAACTACCACAAAAGCGTTTCTGAGAACAAGGAGATCGTCAAGCTGGTGTCCGTGCTCAGCACCTCTATCAACTCCACCAAGAAGGTATGCTGCTCTTAGCTGTAGAGGACGTCATCAGCATTTCTTACTCAGTGTTTTCTGCAGTCTTTTAATTGTATCTCAGGGATGGGGATTTATTTGGGTAGATCACTTCACTTTCATGCTTTATAGTTCTTATCATAAACTTTCAATTGAAATAAACGTTCAGTTGAAATTCTATAGAAATTTGCTTAAACATAAACCCTAAACATTATAGTCATTTTAACATTAACCTTGAGCTTCCCCAAAACTTAATCCTAACCTTGCTTCTAGTTTTAACCCTAAGCCTTCTAAGGACTTCAGAGAATCAAACAGTTTCAGTAGATAGTTTGTTAGTAAGTCAATGTAAAATGCTTTTTCCTTCTGTACTGTGATGAATTTATGAGTGGAACACACTATGAAGGAGGGTCTCTGATGAGCCTGGGCATTTTTGCTGAATGAATGGTGGAAGTGGGACATGAAAATTTACTTGGTAACATAGTTTTCTCCTGCCCATTAGTGCACTGCAATTAGTGATGCATTAGTGATGCAATTAACACTCAGATATGTTTTAGTCGTTACATTTTGATGGAAAATTAATGAAAAGCAAAAATGTTGTGTTTTAACCTTTTACAGCTGACACAAAATGTCTCTATTTCTGCCTTTTAATCTCACTTTCTCTTTCATTCATGTGATTTCTCAGTGCTGTTGTTGCATTTATGTGATCAAAGAAAGCAAAGAAATTCATAGATTTTTCTGTAGTTTGTTTTGAACACAAACTTATTAACATGACTATTTAATGTTACTCTGATTAAATGAATCAATATTAAGCATTTATTAATCCCATCTACACTCATTGTACATCCAGCAATAAAGGAAGGCTTGTGTACTTTTATACAATGATATTTTTTTTCTATCACTATAAAAATGTGCAAGGCTTCCTTTATTGCTTTGTTTTTTTATACACAAAAAGCACTAATTGTACACTGTGAAACCTAACCAAGATGTGATAGAGAAATCACCTTAAAACTAGTCCATTTGTGTAATATTACTCATTTTTAGATTGTTGTAAGAATATTATTCAGTGGAAGTGTCTCGTTGTATTGTTTAAAGAAATATGCTTGATATAATTGATCTGTAAGTATAGATCAATATATATAAGTTTACTTAATAAAATGACCTAAATCAAATAAAACTGTCTAGAAATAAGATATATAATCTTATCACATCCGTACAACGATTTCTCAGCCATGGCAAATAATAGATATATTGACTGGATTTAAGATCCATCCATCCATCCATTTTCTAAGCCGCTTCTCCGTCAGGGTTGCAGGGGGGTGCTGGAGCCTATCCCAGCAGTCTTCGGGCGGAAGGCAGGATACACCCTGGACAGGTCGCCAGTCCATCGCAGGGCAGGATTTAAGATGATTTCTCTTTTCCAAATAACAACTAAAATCTCTTGGAGTCTGTTTCACCATGTTTAGTTTGGACTGCAGGCTTCGCCCTGTATCCATGGATTTAACAGACCTACTCTGTTTATATTCTCTTAAACATATCAGAGTTGTATTCTGGGCCTAAACTGTTCTGTGATTTATAGACTAGTAGCAGCACTGTATAATGTATTTATAAACGACTACTCCAGTTCTAAATTCTTTACACTGGCTTCCAGTGTGCTCTGTTGTCATGGTCCTGGTTAAAATTCTTGCAGTAGCATTCTGAATGAGCTGTAGCCATTTAATGGTCTTTTTGGGAAGTCTATTACAGCAGTCCACCCTGCTGGAGATAAAAGCAGTTTAAGATGCCAAACCCCTAAATTCTCAAAATGAAATGCCAGTGAGATGCTTCAGAGTTACAGTTGAGCAGTACATGATGAATTGTGCTTTACCAGGTACTTGAAGATTAAAAAGGTCCTTTCTGATTTCAGGTTAGCACCTATACTTAATGAGGTAATGGAAAGTAAGCTGGGAATGTAATAGCTGAGTGTCTTTTATCCCGTTAAATGTATTGTGCGTTTTGAGGTGTTTTGCCCATCCTCCGTGCTTACATTAAAAATGAATGGACAAGACCTGAAAGTTTTTTGTCAGCTAGGTAGGTCTGGGCACATAAATAATTTTTCACACCCTTCAGTTTTTCACATTTACTTATGCAGCCAGATTGCTGCCTTAGCAGTAATGCTAGACCTTTATGCACCTGGAAGTTGTGATGTAGGAGAAAAAAAAACAAATGCCAGGCCATTAGTTATTAACACGTGATTAAATTCAAGGGGGTGAATTCTTTTTACAGAAACTGTCGTTTCTGTTGTTGGGAAGTGGTCTGTGATAAGGACCTTGACAAGAGTTTTAGGTAACACTTTACTGTAGAGTAGTATTTATAAGGCTACGTGACGCCTACATAAACTTGTCATGACAACTGACATAAACATTCTACATAAACATTTACAAATGCTTATTGCAATAGGCATCATCTGTCATAAAGGCTACTTTAGCTAACTTTGATCAAAATTGGCATATGTATCCTTTATAGCGGACAATACCAATTGGAATAAGCATTGTGAGATACAGTTTTCCTATCCTGATTGTCTTCTGGCACAGGAGGTGATGAACGCTCTGGACCGCTTCAGCCGATACCACCACATCTGGAGGAAGGACAGAGAGAGCACCATCCAGAAGTTCAGCCAGGGCAACCCTCTGCTGGCGGAGTTCGAGACTCAGATCCTCTACTACCGGGACCTGGAGCTGGAGATCAATGCTGAACCTGAATTTATCACTGTAGGGGCACTGGCACTTTACACAAGTAAGCTTGCTGGTTGATTTGCTCGGGTCACAGACTATCCTTAATCCTTTTAATGCTGACTTGTCCTTGCACTAATTCAATTGTCACTCCAGTTTTGTAGGACATCCATTTGAAGTCAGTCTTAATACTGTATTATAGCAGTTTGGAATAACTACTATTTTGTTGTTCTTCCACTACAGAACAACATAACATAACAAACATAACGACAGATACATAAAACAAAAAAGGTGTTCTCTATTGTCTGCCTGTTCTGGTCATTTTTCGAGGTGTTGTGAAGCTGTAATCAGATCCCCCTTATTTTCAAGTGTTACCTATGGGTTGATGGGCTGAATTGTATTAAATTAAGCAGGTCTGTTAGGGTCTGTTATCAACCAAGGCTTTAATACATTAAGAGTAAATGTTTTTTGGACAGAAAAAAAGGATGTGTTTTTTTTTTTTTTTTTTACAGTTTTTTTTAACACAGTTCAATTGGTCACATCAACTCCAACAAGTGAAAAAGACGGAAGAGAAAAAAGAAATGGATTACTCACATAGTAGCCACAATTAGTCGAATGCTTATGCGCGTGCGTGCATGCTGCCTGTTACAGTAGCTCCCGTTCGTGTTTTTTCATTTTTCTTCTTACCTTTTATTTATCTTTTTAATAGTTTGTTTATTTGATGAGGCAACTTAGGGAAGCTGTGTCCTCTCGAAACATGCTAGTAGAGAGAGTCATGGCCTGTTTTTCCGCCGTGAAAGTGGTGCTTTCACTCTCATGGTCCACCGCTGCGCAGCAACATGGCTGCTTTGTTTACACATGTGATCAGCTGATCGCGCTGAAGCCGGTCGGCATGGCGACCAGGACAACGAACATCCCCGAGGAGCTTCGAACAAGGACGCACAGGGGACGCAGAGGAGGAGCAAAACAGCGCATGGGGGAAGCGAAGGTGAGACAGTAGAGGCTTATGGGGATATAAGAGGGGATATAAACTACGTCTCCCCTCCCTCATCATGGGCAACATGAGCTCGCTGGCTAATAAGATGGACGAGCTAACAGCACTAGCCAGGAGTCAGAGGAAGTACCGGGAGTGTAGTTTAATGTGCTTTTCGGAGACATGGCTACACCAAGACATCCCGGATGACAATGATTCCATCAATGGCTTCCAGACTATTCAGGCCGACCGGGGCTGCACCGAGAGCGGTAAGCGCAAAGGAGGAGGGCTTGCTGTGCTAGTTAATAACGCTGGTGTAACCCTGGTCACATTACTATCAATGAACGTGCCTGTTGACCAGACATTGAGCTGTTGGCTGTTGGACTCAGGCCATATTACCTACCATGTGAGTACTCACATGCTATTATCGTGACTGTTTACATCCCCTCCTCTGCCAACCCGACATCAGCATGTGACGTCATTTATTCAACTATAGCGCGTCTCCAAACTTAACACCTGAGTGCCTTTATCGCCATATCGGGTGACTCTAACCACGTCAATATGGCCAAGGCACTACCAAACTTCATTCAGTATGTGGACTGTCCCACCACAGAGGAAAGAGCACTGGACCAGCTGTATGCTAATGTAAAGGACATATACAGCTGCTCCCCCCTCCTCTGGGTAGGTCGGACTGCAACTCGGTGAACTTCAGTCCCTGTTATGTGCCGCTGGTGAAGAGTCAGCCTGTGACCACTTGGACAGTGAGTAGATGGTCTGAGGAGACTTACAGGGCACTGCAGGATTGCAGGCTACTGATTGGCTGGCACTCTGTGATCTGCACGGAGAGGACATCAACGGGCTCACAGAGTGTATCACGGACTACATTAACTTCTGTGTGGACTACACTGTCCCAACCAGGACTGTTAAATGTTATCCAAACAACAAGCAAAGGGTAACAAAGGACATTAAAGCTTTCCTCAACAAGAAGAAGAGGGCCTTCAGAGCTGGAGACAGAGTGGAGGTGAGAACGATCCAGAGGGAACTGAAGACAGCTATCAAGGCAAACAACAAATATAGGAGGAAGTTGGAGTGGAAACTCCAGCAGAACAACATGAGGGAGGTTTGGAATGGAATGAGGACCATCACCAGCTTCAGGTCCAGCAACAACAGAGGAGCAGAGGGCAGCGTGGACGGGGCCAACAAGCTAAACCTGTTCTTTAACAGTTTTGACACTGCAGGCTCTGTCCTCCCCCATCCTGACTCCTCTGCTGCCGGCCCTCAGCAGCACATTCCACTCACCCCCCTCCCCCTCCTGATAGCCTGCCCCACTCCTGTGACAGCCCATCTCACACCTCCAACCCTTCCCCACCCGTCACCTCTACAGTGAGTCTCACTGTTGACCAGGTGACAAGACAACTGAAGAGACTACACACAAACAAGGCTGCAGGTGCTGATGGGGTCCCCCCAGGGTGCTTAAAGCCTGTGTCTCCCAGCTTTGTGGAGTACTGCAACATGTCTTCAACATGAGCCTGAGTCTCCAGAGGGTCTCTATGATGTGGAAGACATCCTGCATTGTTCCTGTTCCAAAGACGCCGTGAACCAGTGATGCCAAGGATTACAGGACAGTGGCACTGATGTCCCATGTCATGAAGACCATGGAGAGGCTTGTCTTGGATCAGCCCCCACCCATAGTCCAGCCTTTTCTGGACCCCCTCCAGTTTGCCTATCAGCCCTGCCTGGGAGTTGAAGACGTCATCATATACCTGCTCAACCGAGTCTACGCTCACCTGGATAAGCCAGCCAGCACTGTTAGGGTCATGTTTTTTGACTTCTCCAGCACATTTAACACCGTCTGGCCTGCTCTTCTGGGTGATAAGCTCACAGTGATGCAAGTAGATGCCCCCCTTGTGTCCTGGATTGATGAATACTTCACTGGCAGACCACAGTATGTACGCCTGCAGTACTGTGTGTTGGACAGAGTGGTCAGCAACAATGGAGTTCCACAAGGAACTGTCCTCTCTCCCTTCCTCTTCACCCTCTACACCACGGACTTCAGCTACTGCACAGAGACTTGCCACCTTCAGAAGTTTTCTGATGACTCTGCAATAGTTGGATGTATCAGCAAGGGTAATGAGGAAGAGGCGACGATGAAGGACTTTGTTGCATGGTGCAAGCTCAACCACCTGCAGCTCAGTGTGACAAAGACAAAGGAACTGGTGGTGGACCTGATGAGGGACAAGGCACCGGTGTCCATCAGGGGGGTCAGTGTAGACACTGTGGAGGATTACAAATATCTGGGTGTGTATATTGACAATAAACTGGACTGAGCTAAGAACACTGACCCCCTCTACAGGAAGGGCCAAAGTCATCTCTACGCTCACGCTCACGGCAGTGTCGGAGAGGAGGATGCTGTCTAAGCTGCAGGCCATTATGGACAATGGCTCCCACCCACTCTACGACACGGTGATGAAACACAGGAGCACATTCAGTGCAAGACTCATTCTACCGAAATGCACCACAGAGCGCCACAGGAAGTCATTCTTACCTGTGGCCATCAAACTCTATAACTCCTCCCTCAACGTATGATTCACAATGTGTGATTCATCTGTGCAATACTCAATACCAAACTGTGCTGTTCAAATGTGTAATAATAATGTGTGCAATAATTCAGAGGTACAATAATTTGAACTGCCTTATACTAGATGTTTAATATTTATTATCACAGTCACCACCACCTTACTGTATTCATAAGAACTTAAATCTCATGTACATGTTGCAAATTTCTCTTTGTCTTTGTTTTAAATTATTAAAGTGTTTATTCTTTTACATAAATGGTTGCAACTGTAACAACTGCAATTTCCCTCTAGGATCAATAAAGGATTCTGAGTCTGATTCTGATTAATTTACGATTTTTCTTTTATGCACCACAACTAAAAGGAGCCCACCACTGGATACACCCCATTTCTTAAAAACAAAACTTGTTTTCCCAAGAGCCAAGCTGTATAACGAGCGGTTTTAAAGGTATTTTCTTTTGTCAGTGTGGGAATTCATATCGCCTGAATGTAAATTTCAATGCATCCATACAGCACAGAAGATTGAGCCGATTAACTCTGATGAATAATTTATATAACGTTGCGGTCTGTCAGTTTTGTACTCAGTGTGAAAGACAGCATTAGTATGTATCTAATTGGTTTCAAAACTTGACATGGGTCTTGTTGTCTGTAAAAATCAGACTTGGTTTGAATAGGCCTTAAGAGTACATCATTGCAGACCAGTGGAGTACTTTGGGAAATTTGCTTTTGGTTAAGGTACATGTGAGCAGACATGTTGGTAAATTGACTAGACTTTTGCTGTTACATGGAATAAACGTAATTGACAACAGCTTTAACGTTACAGTCAGTTTGAAAGTCTGAAAACGTGCCTGTTTTCCTCAGCCGATCTGAAGCTGGCCCTCACTGCGGAAACCAAGGGCTGGATGGTGGACTTCGGCCACCACTGCAACAAGAAGTACCGCACTGAGATGGAGCAGATCTTTACGTTTGTGGATGAAGCAGGAAAGAAGCTAAATCGGCAAATTAAAGACCTGGATGACATTCGCATTGCCATGGCAGCGCTCAAAGAGATCAGGGAGCATCAGATCACCATAGACTTCCAAGTGGGACCCATTGAGGTAAACAAAAACGATACTGTAGTCTTTGCTACTGGACATTTTTTTCTGAATTTGTGTCATACATGCTGCTGATTCAATGAACATTCACAACTCTTCAGGAATCCTACGCCATGCTGAATAAGTTTGAGCTGTCAGTGGCCAAGGAAGAGACAGAGAAAGTGGACACATTGCGCTACACATGGGAGAAGCTGCTGGCTCGCAGTTCAGAGGTGCAGAATGAGTTGGTCTCTTTGCAGCCCAACTTCAGGGGAGAGCTAATTAGCAATGTGGAGACATTCGTGGAGGACTGTGACCACTTCTACCAGGACTATGAGCAGGTCAGGTTTTAGCAGGGGCTTCATCTTTTAGCAGCTAGAGAGATGATACAACTTTCCATTCCCACACTGTTTTGATTTTTGCTAGAGATCTATAAAGATCATTTTACCAAATTGGCTAAAAAGTTCAAAACTCATTTCAGACTTTTAGTGACTTGGATTTAAACTAAAATCCTTATGATGTGAGTGATCTAATACCTTAAAAATGTTTATTTTGTAAAATAAATAATTGAACATTCCATTTTATCACTACCAAAATATCAATAACCCTATCAAAACTTTACCAAATGTTTCATTACTGACTGTTTGGGTAGGGACAGTTTTAGCTAATTTTGACAATAACACATCTTTGAACAGTTACGCTTCCCTAAAATCATAATATCTTTATTAAAACACCAAAATGCTTACTTAATTGCCAAAACTATGGTTTTCCGTAGTGAGGAATCTTAATGTTGCACCTTTACTTTAAAGCAATGGGATCTCAATGCTCACCATGTGGACATGAGGTACAGGGATGCAATCTTTTTTCCTGCTCTGAAATGCTGGGCTGTGGCCAAAATAAAGCTCTGCCCATAGATTAAAACTCTGTGTTTTGTTTTCTTGAATAGTTGTTTTATTTAAAAAAATTATTTCTGTTAAATCTAAATCTCTCAAATTCACTTTAAAAGAAATAAAAGAGCTAAAAAAACAACAGTGATACAAAAAATAAAAGTATTTTCTTTTGGTCCATTCTTTGTGAAATTTACAGACAATGTAAAGGACAAGGTATTTTCAAATTATGTCAAAACCGAAAAACGATAAAAATGGAGATACAAGGTTTTGTCTGCCTGTTGTGTAATAGTATATATATTCTGCTCCCAGGATGGTCCCATGGTGATTGGCTTGGCTCCCCAGGATGCCAGTGACAGACTAATTATGTTTCAGGTACTGTGCAGTGATCCATCACTTATGCTTCCCATCATGAAAATGACTAAGAATGTTTTATAAAACTGAATAGCATGCGCGGCTCCTGTCACCTGCAAATGACACTGGTCATTCTTCATTAAAATAACAATGATATTGATTCATCTTTGTGTCAGAACCGCTTTGATAACCTCTACCGCAAATACATCACCTTCACTGGAGGCGAAGAGCTCTTTGGCCTGCCAGTTACTCCGCATCCTCAGCTGCTTGAGATCAGGAAGCAGCTGACCCTGCTACAGAAACTCTATGGCCTTTACAGCAACGTCATTGACACCGTCAATGGCTACTATGACATCCTCTGGGCTGATGTTCACATCGAGAGGATCAACAGTGAGCTCCTAGACTTCCAAACAAGGTGAGTGGCTGAAAAGCATTAATTGTAAAACTGAGTTTTTTTTTCCTTCGCCGTATTTTTCTCGCTGAAAAGATAGATCTTCTCTGGAGCAATCATGTAATCCCTTGCATTGAAAGGGATGAATGCACCAGGGGATTTCAATTTCACTGGCCAAGTTGGATGGCCTTCTTTCTAGGCAGACTCATTCTCTCTGCTCTTCAGATATTGCAAATGAAAGTCCGATTTAAGAACCACGGCACGGCTGGAGTCTTTTTGTTGTCGACAAAGGCCATCCTAACATGGTAGAGTCTCACTTTGAGCACATCACAGTTAAGATCGTCTCAGCGGTACAGTTACTTTGAGAAACATTTCCTCACATGACACTGAGCTCTTCCTTAATAATAATTCTATTATGTAAAACAATACATCATTATTGCATCACACATAACCAAGTTACAAACGTTATAATATGGGAAGGAGATACAAAAGTGGTGAATATGTGGTTGCTGTGAGAAGGTAATTTTGCTCACAGTTGTAATCTTTATGCAAATTAAACATTAGCATAGCCCCTGATCTTTTGCCTCAAGGAGTTAACCTGCAAACTGTGTAAGTTATGACTGATGTACTGGGGAATATTAAAGAGAAGTGTTTGCTTTTTTGAAATCAATTTAGAACGCAAATTCCGCCTAATTATTTTGACCGATAACCAACTGTCATTATCAGCGAACATAGACAAAACAGTTGTCTGTTGATGTTTGCTTTTGATATGGTAATGTGGTAGTTGTAGTTGCTAGAGATGTGTCATTCACATGTGTCAGCTCTTTGAGTGGGATCTTTTGGGTGACCACTGGGAGCCCAAATTTTTTAAAGATAAGTAAAATCATCAGATCCTGTGACACTTTCTTGAAGTGCATCCAGTTTTTATCTGTATCTTTAAATGTAGCGCCAAATCTAGCAAGCCAATATTTTGACTCTTACCTGAATGCATTCTTAGCAGATCGCATTAATGCTTGTTATGATGACATCATGTAGTGCATTGGTGGTGCACTGGGGGTCTTTGGAATATTAGCTATTTAAACAGGGGTTGCTATTTAAGCAGCCAAAATTGGTGGGGCAAAACACAAATGTCAGTGAACTCAAAAAAGCCAATATTTTCCCTGTTGATTGCTTGTGTAGATGCCGTAAGCTGCCCCGGGCCCTGAAGGAGTGGCAGGCCTTTTTGGACCTGAAAAAAAACATTGATGAGTTTAGTGAGTGCTGCCCCCTGCTGGAGCTAATGGCCAATCGAGCCATGATGACACGCCACTGGAAGAGAATCACAGAGGTCACGGGTCACACCTTCGAGGTAGAAACGGACACATTTAAGCTTCGCAGCATCATGGAGGCCCCACTCCTCAAGTACAAGGAGGAAATAGAAGTGAGACTTGGAGCCGACTTCATTGTACTGCTTATGAAACCATCCAATTAAGCTCTAGTGTTGTTCTAAAGATAAATCACTCTGTCTGTGCATATAGAGGTTATAGATTTACATCTGATCTGTCGCATAATGGTTGCAGTGTAGAGGAGAGTGGGACACAGACTAACACTGGTGTAACATTGACTTTTAATGTAGTTGAACAGGTAACATAAAAGTATATTCTTTCATCAAAAGTGTTTTTAATTACTGAGTTGTTTATAACTGACAGTAATATAATTTAACTCACACACATAAGTAAATAACTCAGAGCGAGAGTTAGCTATGCCAAAGCACAATGCACATATTAGTTTTAACACAGGATTATAACCCCATTTGCAAAAAAAGTTGGGATGCTGAATGTAAATAAAAGTAGGATGCAATGATATGCAGATCATGTAAGCCATATTTTAAAGGAAAATAGTACAAAGATAACATATCAAATATGGAAACTGAGAAATTTTGTTGTTTTTTGAAAAATTTATGCCCATTTTGAATTTGATGTCAGCAACATATTCCATTGGGACGGGAGCATATTTAGCTCTGTGTTTCATCACCTCTTCTTTTAACAACATGCTGTAAGCATTTGGGAACTGAGGAGACCAACTGCTGTAGTTTTGAAAGAGAAATGTTTTCCTGTTCTTGTTTGATACAGGACTTCAGTTGCTCAACAGTTCGGGGTCTCCTTTGTCGTATTTTTCATTTCATAAAGCGCCAAATGTTATCAGTGTTGACAGGTGTGGATTGCAGGCAGGTCAGTTTAGCACCTGGACTTTAATACTGAGCAATGCTGTTGTAATACATCTGGAATGTGGTTTCACATTGTCTTGCTGAAATAAGCAAGGCCTTCCCTGAAAAAGACATCATTTGGATGGCAACATATGTTGCCAAAATATGTATATATCATTCCGCATTAATGTTGCCTTCACAGATGTGCCAGTCACCCATGCCATGTGCACTAATGCACCCCTATACAATCATGAATACAGGCTTTTGAACTGTGCAAAGATCACAGCCAGCAAATGCTGTTTTTTGGCCTTGTCCCTTGCATACAAAGATTTCTCCAGATTCTTTGAATCCTTTAATGATATTATATACAGTAGATGATGAAAAGCAAACGTTCTTTGCTAATTTACATTGAGAAATGTTATTCTTGAATTGTTGCACTATTTGCACACACCGTCTTTTAGTGGTGAACCCCTCCTGATCTTTATTTCTGAAGGACTCAGCCTCTATGAGATGCTTTATTTATACCCAATCATGTTATTGACCTGTTACCAATTAACCGCCAGGTGTTTTTTTTTAGCATTACACAACTTTACCAGTCTTTTGTTGCCCCCGTCCCAACCTTTTTGGAACGTGTTGTTGGCATCAAATCCAAAATGGGCATATATTTTTCAAAAACAATAAAATTTCTCAGTTTCAACATTTGATATATTATTTTTGTGCTATTGCCAAACAAATATAGGATTTAAACGATCTGTACATCATTGCATTTTGTTTTTATTTACATTTTGCACAAGGTTTGGAAATGGGGTTGTATACCTAAGCCACCCAACAATGAGAAGACTATATACTCTCATATAAGTTCAAAACAGTCGGTTTTTTGAAGGTTTTTATGCATTGTTATTAATAAATTTGCCACATTTTACTCTCTTTTATCTAATCATATTTATTTTGTCGCATGTACAGTAAGGGTCCAAAAGTCTGAGACCACTTTGAAAATCTGGGATTTCTTCATTTAAATCTGCAACTATATAACAAGTTTTAAAATAAAACAAAGTTATGGGAAGTAAAATGAAGAGGAACTATTCAACATTCTGCACTATTTGTAGGCTGCTGTTCAGTATAACAGTGACAACGTTAAAAATGGTCAAAATGGGCAAAAAGTCCTTCCATTGAAGCTCAATTTTAGACAATCTTCAGGTGGATTTGATCTATTCATCAGAGGCTTTTGCACAAATTTTTAGAGTTCATGTTAGCTCAAATGCACACTGTCACTGAAGCAAAACATGGTCTGTATTAAAAACATTAAGTATTCTGAGATGTATGTAAACATTCAAGGATCCCACTTTTCACTCAAAATGTTAAACTGATAATCATACTATTGTCTGTAAGGAAAAATGTAGTGTTAAATTAGAAAGGAATAATTTAAATTAAAAAATTAAAAATTTAAGCATTTTTACTGGTTGTCTTTGGACTCCACTGTGTTTTTAGGTTGGAAGCCTTGTCTGATTCAAACAATATGGCTTACCAGACTTTTTACCAACTGTACAGCTTGCCCCTTAGTCTATTACAATTAACCCTGCCTATATTGTTAGTAGTAATATTTGCAGTGTGTTAGGTTGTGCCCCACTCTTCCCTGGTTTAAATTTTTCTTCTTGCAAGCTTTTGGTCACAAACGTAATGGACTTGAATGTGTATGCTAGGATATTTGTATCAGTGCTGTGAAAGAGCGAGACATCGAGCAGAAACTGAAGCAGGTGATCGCCGAGTGGGACAACAAGACCTTCACCTTCGCCCAGTTTAAAACCCGTGGGGAACTGTTGCTGCGTGGAGACAGCACCTCCGAAATCATCAGCAACATGGAAGACAGCCTCATGGTGCTGGGCTCCCTCATGAGCAACAGGTACTAGAGTAGATGTTCCTGTAGAATGGCTTAAACTTTACAGCTGAGGTGTTCTGCCTGCTATATAAGTTGCAGCAATAGTTTAACTCTATTTTTGTTAATACATCCGACCACAAGGGCCTTGTCTATGTAATGCTCAGATGCTTCTCAAGATGCTACTTAAAGGAATAAAGTGTTAGCTCAGATTGAGTCCTTCGCACACAATAACTGCATTAACAACACTTAATCAGCATTCCAATATTTATGGAAAGCACTAGAAATGTATTACAAAAAGTAAATATAATATAATATAAACCCTCCAGCACACTTAATAATGTTACCTCATGATTTGATTGCTGTTTTGTTTCTGCGTAATGTGTTAATGAAATCATTTGATCTCCCTTATTGTGTACTATAGCACAAGATGATTCATATTCATCTCACATGCCTCTGGGTTGTTTCATATATTGATTAAATGCAGTATAAACAATGCAGCACCTTCTGTTCTCATAAGTGGCCTTCACAGTCCTATTACCTTGAACAGCATTCTCACAAGAATGTTTCTTTAGGTACAATACCCCATTCAAGGCTCAGATCCAGAAGTGGGTCCAGAACCTGTCCAATACTACAGACATAATCGAGAACTGGATGACTGTGCAGAACCTCTGGATCTACTTGGAGGCAGTATTTGTCGGTGGAGACATAGCCAAACAGCTTCCCAAGGTAATCTGTACTTTTCATGAAATTACCCACTGCCAGTTGCAGATTAAGCATGTAATGTATTAATAAGGCTGATTAACCTTAAAGCAGTAGTTCACTGAATAATCTGATTTGTACAGCATTTTCTTTACCTTAAATATAATCATTTAGCCCAAACATGTTGCTGAAATGTTTGTTGCTTTGATTTTGCACTGGAGCAACAAGGCTAGCAATGAAAGCTTATACTCCACCAATTAGCATCCTCAAATATATATAAGTGCTTTCTGCAGTTAGCACTGCACCAATCTCCACTGATGATAGCATAGTAATGCTTTTGGGAACCAAAGTCCTAGATGACATTTAAAATTACATAAGACAATAATGCTGTTAGAACAAGTTTGAGTTCTAATTCAAAAGTGGCCTGGACAACTATTACTGATTTTACTAACAATAAGCCTGGCAAATATACATAGTGTAGTTTTTTGTGTGGCTTTGTAACATTTTTGTGATATTTTCTCTGAGTGTTCTATATTTTCCATTCTTCATACAGTCTCAGAAACTACTTAAGTAAGTCTGTTTGAGATAACCTAACACGTTTTTGAGGTGGGTGTGTGATATTTTAGGCCTGAAGTTTAATTTTTGTCAAGCTAGTGTTTTAAGATCATCTTAGCTTTTAGTGGGTGTTCGAATGGCACTCCACCAGTGTCCAGTGATTTTAGCAGAAGTGTCCAACTTGGCTCCTTCTGGGCTGCAGCTCTACAAATATCAGCATTTTCCCTTTTTGTAACATTCTGAAATGAACTAATGAAGGCCTTAATAATTAGCTGATAGGTTGAATTAGGTGTTTTTAATGAGGCTTAGTGCCAACTCTGCAGAGCTGTGGCCCAGAGGCTTTCCAGTTTGACACCTCTGGATTATAGCATTTTATTACTTTCGGAAATCAAGTTCCCAAATTATAGTCCGGTCAGTGATTCTTTTGCTTTGCGTGCTACAGGAGGCTAAGCGCTTCTCCAACATTGATAAGTCCTGGGTAAAGATCATGACTCGAGCCCATGAGATGCCTAATGTGGTACAGTCCTGCGTGGGGGATGAGACTATGGGCCAACTCCTGCCTCATCTGCTTGAACAGCTTGAGATCTGCCAGAAATCCCTCACTGGGTATGTTTTCCACCCTGTGGTGACATGAGTGGAAGTTCCACTCTTAATAACTGTCAAGTATCTATTGATGTTTGTTCATTAGGCATTAAATCAAAAACTGGGGCATGTTTCTGTTCACATTTAATTAATGATGTATTCCTATATTTGTATTCACTTCCTGCATTGTTTAGGAAAATGTGTTTTGAACCACTTGATTGAGCCATTGAGGCAGAAATGAGGGAGAAATGACTTCTGTGAGTTCTGTGTAACATTGCAGTGCAAACACTGTAGTGACCACGTTGTTGTTTGTTGAAGGTACCTGGAGAAGAAGCGTCTGCTGTTCCCACGTTTTTTCTTTGTGTCAGACCCAGCTTTGCTGGAGATCTTGGGCCAGGCATCTGATTCTCACACCATCCAGGCTCACCTGCTCAACGTTTTCGACAACATCAAATCCGTCCGCTTTCATGAGAAGGTAAGGCCACCTTTAGCTTCATCATATAGATTCATCAACTTATCTGTCTCTCAGCTGTTTATAGGTTTCCAAAACCAAATAATGTGATCACAGTATATCATATTAGATGACTGGTCTTGAAACTTTTTATTTTTTAAACCAAGCAAAGGATATTTAACATGAAATCGGCAAAATAAATTTGTTTGTCTCACTTTTTTATCCTTCCCAGATTCATCTTCAAATTATGACTCATTTGGTCAGAGTGATCTATATATTGACCATGTAATGAAAAAAACACAACCACAGTGAACAAAAAGCAGCAAAGTAAGCAGTAGCTTTAGTAAAGCAGGTGTTGCAGAGCCAAATTACCTTAAACATGATTTTTAATAGTCATTTTCACTGTCAAATCATTATTTAGAAAAAACTTGCTCTTAAGACACTTTGACGAGCATAAAAGAGTTTGTGGAAATAAGTTTAAAACATTGTTTTTCTAAAATGAGTTGCTTTTAAGTTTTTTTTTCCTTCATGAAATTGAGAATAATGCGACAGGCAGATGTTTACGTTTTTTTTTCATTGAAAATGAATAAATGTGTAGAAAATGAATACATGTGAACAGTGCTCTGTTTGCTCCCTCTCTGAGCATGTGGAATAGCAGCCATGTTAGCACCAAAATAAGACAAACCTTTCACAGGTGTTAAACAGCATGAGTTCAGTATTTATCATACTTGATAAATCAGATTATGTGCTTCATTATAATAATCTCCTCCCGGTGTTTAACACTTTGAAAGGGAAACTTTCATAAATGCAATAGTATAAAAGTGCAAAAGATAAACTTTGACTGCACCTTTAATTTGAGACAATTTTAGTAAATCTGCCCCATGTATTTGTCTCAGATATATGACAGGATCTTGGCCATCTCGTCACGTGAGGAGGAAACAGTGGAGCTGGATCGGCCAGTCACAGCTGAGGGCAACGTGGAAGTGTGGCTAAATGCCCTCCTGAAGGAATCTCAGAGGTCTTTGCACCTTGTCATCCGCAAGGCAGCCATGGCCATTCAAGACTCTGCCTTCCATCTTATCGACTTTCTGGACTCCTTCCCTGCCCAGGTTCTCAGTGACAATTCCATAATGCAGTAGAAAAGCTTCTGTTTCTGATTCAAATTCCTCTAATAACAAATGGCATATCAAATATACATAGTGTAGTTTAAGGAGTGTTAGTGATTTCTAAGTAGGGCCTTAATGAGATCATATGTATATAATGGATAAGATACCAGCACTGCTAACTGCCATTTTTTATAAGCCATTTTATATGAGACTTGGACTTAATTAGGATTATTATCTTCAGCCCTACAAACCCTCTGATTAGTTGACACATTTTAGCCAAGCACTATTCTTGGTGCCTTTTTAACAGCTTGTTTGTGGCACTTCTGTGGCACAGGTGGGCTTGCTGGGTGTCCAGATGATCTGGACGAGAGATTCTGAAGACGCCTTGACTAATGCCCGGTATGATCGGAAGATCATGACCAAGACCAACCAGTCTTTCCTGGAGCTGCTCAACACTCTGATTGATATGACCACTAAGGACTTGGGGACAGTGGAACGGACCAAATATGAAACCTTAATCACCATTCACGTCCATCAGAGGGACATCTTTGATGACTTGGTTAGTTGGTAAAAGTAGACTTGGTACAGCTGAAACAGTAGAGCCAGTGTGAGCACCAGACATTAATGCATTAGTTATTTTGCCCCACATTAAATTGAATGACAAAAGTTTAAAGAAAAGTTCTTTGGAGTGCTGGGCTGTGTGTCAATGTTGCCCTTCGTTTCTTTTTAAAAGGTCTCATTAAATTATCATCACTGTTTCCAATTCTATGTTGAAGATTCTGTGTGAATGAGAATTGCTTGAACAGTGGTGTCCTTAAATTTCAAAACCTTTGGCAAGCAAACTTTTGTTTACATACTTCTGTAATAGCTAGAAGGCAGTCTAGGTAATAACTGCAAATCAAATTACCCCCATGGCTTATTCTAATTATAACACCACATTATTCCTCCCCAGTGAAGTATTTGCTCTGTTACATAATGTAAGTTGCTTATGTTGATGCATAATCTTTGTAATATCAGTGAAACGGGCATTTCTCTGCCTGGAAAGTTCTTCACCCAGAAGTTCTACCTTGGTTAACAATGACTGAAAACTAGCAGACCACTCTAAGGGTGATCACAATCAGATGAAGGCAGGGTCAGTGATACGGCTCTGGAGTGTAAGCGTTCTGCTAGTCTTCAACATTCGTTTAATGTTCTTCTCTTTGTCCTCTAGTGTCGTTTGCATATCAAGAGCCCCAATGATTTTGAATGGCTGAAACAGTGTCGCTTCTACTTCAATGAAGACCTGGATAAGATGATGATCAACATCACAGATGTGGGCTTTGTGTATCAGAACGAGTTTCTTGGCTGCACTGATAGACTGGTCATTACTCCACTCACAGACAGGTAATGCTTGAACCAGCAAACGTTTCCCTTTACTCCACACTAGACCCTTCTTGGTTTATATCAAAGCTCAGTGTGTTTAAGAAAGTTGTTCTATGTCTTGTAGCAGAATTGGTGTAATCAGTAATAGTATGTGACTGACAGCATCATGCAGCCATTTAATCATTGTCATGGTGATAGCATTACTGGAATAACAGTGGCCCATGTGCAGTGCATGGATATTTGTATCCTAAAAAGATTTTTAGACATGAGCCAATGTTTCTAATGCTTTGTTTTCCCTGAGGTTTGAGTTTTGTTGTGCTGCAAAAATGATATGCTAAACTTTGTCAACCTATCCTTTACCTAATATTTCTCATTTTGAGATTTTTGTAAGGTTATTATAAGATTATTTAACTTATGTCTAAATATTAATTAGATACTTTAAGTCGTTTTAGATTTAAATGATCTCACCATATTGGCAGATATTTTCGCTTGATTTAAGCATTTACAGCAAACAAAATGATCTGCTAATATATTAAGCCATTTGACTTACTTAAATCACTTTAACCAAGTAAACTATGTTTAGAATAAGTTTAAAAAATATATTGATTAGGTTTTTCCGTTAGATTAATTAGAGAATTATATCTGACAAAAAATTTTTTGTATATATGAACAAGTACATCTGTGCTTGACTTCAAATAACAGCGTTCTGTGCCTGTTTATCAAAAACTTGGAAAGATGTAATTCATCACAGCACACTGCTGGTGGAAGAATTTTCTGTTGCTGCTCCATTAAAAAATATTGAATATCTGGCTTGACATTGTCCATCTACCATCATACTGTTAAAGCAACATAAGAGTACGGTATCTTTTCCCCAGATGGATCAAGGATATAATGTAAGCAGGAGTTGTGGTGCTAGGAGACAGTTGCTACAGCAGTATTGTCATATCTGTTTATTTGCTTTGTCAGAACTTCAATACTGATGTTTTCATTCTGGCCCAGGTGCTACATTACCTTGGCCCAAGCCTTAGGGATGAGTATGGGGGGAGCCCCGGCTGGACCAGCTGGAACAGGAAAGACAGAGACCACGAAAGACATGGGCCGCTGTCTTGGAAAGTACGTGGTCGTCTTCAACTGCTCTGACCAGATGGATTTCAGAGGTCTTGGGAGAATATTTAAAGGCAAGAATTGATTTATATGCATGTCTTTTTCGGGGCAGTGAATTGCCCGTATTTTACTTGCAAAATGTTGTGTGTTTTCAGTTTTTTCCAGTTTTGACACCCCCATTTCAGGTCTTAACGGACTTCCTAAAGGGGAACTCCACCACTTATTCAAAATATTTACATTTACATTTGTGGCATTTGGCTGACGATCTTATCCAGAGCGACTTACAATTTGATCATTTTACACAAGTAGGTGAAGGTTGTGTTGGGAGTCTTGCCCAAGGACTCTTATTGGTATTGTGTAGGGTGCTTACCCAGGTGGGGGATTGAACTCTAGTTTACAGTGTAGCAGGCAGAGGTGTTAACCACTACACTACACTAACCAAATATCTGAATGATTCAATCATTGAGATGTGAACAAAGTCGCTAAGTGGTTTTATTTTTATTTTATTTTATTTTTATTTCTATTTTACTGTGGTGGTGGTGATAGGAACCAAGGGTCACAATGTCATGCAATTACAGGTCATTTTCTTGCTGTCCAATGGTGAAATAGTGGTAAATCTGAGAAAAAAAATTCTACAGGTAATATTTTGCCTGCTTGTATAGTTCTTCTCAAAACTATCGTAAAATGATGTATCATACATCAGACAATATATTTGTAACCATTTTGTTGAACAACTTCCTGTAAAGTAACTTTTAGAGGCAGTAAATGCTTCAGACATCTGGTTCCTTTTACCACCATTGTGAACAACTTTGACTTTCAAACCACTCTGAATGACGTTTTCACCTTTTTATGAATTGTGTACCCACACACAGGTCATAGAGCAAAGCTGCACAATATTACGTTCATCATTATTGTAATAAATTATGTCGGTGTCTCACAGTATGCATTTCTCGGCATATTGGATATAATCAGTACTTAAAAATCAGTACCAAACTGCATTTTTGATAAAAAGAGAGCATAATTAGCCCTGTTTAATTGGAAATACTGTAGCACAGTATATGAAATGATGAATACAAATCATTATATTCATAGTTTCTGATTCTATTTTTTTAAAGTGGTACCAATTGTGTGTTCCAACTTATCAGATGTCAACTGTGACATATTGTGCATCATGAAAACTTCAAGTATCTTGATATAAAATTTTTGCCTTATCGCCCACCTCTACTGTTAAGGGGTAAAAAGGGCCTTGAAGGGGTAATGTATGTCTCACGTGTTTGGTTCCAAAGGCCTCGCTCAGTCCGGCTCCTGGGGCTGCTTTGATGAGTTCAACCGTATTGATCTCCCTGTGCTGTCCGTGGCTGCTCAGCAGATCGCCATAGTCCTTACCTGCAAGAAAGAGCGCAGGAAATCCTTCATCTTCACCGATGGAGACTCTGTGGAGATGAATCCTGAATTTGGCATCTTCCTTACCATGGTCAGCTCCGCATTCAGCCCCATTCACCTCCTTTCTTTCACATCAACTTTCTTCCATCTACATGGAAACAACATTTTCTCTCTGAATGCTACCATGTAAAAGATCCATTTCATATAATAGGCATATCTGTGTGCCATCACAGATTCTGCTTTCCTTCTTTCCAAAGTGTCGCTCCCCCGCTGCGTTTCATTACTTATAAATGAGTGTTTTTATTCCCCGCTGGGCATGAGAGGTGGAGGGTTCACTCCCTCACGGAGAACACGGGCGGTGAGAATTATATCACTGCGGGTGGGCTCTATTCTCTAGCCACATGCCAAGCCAAGGGTGCTGCACTACCTCGCTTAAAGCAAAGTAATCAAAGACAGCGCTATATGAACTATTAGCACATCTCATCTTTGTGTAATTCTGAGAGGATAGTTTTTCATTAAAAGCAGTCAGTTCATAGCAGTACTACATTTTTCTCAGTTTATCAATACTATACTGTTCAAAAATCAGAGACCACCCCATTTCCCACAAAAAAATGGTCATTAATTACGTTATTCCGCATCAGGAGTGAGAAAGTGGTAGATAGATACAGTATCTCACAAAAGTGAGTACACCCCTCAGATTTCTGCAAATATTTAATTACATATTTTCATGGGACAAAACTATAGATATGAAACTTGGATATAACTTGAAGTAGTCAGTGTACAGCTTGTCTAGCAGTATCAATTTACTGTCCTCTGAAAATAACACACAGCCATTAATGTCTAAATATCTGGCAGCACAAGTGAGTACACCTTACAGTGAACATGTCCACATTGTGTCCAATTGTGTTGTTGTCCCTCCCTGGTGACATGTGACTCATTAGAGTTACAATGTTCCAGGTGTGAATGGGGAGCAGGGCTGTTAAATTTGGTGTTTTGGATAAAATTCTCTCATAATGGCCACTGGACATTCAACATGGCACCTCATGGCAAAGAACTCTCAGAGGATGTGAGAAATAGAATTGTTGCTCTCCACAAAGATGGTCTAAGCTATAAGAAGATTGCCAAACCCCCTGAAACTGAGCTATTGCATAGTGACAAAGGTCATACAGTGGTTTTCCAGGACAGGTTCCACTCCGAACAGGCCTCGCCAGGATCGACCAAAAAAAGGATTACTGGAACCATGTCCTGTGGTCTGATGAGACAAAGATAAACTTGTTTGGTTCAGACAGTGTCCAGCATGTGTGGCAGTGCCCTAGTGAGGAGTACCAAGACAACTGTCTCTTGCCTGCAGTCAAACATGGTGGTGGTAGCATCATGGTCTGGGGCTGTATGAGTGCTGCCGGCACTGGGGAGCTGTGGTTTATTGAGGGAGACATGAATTCCAACATGTACTGTGACATTCTGAAGCAGAGCATGATTCCCTCCCTTCGGAAAGTGCGCTGCATGGCAGTTTTCCAACACGATAACAACCCCAAGCACAAGATGAGAACTGCCTTGCTGAGGAAGCTAAAGGTAAAGGTGATGGACTGGCCAAACCCTAAACCCAACTGAGCACCTGTGGGGCATCCACCAAGCAGAGTGTGGAGGAGCGCAAGGTGTCTAACATCCACCAGCGCTGTGATGTCGTCATGGAGTAGTGGAAGAGGATTCCAGTTGCAACCTGTGCAGTTCTGGTGAATTCCATGCCCAAGAGGGTTAAGGCAGTGCTAGATAATAATGGTGGTCACATAAAGTATTGAGACTTTGAGCACAATTTGGACATGTTCACTGTGAGGTGTACTCACTTCTGTGTAGTTTTATGTTAAATGTATGCTTGTATGCTTGATTTTTTCCTGACACTAGAAAATAACTTGTGCTTGGCTGTTTTGACTATATATATATATATATATATATATACTGTAATTGTGACCTGTTGGTCTGTTTAGAACCCTGGTTATGCAGGCCGTCAGGAACTTCCAGAGAACCTGAAGATCAACTTCCGCTCTGTGGCTATGATGGTTCCTGACCGGCAGATTATCATTCGCGTGAAACTAGCCAGCTGTGGTTTCATCGACAACATCGAACTCGCCAGGAAGTTCTTCACCCTTTACAAACTGTGTGAGGAGCAGCTCTCCAAACAGGTGAAGACAGCCCTGCTTTCATCTGTAATGACATTGTACTGTGACCTGTAGCCCTTAACCTGTTTTTAAGTCATTTCAGTTTGCATTTTATTTTAGTGAGTTTTATTCCACTGCTGTGTCCTTCTGTGTTAACACTGAAGGAACTCAGCCTACCTGATTCATCTCAGCTTTCCAAGAGCTGAATCAGGTGCAGGTGAAAAGTCATAAAATGCACAACATTTTATTCACCAACTGCTGCAAGTCTGGTGCAGTCTCTCCATTCTCAGCTTTTAAAGCGTCCACTTCATTAGAAGTGTCTTGTATTTTCAAGAGCAGCTCTGTGGTCAGAAACTCACTATTGATCAAAGGTAGAGGCTGGCTAGCACATACTGCGCATTGACAGCATGGCAGGGATTTCTAATAAAGAGGACGGTAGGTCTAGTTCAGTATCTCAATACGGTCTGTTTCTTTTGCCCCTGTATAACCATTACAGTTGCTCTGCTGTGTGCCAGGTTCACTATGACTTTGGCCTGAGGAATATTCTGTCAGTCCTGCGCACACTGGGTGCTGCCAAACGAGCCAATCCGAGTGACACAGAGTCCACCATCGTCATGAGGGTGCTGCGGGATATGAACCTGTCCAAACTTGTAAGCACGTCTGTACATCAGTTCACTGCAAAGGAGAATTCCACAGAATTTTCAGTTTCAATTTAATCTCTGCATAGCTAAATCATTATGATGGTAATAAAGTCAGTCACAGTGGTTTGAAATGAGCCACTCTATTCTTTTACGATACACACTATATTGCCAAAAGTATTTGCTCGTCTGCCTTCACACGCATATGAACTTGAGTGACATCCAGTTCTTAATCCATAGGGTTTAATATGATGAAAGCCCACCCTTAGCAGCTATAACAGTAACTCTTTCTGGAAAGACTTTCCACAAGGTTTAGGAGTGTGTGAATTTTTCACCATTCTTCCACTCGGAGAACACTCAACACTTGAGTTCAACTCAAAGGTGTTCTCTCGAGTTGAGGTCAGGACTCTGTGCGGGCCAGTCAAGTTCTTCCACACCAAGCTCGCTCATCCATGTCTTTATGGACCTTGCTTTGTGCATTGGTGCGCAGTCGTGTTGGAACAGGAAGGGGCCATCCCCAAACTGTTCCCACAAAGTTGGGAGCATGAAAGTGTCTAAAATCTCTTGGTCTGCTGAAGCATTAAGAGTTCCTTTCACTGGAACTAAGGGGTTCAAGCCCAACTCCTGATAAACAACTCCACGCCATAATCCCCCCTCCACCAAACTTTACATTTGGCACAATGAGCTTGGATGCAGATGCTCAACCTTGTAAACCCATTGAACCCCATGAAGCTCTCTACTCTATTCTTGACCCAATCTGAAGGCCACATGAAGTTTGGAGGTCTGTAGCGATTGACTCTGCAGAAACTTGCCGACCTCTGCGCACTATGAGCCTCAGCATCTGCTGATCCCACTCTGTCATTTTACGTGGCCTACCACTTCCACAGCCGGCTAGGCTTTTGTCACCAATCACTTCCACTTTGATATAATACCACTGACATTTGACTGGAATATTTAGTAGTGAGGAAATTTCATGACTGCACTTGTTGCACAGGTGGCATCCTATCATGGTACCACGCTAGAATTCACTGAACTCCTGAGAGCGACCCATTCTTTCATTAATGTTTGTAGAAGCAGTCTGAATGCTTAGGTGCTTGGTTTTACAGTGCATCCGGAAAGTATTCACAGCGCTTCACTTTTTCCACATTTTGTTTTGTTACAGCCTTATTCCAAATTGAATTATATTAATCTTTTTCCTCAAAATTCTACACAAAATACCCCATTGTGACCATGTGAAAAAAGTTTTCTCGAGAGTTTTGAAAATTTATTAAAATTAAAAAACAAAGAAATCATATTTACATAAGTATTCACAGCCTTTGCCATGAAGCTCAAAATTGAGCTCAGGTGCATCCTGTTTCCACTGATCATCCTTGAGATGTTTCTACAGCTTAAATGGAGTCCACCTGTGGTTGATTGGACATGATTTGGAAAGGCACACACCTGTCTATATAAGGTCCCACAGTTGACTGCATGTCAGAGCGCAAACACCAAGCATGAATTCAAAGGAATTGTCTGTAGACCTCCGAGACAAAATTGTCTCGAGGCACAAATCTGGGGAAGGATACAGAAAAATTACTGCTGCGTTGAAGGTCCCAATGAGCACAGTGGCCTCCATCATTCGTAAATGGAAGAAGTTCGGAACCACCAGGACTCTTCCTAGAGCTGGCCGGCCGTCTAAATTGAGCGATCGGGGGAGAAGGGCCTTGGTCAGGGAGGTGACCAAGAACCCAATGATCACTCTGTCAGAGCTCCAGCGTTCCTCCGTGGAGAGAGGAGAACCTTGCAGAAGGACAACCATCTCTGCAGCAATCCACCAATCAGGCCTGTATGGCAGAGTGGCCAGGCGAAAGCCACTCCTTAGTAAAAGGCACAAGGCAGCCCGTCTGGAATTTGCAAAAAGGCACCTGAAGGACTCTCAGACCATGAGAAACAAAATTCTCTGGTCTGATGAGACAAAGATTGAACTCTTTGGTGTGAATGCCAGGCGTCATGTTTGGAGGAAACCAGGCACTGCTCATCACGAGGCCAATACCATCCCTACAGTCAAGCATGGTGGTGGCAGCATCATGCTATGGGGATGTTTCTCAGCAGCAGGAACTGGCAGACTAGTCAGGATAGAGGGAAAGATGAATGCCGCAATGTACAGAGACATCCTGGATAAAAACCTGCTCCAGAGCGCTCTTGACCTCAGACTGGGGCGACGGTTCATTTTTCAGCAGGACAACGATCCGAAGCACACAGCCAAGATCTCAAAGCAGTGGCTTCAGGACCACTCTGTGAATGTCCTGGAGTGGCCCAGCCAGAGCCCAGACTTGAATCCGATTGAACATCTCTGGAGAGATCTGAAAATGGCTGTGCACAGACGTCTCCCATCCAACCTGATGGAGCTTCAGAGGTACTGCAAAGAAGAATGGGCAAAACTGCCTAAAGATAGGTGTGCCAAGCTTGTGGCATCATATTCAAAAAGACTTGAGGCTGTAGTTGCTGCCAAAGGTGGTTCTACAAAGTATTAAGCAAAGGCTGTGAATACTTATGTAAATATGATTTCTTTGTTTTTTAATTTTAATAAATTTTCAAAACTCTCGAGAAAACGTTTTTCACATGGTCACAATGGGGTATTTTGTGTAGAATTTAGAGGAAAAAGATTAATTTAATTCAATTTGGAATAAGGCTGTAACAAAACAAAATGTGGAAAAAGTGAAGCGCTGTGAATACTTTCCGGATGCACTGTATACACTTGTGGCCATGGAAGTGATTGGAACACCTGAATTCAGTGGTTTGGATGAGTGAGTGAATATTTTTGGCAATATAGTGTAGTTTTGAGGTAAGGTTATAGCCAAAAACATAATTTTTAATAATCTTTTAATGACCAAGAGAGACATGGGAGGCATTCTAAGGCAAAATAGTCCCTCAAGCAAACTTATTTTTTTAGATTTACCTCTTTTTTACTTTTTACATGTTAAAACTCAGAAGATGTGTAGCTTCAATCGTTGTTTTAGATGATGCATAAAATAGCTATATTTGTATTGTAATCATCTTGACACCAGGTTTTTACCACCACCATTATAAAATCTTTACAAATTGGTCAGTAAAGTTGAGAAGTTTTGCATAAAAAAATGTAACTACAACAACCAAAATGCTAACATTCCTTAATATGAAAGGTAATTAGTGGGGAGTCATTTTGCTATATGTGGATGTAAGTAGAGTAGCTTAAACCATTCTCAAGTAAAATATTGTTACTTGAATAAATAATGGCTCAAGTAGACGTTTGTTAGCCACAAACGTTCAAAAACATTTGTTTTTGGATTTTGGATCCTTTTGGTTTAAAATAAAATGCTAAAGATGCTAAAGCTTGACAGTGAGAGGTGTGAGAAGACTAAAGCAGTTGGAGCTGTTGGAGTAAAGGAGCTGAGTTAAATGAAGAGAATAAAATTAATCATGATGAAGGAATTAGGAACACAGTGTGTGGTGCGTGGCTAAAAAGGAACTGAAGAAGAAGTAGATTCATCAAAATCTTACATGTACATAGAACAAAAGGTGGGTGACAAATGTAATATCCTGATACTTCAGGATGCTTTTAAGAACTTTTCTGACATGGAAAGTTAAATGGAATCTTAGAACAGACAAAGTAGTGCCACCTTTAAAAGATCCTGTCAAAAGCTGTGTATCTAATTATTTGAATTCAACACATTTAGTTTCACATGCTGTGCTGCACTAAATCCAATTAAATAGGATTAATGATGTCTTCAGCATATTGTGACATATTCTGATAACGAGAAATATTGTCATATTACCCAGCACTACATGGAACTCAGTGAAAGTGACTACTTGCCTTCTTCAGTGGTGCCAGATTATAAAGTTAGGGTGACGTTTTCCAAGGAGACTTCTGTGATGTTAACTATTAGTATTTGTTATTTGCAGCATGTTTTGAATGAAGCATTTATTTCAAGCTGATTTCACACTTGACTCTTTTTGAACTCTGAACTGTTTTGAGGATGTGCCTCTAGTATCTCTCTCTAGTCCATCCATCAAAGCCACACGCTGCAAGCGTAAGCCATGTGGAACAGCTTCATTATGCAGCTTTATCTGTGTTGTTCTGTGTGTCTGTGCCGTAAGATTGATGAGGATGAGCCGCTGTTTCTGAGCTTGATTGAAGATCTCTTCCCCGGAATTCAGCTGGACAAGGCAGGTTATCCTCAACTGGAGGCAGCCATAGACAAACAGGTGAGGGATTAACCTGGAATGCAACTTTAACAGGCATGTTACAGCCATGTGCAAAAGTTTGAATAACCCTGGTCAAGTTTTAAAAAGTACGTTTTGCTGATTTTCTGAGCAAAAATAAGTTAACGCAGCCTCTACAGAGAACACACTTAAATAGTAATTTTCCTGAAAAATGCAGTGCACAGGTTTTGTTTAACATATTATTTAACATATTGAGAAATATATAAAATGAGTTTTGCACAGGCCACATGTTTTTTCTCAATATTCTAAATTCAGTAGATAAAGAGTAATTGTGTATTAAAATGCGCAGAGGTGTGTTCTCTGTAGAGGATGTCATAACTTATTTTCACTTGGAGATCAAAAGATCATGCAGTTTGGCGGGGAGCGACCAAGCTTTTGCAGAATAGGTGGCCTGTGATTGTCCTGAATTGTGGAGCAGTGTGGAGTGGTATGAAGAAAGCAAACTCCTTTACTCTGAGTTGCACACTTATTGTTCATTAGAGGTTTTGATAGATTAAAAGATAGATAGATGCAGTAGATACTTTATTGACCCCGAAGGAAATTTCCATCATTTCCTCCAATTTTCCTGCTGTAGTCACAGTGATGTACCAATGTAGCATTACTGCTGATCTGTGAAAGGCCAGTGCAAGCATCTGCATACAAATGTGTTCAGTGCGTACCAGTGCATCTGCCGTTACTACTAATTATGAAAACTGGTTAAGCATCTAATCTGTTGCATTGAGGTGTGTTTGGGAAGGAGGGTGGGGAGGGGATATATTTAGCTCTTTGTGGAAACCAATTATTGTCAGAATGATGGAAAATGCGAAAATGCACAACACAGTGGGGTATGGCCAGAGTGGGACTGAAAAACCTGACATTATATTTAGCTGTTGAGGCTTCTGGGTAATTTTCTATTAAATCAATGTCTTCTGATGAATAACCTGTTCTTACTGGCAGTTTTGAAACTGGGAAATAAATAATGGAAGATTCATCTCTGACTTTTGCACAATACTTTATTAGCTCACAGTAACTGGCCCACTTCTGCCAACTCTCTTGATAACCCACTCCGGCATTGCTGTGGTGATGTCCGCCTGATTAGTTTTGGTTTCTGAAGTTAAAATTAGGTTTGGGGTAGATCTAGCACAGCAGCATGTAGAGACAGTCATACAAAAGAACATGGAAACACCTCTGAAAGACAGAAATACACCCTGTGTGTGTGTACTCTTCATGACATAGGTCACAGAAGCTGGTCTCATAAATCACCCTCCTTGGAGGCTGAAGGTGATCCAGCTGTATGAGACTCAGAGGGTGCGTCATGGGATGATGGCACTGGGACCCAGCGGAGCAGGCAAGAGCACCTGCATCCACACACTGATGAAGGCCATGACTGGTGAGAAATAGGCAGCACACCATTACAGTACACAATTCATATTACATATTCCACATTCCACATCATATATCCATTCATACTGTGCGCGCGCGCGCGTGTGTGTGTGTGTGTGTGTGTAGACTGTGGTCAGCCTCACAGAGAGATGAGAATGAATCCCAAAGCCATTACCGCACCCCAGATGTTTGGCAGACTCGATGTGGCGACCAATGACTGGACCGACGGCATTTTCTCCACACTCTGGAGAAAGACCCTCAGAGCCAAAAAAGGTGCAAAGCAAAGTGTCTGTGTGTGTCTGCAGAAAATATTTTAATGAATTATTTAAGATTATTTCAATTAATTAAATACTACTACTAATAATAATACTATATAATACTAAGTTACTGAAAAGTGGAAAAGCCTCATTGTGTTATTATCCTTCTAAACCGTAGAATGTATCTTTCACAGCTAGGCTGTTGGCTAGACACTTTCACTGTAGCTTTCTTTTAAAATTCTTTTGCAACTTATTCACGTTTCCATTTTTTCATCCTGTTATAAAGCATTAACTGTTATTCAGTTTTTTACTGTTATTTATCATGTGTTTTTGCTGTTGCATTTTTAACTTATATGATTGTAAATTACTTCAAGCTACTGCTATATGACAAATGCTCTTTAAAAATGTCAAAATGTTTAAAATGTAATAAATAATAAATTGGTATGAGTATAAATGCTGTAAAAAGGAACTATAATTCCTTATTTTTATATAAAATAGTTGAAATGTCATGAACTACTTAGAAGGACACAAGTTTGGTCCTAGGCCTTTCTCCTGATGCCAACAACCATCACAAGTTTACTGAACAGTATTTAACAGTATTTAATTTAATGAAGGGTTGAGTGAGCCAAACAAGGCATAGAATGGTGACTATACACTCACCGGCCACTTTATTAGCTACACATTAGGTTGGATCCCCTTTTGCATTAAGAACTGTCTTAATTCTTCGTGGCGTACTTTCAACAAGGTGTTGGAAACATTCCTCAGAGATTTTGGTTGGTTATTTGAGTTACTGTGGCCTTTCTATCATCTCGAACCAGTCTGCCCATTCTCCTCTGACCTCTCACATCAACAAGGCATTTTTGTCCACACAACAGCCGCTCACTGGATATTTTCTCTTTTTCGGGCCGTTCTCTGTAAACCCTAGAGATGGTTGTGCGTGAAAATCCCAGTAGGTCAGCAGTTTCTGAAATACTCAGACCTGCCCATCTGGCACCAACAACCACGCCACATTCAAAGTCACTTAAATCCCCTTTCATCCCCATTCTGATGCTCGGTGTCCACTTCAGCAAGTTGTCTAGACCACCTCTACAGGCCTAAATGCACTGAGTTGTGGCCATGTGATTGGCTGATTAGCTATTTGTGTTAACAAGCAACTGAACGGTACCTAATAAAGTGGCCGGTGAGTGTACTTAATACTGTGCTGCATTTTGGAGAAGTTTGTGAAATGTTAAACAAACATATTGAGACACATTAAATCACTGTTTACTGTATTAATGTTACTTTTTTCATTTTAATATTTGTACTTTTTTGCACAAACAGTCCGCTCGGCTTGATAAATGTATATTCTCAGGTAATTTTTGCACAGTACTGTACAATGCATAAGATGGAGTTTTGAAGTTTTGGAGCATAAATGCTAAAAGCAGCCTCGCCACTTCCTTTGTGTTCTTGTTAAAAGCAGTAAATAGTGTCATTAGCACATTTAGCTAATCTTTTATTTATTAGATGTTGAAATAAATATGCAAATCTGGCTCTGGAGCACAAAATATTTCAGTTTGTTTCACTGCAAACCCTGAGGCCTTGCTTGGCTAACGGTTAGCCTACATAAGACTGCTAATGGTTCCCAAAGTTGTTCTGAAACCTCCAAGACACAGAAGCTGAGTGTTATGATATATCCTTCCCTCCCGCCTGAAAACGCAGAAGGCTATATGGAGCTTCAAACAGAATCAGACATTTAGAAAGGAGGAGCTTGCACAGAAATACATTGAGCTGTGCCCAGAGACTATGCTTACATCAGTGCATATGCTTGCATCACACAGATGCACCACAGAGAGCTTGTACAGCTGTGGGGAATAAGAAAAAGATGTGAATTCAAATTATGAGGCTTTGCAGGATAAATATACATTTTTAACCACAGAGCAAACTGTGTGCTATATTAACCAAACTTCATTTGTAGTGCTTTTGCTTTTCAAATGCTAAACACTCCCTTTAATCATCATCTGCACTGTCCAGTTTTATAGTTGGAGCTTTGCAATATACTTGCTGACCACTTTATTTGAAACCCCTATCCTGTAGCTCCACCTTGCTGGTGTATAGCTATAGACTGTAGCTCTTCTGTTGGTGCACAATGTGTGTTACTCATTCTCTAGTCCTAAATTGGTCAGTTTCTGCTTCTGGCTGGGCTTTTTGGGTAGTGGACCACTCTCAGCCTAGTAGAGACTCTCTCAGTTCTCAGTTCCTTATTCCCAAATGAACTCTTTCTTCACCTTAATATTCATCACAGGTGAGCACATTTGGATCGTTCTGGATGGACCAGTCGACGCCATATGGATAGAGAACCTGAATTCGGTACTAGATGATAACCGCACGCTGACGCTGGCTAACGGTGATCGCATTCCCATGGCTCCCAACTGCAAGATCGTCTTTGAGCCACACAACATCGACAATGCTTCTCCAGCTACTGTTTCCCGCAATGGCATGGTCTTCATGAGCTCTTCTGTGCTTAACTGGAGTCCAATTCTGGAGGTGAGAAGGGCAGGATAGCTTGCTGATTACTTAACGGGCTGTTAGAGGTAGAGCCATGAAGTTGTCGCAATATTAGGTTCAGCTCACCTGATTCAGAGTTTGCATGATTAATTATTATTAAGTTAAGTGACACTTTTTAATCCCACAAACAGGGAAATTTCACCTCTGCATTTAACCCATCTGTAGGGGGCAGTGAGCACACTTGCCCGGGGTGGCCCTATCCACAACACCCAGGGAGCAATTGGGGGTTAAGTGTCTTGCTCAAGGACACCTCAGTCATGTGCTGTTGGCACTGGGGATCAAACTGACAACCTTCTGGTCACAGGGCCGGTTCCCTAATCTTCAGTCCACATTAACAGAATGTGTTTTATAATCGTATAATCGTAATTATATATATGTAATATTTACAGAGCAGATCACTGAAGAGATGCCATCTGTTTATAGTTTATAGCCCAGATTTTTGGAAAAATGGGTAGACAAAAAAACTTGAGTTCAACTTCTTTTATTACAAGGGTTTAAAATGCCATTACCTATCTATTTGACTGGAAAGAAGAAAGAAGTCTGGGGGACCCTGAGGACCAATTTGAGAACCAGAGACGTAGACCACTTGTCACCACGGTTGGTGAACAGTGGTTCATGGCACTGGTTCTAAAACTGGTTCCAACTCAAATCTGCCACACCTGCTTCAGATCCTGAACTTCTTCAGACTCCTTGATCGGCTGGATTAGATGCAGTAGAGAGGCAGAATGTGAGATGCAGGCTGGAACTAAATTGTATAGCAAATTAGATCTCCAGACACTTTTGACTGGATGTTTTTGGCTGGTGGACTATTCTCAGTTCAGCAGTGACACTGAGGTGTTTAAAAATTCAAGCAGCACTGCTGTGTCTGATCCACTCAGACCAATGCAACAACACACCTCTGCCACACCTCTGCCAGCAGTGTCACTGCTGAGAATGAACCACCACCCAAATAATATCTGCTCTGTGGTGGTCCTGTGGGGGTCCTGACCATTGAGGAACAGGGTGAAAGGGTATTCAGAGGAACAGATTACAGTCTGTAACTGTGGAACTACAAAGTGCTCCTATATGGTAAGAGGAGCTGATAAAATGGACATTGAATGTAGCTGATCAATTTGTAAACTCTTCATTTCAGGAATCTTAGGAGAGTCATCAGGCTTTAGAGCATCACATTAAGGTGAAAGAAAGTGCAGATCCACCTTCAAACCCACAATTTTTTTTTAAATGCTCAGGCCACCATCACTGCACAGTGTTCTATGTCTCTCTCTTTCTCTCTCTCTGTGTGCAAAGATGGACTGTGTGACACAATAGGAGCTAAAGCTTCCCCTACTTCACTATCATTTCACATGAAAGTACAGTGCAACCAGCAGCCTGGTGGTAGGGGACTAATGTATCTGTTTGAGAGAGAGAGATAGGGAGAGAGAGACAGATAAAGAGAGAGAGAGATAAGGAAGGTGATGCTCTTTCTTTTCTCTAAATTAATGAAGCCTGAAACCTCTTAAGGCATTTCTGAAAATGAGACTTCAAAGTCTGGCTGTGCACCAGTGTTCAAACAGTTGGTTGAGATAGAACGAGAGTGAGAGAGAGAGAACAATTGGCATAAGGCACAAACACTGTGTGTGTAAAGTGCATGTATTTGAAATGCAGCTATAGTGTTAAGGATGTGTCAGAGAGAATGATTTCCAGCTTAGTGTTTTCCGTGTTTGTTCACACAGACATCTGCTGCCACATCGCCACATCTCCCCCTGTGTAGGCATGTGTATGTCAGAATCACATGTATGCAACACTCAGTGTGTCAGAAGAAGAGTTTCCATTTTTGGACCTATTTACACCTGACATTAACATCCGGTGATCAGATCACATTCAGGTTTCATCTAAACATATAAAAGGCTGGGTGTAAATACCCACAGGAAAGCAATTCTTGTGAAAAGAATGCAGGCTGTAATAAAGGCAAAAGTAGACACAGTAAATACTGAAAAAAATTTTATTTGTATTGGGTTGTTGAGCTTATTTTTTCCATTACACTAGATGACTTAACTTGTACATAATGACAGTTTTGACTGGAAATTAGACAAAGGAAAGGTTGTCCTCTGACTTTTGTGCAGTACTGTAGGTAGTTCTATAATAATACACGTGGAGCGTATAACTGTCACATACAATGAGTTCAATTTGTGGATTAGTCTACCGAATTTGGTTCAAAGTCAGAGTTGAAAACACATTTCAGGCTTTAAACTCACTTGGTTTTTAGACAAAAGTCCTATAGTCCTTTAGATGTTAGACAGCAACTTTTTTCTTGAAAACAGTGATTCCAAACTTCTGAAATGTGATTTCCAAACTTTTGAACAGTAGCATATATAATACATATGGGACGTGTACAACCTCACATATCAAACAAACTATAAAAACGTATATATTCATGTATGTTTGTGTGTGTAGGGTTGGCTGATGAAGCGTTCTACGCAGGAGGCTGAGGTGCTGCGTGAGCTGTTCTCTAGCTCTTTCCCTGAACTCTTCCGCTTCAGTATCCAGTCTCTGGACTTCAAGATGGATATGCTGGAGGCCTTCGTCGTCATGCAATGCATCAACATGCTGCAAGGCCTTGTCCAGCCCAAGGTACATAATCACTGTGTGCTCTCTAAGCGGTCACCACACACCAAAGAGAGCATGTTAAATGGATCATTCTGCAGAAGTGGCTCAAAGGCAGAGTCAAGCACATTTCGAACGTTTTTTCATTTGGACTTTAGACTAAAAGTCCCTATACCTTAGCCCCTATTAATTAACTCTGTGTATCTTTATTAAAATAAATAATGAGCATTCTATTTTGTCACTAACAAAACAATCACAACACTAACAAAACTTTACCAAATGGTTCAGTGGTGACTGTTTTGGTAATGAGCAGAACTCAGTTAGCCAGCACTTTGAACAGATGTACACACAATCATAATATTTTTTAATAGAACACAAACCTTTGCTCTAGTTGTAGAAAATTCATGTTTTGAGAGTGGCAATGCTTGATGTTGCACACTGATTTTCACACTTTGGGACACATTTACTTCAAAACAATGCTCATCATGTGGCCATGAGGGACAGGGATGCAGTTTCACTTCCTACTCTAAGATGCAAGGGTGTGGCGAAACTAAGGCTTCATCTACAGACTAAAATTGTGTTTCAGTAGTGACATGAAAACATGGTTCAGCATTTTCAGCAGTGCTGCACAGGCAGTGGGAGATTGCAGGGGGGCCCTTGGTTGCCTAGGCCCTTGCGGCAGAAACTGACTCTTGGCACGTGGAATGTAACCTCACTAGGGGGGAAGGAGCCGGACCTTTGGCAGGAGGTTGAGAGGTACCAACTAGATATAGTTGGGCTCACCTCCACCCACAGCATTGGCTCTGGAACCAAACTCCTGGATAGGGGTTGGTCCTTTTCCTGCTTGGGGGTTGCGCAGGATGAGAGGCGCCACGCGTGAGCGGGGATACTCACGAGTCCCTGGCTGGCGGCCGTGCAGTTGGAGTCTGCAAGGCTCTGGATATTGTGGGGCTGTCGTGGCTGATGTGCTTATGCAATATAGCATGGACCTTAGGAACAGTACCCTTGAACTGGCAGACTGGGATGGTGGTCCCCATTTTTAAAAAAGGGGACCAGAGGGTGTGTGCCAACTATCGGGGTATCACACTGCTCAGCCTCCCTGGGAAAGTCTATGCCAAGGTGCTGGAAAGGAGACTTCGACCGATAGTTGAACCTCAGACTGAGGAGGAACAATGCGGATTCCGTCCCGGCCATAGAACAATGGACCAGCTTTTCACCCTCTCGAGGATTGTTGAGGCAGCATGGGAGTTTGCTAACCCAGTCTTCAAGTGTTTTGTGGATTTGGAGAAGGCTTATGACCGGGTTCCCCGAGATATCTTGTGGGAGGTCCTCCAGTAGTATAGGGCTACTACTCTGGGCCACTCGATCTCTGTACTCCTAGAGTGAGAGCTGTGTTAGTGTACTCAGCATTAAGTCGGACCCTTACAGTGACCTGTCTCCACTCCTGTTTGTGATATTCATGAAGAGGGTGTCAAGGGGTAGCCAAGGTCAGGAGGGCATTGTGTGTGGAGGCCAGAGGGTGGCATGTCTGGTATTTGCAGATGATGATGTTCTTTTGGCTGAATCACATGGATGCCTCCAGCGCTCACTGGAACAGTTTGCAGCTGAGTGTGAAGCAGTTGGTATGCGGATCAGCACCTCCAAATCTGATTCCATGGTCTTAGCCCGGAAAAAAGGATGGCATGCCCACTCCAGGTAAGGGGAAAGGACTTGCCCCAGGTTGAGGAGTTTAAGTATCTCAGGGTCTTTTTCACGAGTGATGGGTAGAGGGATCGTGAGATGGGCCACAGGCTAGGATAGGCAGCAGCAGTAATGCGGTCACTGTACCGGACTATAGTGGTGAAGAGGGAGCTGAGCCATAAGCTAAAGTTCTCTGTTTACCGGTTGGTCTACATCCCGACCCTCACCTATGGTCATGAGTTGTGGGTAATGTCCGAAAGAATGAGATCGCGAATACAAGCGGCAGAAATTAGCTTTCTTCACTGGGTGGCGGGCTACACTCTATTCGACAGGGTGAGGAGCTTGGCCATCTGGGAAGAGCTCAGAGTAGAGCCACTACTCCTCTGCATTGAGAGGAGTCAGCTGATGTGGTTCGGGCATCTGATTCAGATGCCCCCTGGACACCTCCCGGTAAGATAAGACCCTGGGGTCATCCTAGGACCCGCTGGAGGGATTACATGTCCAAGTTGGCCTGGGAGCGGCTTGGGGTCCCTGGGAATGAGCTGGAGGAAGTTGCGGGAGACAGGGTCATCTGGAATTCTCTGCTCACCCTACTGCTACCGCGACCCTATCTGGACTAAGTGGTTATTGACGACAATGATGATGATGATGATGATGACTATCTCAATTAATGACTTGCTTTTAAATAGATTTGAAAATATCTGAAGTTTGAATACTTGTTGAGAATGCAGTTTGAACTATTTATTAGAATGGTCCATATCAATCAGGCCTGTCTTTCAATGAATTATGGTGTATAATTACACAGGTGTTTGGTGCTTTGTGGATCGGGCAGTGTCCAAAAGCATGGGCCTTAGCGTTCTAATCCTCGGTTGCTGAAACTGGCTTTTGGAACTTGTTACCTCACTGGTGGGGAAGGAGCCTGAGTTAGTGCGCGAGGTTGAGAGATACCGGCTAGATATAGTTGGGCTCACCTCAACACACAGCTTGGGCTCTGGGTCCAATCTCCTTGAGAGGCGCTGGAATTTATTCTTTTCTGGAGTTGCCCATGGTGAGAGGCGGTGGGCAGGTGTGGGCTTTCTCATAGCCCCTCGACTTGCGGCCATGTGTTTTGGACACTTGGGTAAAGAGAGGAGCTGAGCTGTCAACTGATCACCACCTGGTGGTGAGTTGGATCAGGTGGTGGGGGAAGATGCCGGTCAGACCAGGCAAACCCAAACGTATAGTGAGGGTTTGCTGGGAACGTCTGGCAGAAGAACCTGTCAGATTGATCTTCAACTCACACCTCCATCAGAACTTTGACCAGATATCACGGGAGGTTGACTCAGAATGGGCCATGTTCCGCTCCTCCATTTTTGAAGCGGCTGACTGTAGCTGTGGCTACAAGGTAGTTGGTGCATGTCGGGGCGGTAATCCTCGAACCCCCACCCCAGGTGAGAGATGCAGTCAAGCTGAAGAAGGAGTCCTACAGGGCATGGTTTACCTGTGGGACAAAAGAAACAGCTGGCAGGTATCGACAGGCCAAGCGATCTGCGGCTTCAGTCATCGCCAAGGCAAAAACCCGGGTGTGGGAGGAGTTTGGTGAAGCCTTGGAAAGTGACTTTAAAGATTCTGGCAAACCGTCAGGCGACTCAGAAGGGGAAAGCAGTGTGCCACTAGCACTGTATATAGTGGAGATGGTGTGCTGTTGACTTCGACCGAAGACGTCATTGGGCGGTGGAAGGAATACTTTGAGGACCTTCTCAATCCCACTGACACGTTCTCCAGTGAGGAGGCAGAGTCTGGGGACACGGGAATAGGCTTGTCCATTACTGAGGCCAAAGTGGCTAAGGTAGTTAAAAAGCTCCTTGGTGGCATGGCTCCAGGGGTGGATGAGATCTGTCCTGAGTTCCTCAAAGCTCTGGATGTTGTGGGGCTGTCTTGGCTGACATGCCTTTTGAACATTGTGTGGACATCGGGGGCGGTGCCACTGGATTGGCAGACTAGGGTGGTGGTGCCTCTTTTTAAAAAAGGGGACCGGAGGGTGTGTTCCAACTACAGGGGAATCACACTCCTCAGCCTTCCTGGAACCTCAGATTCAGGAGGAGCAGTGCGGGTTCCGCCCTGGTTGTGGAACACTGGACTAACTCTTCACCCTCTCCAGGATTCTGGAGGGTTCATGGGAGTTTGCCCAACCAGTTCACATGTGCTCTGTGGATTTGGAGAAGGCATTCAACTGTGTTCCCCGGGGTATTCTGTGGGTGGTGCTTCGGGAGGACAGGGTACATGGCTCTTTGCTACGAGCCATTCAGGCCCTGTACAAACAAAGCAGGAGTTTGGTTCGTATAGCCGGCAGTAAGTCAGTCTCGGGGTCTTGTTCACGAGTGATGGTAAAAGGGAGCGGGAGATTGACAGGCAGATTGGTGCTGGGTCAGCAGTGATGCGGGCTCTTTACCGGTCTGTTGTGGTAAAGAAAGAGCTGAGCCATAAGGCAAGGCTCTCGATTTACTGGTTGATCTACATTCCCACCCGCACCTATGGTCATGAGCTTTGGGTAATGACCGAAAGAATGAGATCGCAAATACAAGTGGCCGAAATAAGTTTCCTGCGCAGGGTGTCTGGACTCTACCTTAGAGATAGGGTGAGAAGTTCAGTCATCCGGGAGGGACTCGGAGTAGAGCCGCTGCTTCTCCAAGTCGAGAGGAGCCAGCTGAGGTGGTTCGGGCATCTGGTTAGGATGCCTCCTGGATGCCTCCCTCGGTCGTGACTATATTGCCTGGGAGCGCCTTGGATGATGGATGGATGGTTTTGGTATAAGGGCTGTAGCATATTTTGTTGGAAACTCAAGAAACTCAGGAGAGACAAGAGGGAACTTCGTACTCCGATTTTATTGTTGCATCACAGACCCTGGTCTACTTTTTTGCTGGAACTGACTGGGCTACTTCTTTGGCTCCGCCTTACTACAGAACCTATACTGCCACCCTGTGGTTCACTAGAAAATAGCACATGCCAAAATTGCTAATAAAGAACAGTTCTCTACAAGGGCTTAAACTTAAATGATGAAATATGAAAACGCTCACACACAAGTACTTCTCTGTAACCAACCTCTGGGAGCCTCTTCAGTCCTACTGGAAGAACTTCTCAGGTGTCTCTTCACAAAACTGCTTGAGGGAATTTGTAAAGTTGCATCAAGCCAAAGCAAGGCTGCTTTTAAGAATTTTAAAGTAAAAGGTAGCTTGGAAGAGTTTAAAGGGGAATTCCACAGATTTTTCCAAATTTCTTCATGATTTGGTTGTAGAGATTTAAAGTAGTTTGATGTAAAATGGTTCAATTTTGTGAAAGTTACTGGAACCAGAGGTTGCCGTGTCTATAACACAAATATATCCAAAACCACCAGTGAACGTGTCTTCTGAGTGTTTATATGTAATGGTAATAATGTTAAGAAATAGTTTTCTTTGAGGCCTATTTTGAGTACCTCTCTGCCATGAATGGATTTTAAAAAATATATAAGGTTTAGGCCTCAACCATGTCTCTAAATTATCAAAAAAAAATTATTATTCTGTGATGGAGCCTTTAGAGGCATTAAACCTTTTCTGACGTCTGGTCTCCATCACCACCACTGTGAGCAATTCTGACTCAATATGTTTCTCTAGAATGGAGCATTTCACACCAAACCACTCTAAATGCCTTTGTTTACATATCTTAAATGAAATGTCTTAATAATTTAATTATGTAGACATTTTGAAAAATCAGTAGAATTACCCTTTAAACCGTTTTTGCTTACTGTATAATTATTATGTGATTAGGTTTTCTCATTACTATTCTTAGTAATTAGTAGTGATTAATGCTGAAGAATAGTATTGTTCTTTGCATTTCATTAGTAGGTGTGCCTCCATTTTTGTGGAATACTGTGTATGATTTATTAACATCAAAAAAGTGAATAACTGCTTCAGCCGCATGAAAGTAAATCAGGTTGAATTTGTTCTGGTGTTTGAAATCTCTTCTCAGATGCTCTTTTTTTAATCGCATGCCGCTATCCTCGCCATTCATTCCCTTCTCTTTGTTTTTTTTCCCTGGAATTCATGAATGCAATCGGGGAAACTGTCTCTTGTCTAAATGTCACGCATTGTCCTTCTCGTTGTCAGTCGTAAAGCATTTTGCTTGGGAGACACGCGTTATGAAGCTGCGTCGCCTCTCGGCTGTCACTGCCGGAGAACCCAGACCCATTCAGCTTTGATAGGAATGAGAGGAATACCTATTATGTCCTGTGGCTCAGCAGAATTGAATCTATTGCCATTGCTAGCACTCCTGGGTTTTGATATAATGCATGGATGATACTTGGGTCGCCTTGTGAGACACACTGATGTGAAAGCCAAACGGACTAATGGAATTAATATGGTTCCTGAAGATCCACACTAGAAGTCACTTCACATACTTGAAATCATGATCTACTATTTACTTTAAATATCCAACTTGCATTTCTGCTCACCGGTCACTTTGAGTGCAACCTGACCACTGGTGGATGGGGTAGAACATGGCTGACAACATATGAGCTGCAGTCTGTAACTGTATATTTACAGTCATTCATACATTTATTTAATTTCCAGTCAAAACAGCCATTAGCGATCAGACATAAGATAATTAAAAAAAGAGAGATTAAAAGATTTCGAGAAAATGGGACTATATAGACTATAAAGTATTAGCACACACCCCCTAATTTTTGAGTTCAGGTGTTTCAACCACACCCATTGCTAAGAGGTGAATAAAATGAAGCACATAGCCTAGGGGAGACCAACTCCACATTAATGCCTATGGGTTTAGAATGAGATGTCATAAAAGGTCCTGTGGCTATAATGTGTAGGTGTCGCAATACTTTTGTCCATATAGTGTATCAACTGTACAAGACCTGATAGACCACCAAAACAGCATTTAAATCTTTGATCTTTGAGAGAAAATCAAGCTCTGCTCTTGCTTCAGATCTGAATCCACAGGTGTTTCTGTCCTTCCTTCCACTGTCCACGACTCAACACTGTGTCTGAAAGGATGTGTAGCTGTCAATAAGCTCTTGGACAAAAAAGAAGAAACCTTGCCATCAAACAAAAAAGCTGCTGGTATTTTCAGAACAATGGACTGACCAGCCCAGAGTCCAGACCTCAACATCTGGAAATGGAAATGTTTGGGATTACTTGGATCAGGAGAAGCAGAAAATGAAACCATCTCCTAAGACTGAACTTTGGAGGTGTGGAAAAAATATCCCCATAGATTTCCCTGAAAAACTGAAAGCACGAAGCTATCTTAAGGGCAAAATGCAGGCAGACTAATTACTGAAAAATTATAATTAGATGTTTAGGCTCCTCCCACTCCTCCATGTGCTTGTCTCTGTCTTCCATGTGCTTTTCTGTTTTGGCCTAGTCCACATGCTTTCTTTGTTTTGATATCTTCACAGTCCGGTTTCCTTGTTTTCCGCCTGTCCCTCGTTATCCCTGTTTGTATTTAAGTATTTATGTTTTATATTTGATCTTCCGGCCCTGTTGTTTGTTTAACCTGTTCGTTTTCATTATGTCTGTCCCTCCATTTCTCCGTGTTGGCTCATTGAACCTGGATCGTTTTGCCCATGACCCTGGATTTGCCCTGAATAAATCTTGCTTTTCTTCGCACATGCGTCTGCTTCCTCATCGCTCCATGTTACAGCGATTTTCAGTGAAATATATGTCTCTGCTTAACTCCTGAAACTGAAAAAGGAATAACTTGTTCTTAATTGTCATTTTGACTGGTAAATGAATGAAGGGTGATCTCTAATGTTTGCACAGTAAGTACACAAATCTTGCACTTAAGCATGTGACAGAGAAGGCAGTAATGTTTTACAAGTGGTACCTGCACTCTCAACAACACGTCCTTGGCACCATGCTCATGTAAGTCACTCATGTATTTTAGCAAAATATGATGTATTTACTTACAACACTGTCACATTTTATAGATCTGTTAAAAAATTAAATCTGTGTTTCTTATTATGATTTGAAAATACTTGACTGAATTGACTGAATGTAAGTACCCACCTCTGGTGACGACATAGTGGAATTGCTCTGTCAAGGTCTGTTGGGGAATCCAATAGGACAGATAACTGATCCCCCATGTGAGGACCATTCACAGCCCACCTATCGTCTGCATCCATATGGACATGTATGGATGTGTGTGGGATATGAGAGCGGATAGATTTCCAATGTAGCACTGTAGCTGGATGAATAAGTGCCCTTCATCTAACATAATCATTATGTGCTGTCTGCGGCTGAGTGGAGCAGATGTTGGACTCATCCGTCACAGGGAGATGGTGTCTGAGTCTCAGGTGCTGATGGTGCCGTATGTCCTTCTCTCTGCTTCTTATTTGTAAACACTGAGGCTAATCTGCAGCACAGCTGGTGCAGTACAGCCAACACATCCTCTTCAATCTGAGATTCATTTGCACGTTACAGGAGAGGGAAAATAAAGCTGTTATCTTTAATGTACGCTCATGTAACAATATATTCTACTATATATCCATTTCTGTTGGTCTGTTCATCATGAAATGTTGAACCATGACCTGTAAATGTCGCTGGACCACGGTTCATTTGTTAGATGTTCATATTTGTCGAAACGTAGCTCTCAGACATTGGAGGGCCACAAAGGCTGGATGTGAGCGCAAGTATGAGTTCATGTCTAGAAACAAGAAATAAAGTAAAAGAAATACCACAAAGAGCAAAGAATACACAAGCATGAACACATGGAAATCAAACACAACACAAGGTGGCTGCAAAACTAGCAAAACACAGTAAGGTAGATGTAAGATTAGATGATTACACTTTACGTGAACACACACTGTGTCATGACACATTAATTACCACTGTCGTGATGGATGTAGGCTTGGGCAATATATTAAAGTAATAAGCATGATATTTTCTAGTTAAAAACATGTGATTATCAATTATATCCCCCCAAACAATACACACAGTGTGCTTCAGCCTTAAATCATGGATGGATTTAATGAATGTTACTGCAAACACGTTCGCCAGCTCCTTCTTGTGTTGGTTCATGGCGCAATAAATTCTTGTTGGAGAAACTTCTGACTTTCCAAAGCCGTGCCCACATGCTTTACATTTGAAAAAAATCAAGGTGTTTTCCACTGTTATAGTAGGGCCACTCTGGAGTTCAGGTATGGATGGTTTTGGAAAATTATGTAGTACCTTTGGTCAGCTGCATCTTTAGTGTGGTGCTTCTCTTTGCCAGTTTTTCTGAGTGAGGGTTGATGGGAGGGTGTGTGTGTATTGTGTGTGCAGGAGCAGGGTGGGGAGATATCCCTGGAGCACATGGAGCGCCTGTACGTGTTTGCCCTCATGTGGAGTGTCGGTGCTCTCCTGGAGCTGGACGATCGAAAAAAGATGGAGCGCTGGCTCCGTCACCATGACAACATCCATCTGGACCTGCCGGACATCCCTCCCCACAGTGAGGACACCATGTTCGACTACCATGTAACCAACGATGGTCAGCATCATAAGCTCACACAAATACTCTCTCTTGTCCACTATCTCCCTCACATTCTCTATCACTCTTGTTTTTCTCTGCCTCTTTCTTTGTTTTTCTCTCTCTCACTCTCTTCACTGCTCTCTCCCTCTGCCTCTCCCACCCTCTCTCTGTCTCTCACGCTTTTCCCTGCTTTCTTTGTCTCACCTTCCTCACTCTCTCTCTCTTGCTCTCTTTTTCTGCGACTCACTCTCTTCTCTGCTGTCTCATTTTCCTCACTGTCTTTCTGTCTCCCTCCCCCTCTTTCTCTGCTTCTCTCTTGCTGTCTTTTCTCTCTTTCTTCCTTGCTGTCTCCTCTCTCTCTCTCACTCTCCCTCTCTCCTTAGGTCATTGTCTCCCCTATTTTATCTCTCTCTTTCTCTCTCTTGGTCTCTTTCTGTCTCTCTTTTTCTATTATTCTTTATCACACTCTGTCTCGGAATACGTGTCTCTCTCCCTCTTTCTGTCTCTCTCTGTCTCTCTGCCTCTTGTCCTCTCTCCCCCTTTTCTATCTATTTTATGCTCTGCTGAATAACTCATCACAGAATAACAGCGTGAGGGATTATCTTCACATCTCACCATAAATGTTTTCTCTCTATTGAGTTTTAGTTGAAAACCATATAAATCATTTCACTGCCTGCTCTCCACTGTTTTCTCTATTTTGTTGCAGTGTATGATTTCTGCACGCTCTGCTATTTAAATCAGATAAGCCAAAAACTTTGCCCTATAGTTCTGCACTCCACCTTAGCTTTTCATGTACTTTCGGTTGCTACCCTGAGTAGCAGAGGTGGCCAGTAAAGTTTTCCCATTGTAGCTCTTGAGTACATTTATCTGTCTACAATTGCTCTTTGAATAATAAATAAAATAATAATAAATCAAAGTCAATTTACTTTTACTGTAATATGCATTACTGTGCAAACATTTGGAATTATAATGTTTAACAATATTTAAAAAAAGCTGTTACAAGTGCAGGATGATAGTCTTTCTTTATTTTTAAAGGTACAACTGATTTGTAGGAAGCTGTAAAAAGATTTTTGAAGCATCCAGAATGATGAACAGATCTGTAGATGTTTCCAGAATGACTGAGAAAGCAGTGACATTAAGAATGAAGATCTAATAAAAATTAACATCCAAAATATCTTGTATATGAAACATGGTTCTCAAATCTTGAAGCATAAAACTTCTATATTTACTCAACTATTTGCTATAAATAGGTAATCATAACATTCAGTTCAGCTTCTTGCTGAAATACAAGTACCTTCCAATGGCTGTATCTATGCTGTATAAATTATTGTTGAATAACATTTGAATGACAGTATATTTCTGAAGTATTCAGTGTTCAGTATTTAACAGTCAAGTCAGTAAAAATCACGAGTCAGCTTACAACCCGAGGACCCATTTTGCTGCCTGGTTTAGTTGCCTTAATTAATGTATTCTTTATACATTACAGCTTTTTCTTAAACGTTACGCTGTTGCTTATGAACTTTCTGATTTAGCTAATTTTAGTATTGTTCAATGTAGCCAGAGCTAAAACCTTCAGCACTAGACCTCTATTCTATAGGGCGAGTATTAGCATAAAATATTCAAATTCAAAGCAATTTCTTCACTACCTTTTGTGAATTTCCCCGCTGTGGGACTAATAAAGGATTATCTTATCTTATCTTATCTTATCTTATCTTATCTTATCTTATCAAACAACTTATTTACTCTTACTTGAGTAATTCAAGTGAATTATCAGTACAGTAGCAGTAGCAGGGATTTTCAGTGTTCTTTTCAGCCCTGGCGGAGAGGAGGTCTGCCAGTAGAGACAGTAAAGTGAGAAAAGCTGTACTTCTCAGATGAGTGTGTGGTGAGAAGTGGTTCAGTCTGCTATATTTTGAGTTGATGCTTTGCATACTCATGGGAGTGAAACAGGTCAGCTGTGTTTAGGGGAAAATGGTGCTCCTAGACTGAATTGGAACTCGGAGATCATGCCGAGTTCTGGGAATTGAGTCTTTGTACATTGCATTGGTGGGTAAACTCTGCTTCTCTGGGACCTCACCTCATTCTCTGATTTTAGGCTTTTTCTCAGTAAGACATCTTACTGAGCTTCCCTAGGCTGATCTCATACACTCACCATCCCCTGTACTAGAAACACCTACTTCCACTTGGTGGCCACATTAAGTGCTCCACCTACCTTATATGTATATCCACCAGATAGGTGTACACTTACAGACTTTAGATCAACTGCTGATGAAGACTTTGTCAGCCACCCTCTATGAGGACTGCTGTTGAGCAGATAGTATGTGGGTATCAGTACTTAAAGAACACTCACCAACAGCAATATGTAAAACTGATAAAGTTTGATGAGATAAAATCATTGTAGTTGTTGACTTATTACTATTGTTATAGTGTTTTTATACATGACACTTGAGATTCTATTTGGTTTTGACTTACTAAATCTCAGAAAGGGATAAATATTGTGATTTATATTGTGTATCATGAAAATGTCTTGAACTATAGTAATATGATATTTTTGCCACATTGCTCACCCCTGCTCAAGCTCACTGCCTTGTTCAGTTTTGATTATTCCCTGCCCCAACCCACTTGATCCAGATTCTGAAGGGCTTGATAATCAGACAAGGAACTGCATCAAATATGTTGGGGCAAGAAACAGCTGAAACTGCATATTGTAAGGATTCAGCAAGTTCTAGACGAGTGCTGATTAAAGTGAAAGAAGTGGGTTTAATAATGTAATGCCAATTCATAGTCAAGTTACACAAAGTTACAAAACAAAAAGAGCGTAGATGATCACAAGGGTGATCATCTCACCAGGCTGACGAAAACAAAAGGACAATCCAAGAATCACAGTTGAAAGTACAGGCAAAATGAGGTCAAACACAAGAATCCAAAAATCAGCAAACAAAACCAAGAGGGCAAGGCAAAATCGAAGTCGAGAGGAAAACAAGCACAGGTCAGAGACAAAAAACAGAACACGGAAATCAAAGGAAATGCTCAGTAAGTTCGCAAGGGAAACAAAAGTTCGCAAGGGCGGAGTGAGAAAACAAGGGGGCCGGACTGCGAAGGAATCACAACAAAGAAGCACATGGACATGTAAACAGACACACAAGGAAGACTGAAACACAAGCACATGGAGGAGTGGGAGGAGCCAATCATGATACGCATCAGCATGATGAAGATAAAAGGCAGTAGTTTCTAGTAAAGCAGTGTAATACACTGCACTGTTATTTGCCCCCGAGTCTGTTTTACAGGGTAGCGGTGTGCTTTATGACTTGTGTTTGACAGTTTGATCTGTGTTTTTCTGTCACTGCACTTACATATCCCTCGAATCAGGGCATTTGGTCAGTCTGTTGCTTTTTTCTTTGAATCAATGTTTGCCCCCAGGAGTTGAGCTTGTTGGCTGTTAACTTTAGCTGCTAGTTTGATCAGATGATGTTGTTTGTTGTTTTTAGGTCAGTGGGTCCACTGGAGCTCTCGTGTGGAGGAGTACATCTACCCTCCAGACTCTACGCCAGAGTACAGCTCTATACTGGTGCCCAATGTGGACAACGTCCGCACAGACTTCCTCATCCAGACCATCGCCAAGCAGGGCAAGGTAAACTGCATTTACTAAAAAATGCTCTTTTTTTATATAAAGTAATATGGATACCATAGTTAAAGTTTCAGAATGTCCTGTCTATCCACCTGTTCAGGCTATAGCAGTTTAGCTCTGCCCATATTGAAGTTTTAAGCAGTGTTTCATCTTTTAGTGCTTTTTTGAATGAGGCAAAATACAGGGCAGCCAATCAGAGCAGAGCTTAATATCTTATACCTTCCTTAAAGTCCAAGGGATGTATCTCTCTAATTAGGTTAATCTTGTTCTTGCAGGCAAACAGTTAACTTGTACTAAGGCCCAATCCCATTTCTTATTTATCAGCACACTACCGACGATTTTTTATTCTTGTTATGAAGAAGGGGACCATAATACATTGAAACTACATTAATCCAAAGTAATATCATGGTCATCGTAATTTTTAACTGAGAAAATACTCACATTTGTGGATATCCTTGGTGCCTTGTGCAGTCATCCTGCCGGTTTTTCTGTTTTTTCTCTTTTTCAACACTCCATTTGGAGTTTGTCTCTGAAAAACCTCCGTTTGGAGGGCCATGTAGCCCTAACACTTCGCCCTACTGCTTTACCTCAACAAAAATCAGGACACCCTACCCCTAGGTGTGATTGCGCAAAACAGAGGTGTAAGAGCTGAGTGGTAGAGGCAAGGGGTAAAATGGGATTGCACCTACATATACTGTTTGAATAATGTTCAAGTGACCAATAAATGACCCATATATTTCAACATATTTCTCTCCTCTCAATGTAATCCTAATCTTGGGTAACGCTTTCTGGGCATTCCCCTGATCATTCACAAGGCTGACATCATGACAGTGGTTGGTGTAGTGTAGTGGGTAACACCTCCGCCTTCTATGCTGTAGACTTGGGTTCAATCCCCCACCTAGGTAAGCACCCTACACTATACCAATAAGAGTCCTTGGGCAAGACTCCTAACACTACCTTCGCCTACCTGTGTAAAATGATCAAGTTGTAAGTTGTTCTGGATAAGAGCGTCAGCCAAATATCAAATGACATCACTTGCCCCGCCCACACAAAACAGTTTCAGAGTCAGAGAAACTTGGCGAGCTAAAGCTAACACAGCATAACCCAAAGGCAGTAAGCTAGGCCACATGTCTGTAGCTGCTTGTTTTCAGTTTATCCATATACGAACATTGTTCATTCGTCCATTCCTTCATTCATGTATTCATCTGTTCATCTGTGACTTTCTTCGTTCATTTGCACATAAAAGCTGGATGATTTTAATTCTGTATAAGTGGCAGAGCAGACAAGGAATGTTGGACAAAGAGCTGTCAATCAAGCTGCTCATTAGCCATGCCCACACAGTTCACAGATGTCTGATCAGTGGACTTTTATCATGTTAATTTTTCATACAAGCTTTGCTGGCTGTTTCACTCTAAATACAAGTGTAGTATCATACAGACATCTTTAGCATTTCACTGTGTTGCCTGGGACTTTAACAGCACATCAACAAAAACAGCCTGTTTAATTCTAAGGGGAAGAACATGTAAGTAAGAGAGTAGTGTAAAATTAATTATGAGTATATTTCATACATAAAACCACACGAATTTTATAAGTGGGCCTCAAGGAAAAAAATGTAGCGCATGGGCTCTGTAAATGGGATGTAAATGAATGGGACGTCTCCATTGAAATCCACTTCAGTCCTAGCATAGCCTAGAAAAACAGCTCCGGATGTTGGACCTTGAGTCTTTCTCTCTCAGAGAATAGACTCTTTCAAAGAAGCTACCTAGAACTTATGAGCCTATTTTAAACCTGCTTTATCAAACCCTGCATTCACGGTTGTATTTTGCAGATTTCATAAGCTTTACTGATGATCTTTTTATACTAGGTGAATCATCTGCTGATGTCAATACTGTAGGCTTTGTGCAAGAACACTTCTGTGTTCATATCTTAACCTTCTCTTATTTCTTTTGTGAGGTGGTTTATGAGTGAGTTATACCAGGTTCAGCAAATTAGCTTCAGAAAACTGACCACCAGAGAGCCTCACCTGTTTGTAAATGAGCACATGCTCATGTGAATTTTGAGTTCGCTTTACTGAAGCCCTAGAAATGCCACATAATGCTAAGAAGTGACATTTAAAAGAAAAGAGGTCCCAGAATAAAAAGAAAAATAGGCCAATTATTAATTGAAATCAAAGATATTTTTAAAAAATGTAGGTATTGATATTGTGTTATATAATGGCCCCTATAACTATATTTAATTAATGCTAAACATTCATTAACATTTTTATATTTTGAAATATAACATACAGTCACATGTAAATGTTTTAACACTGGTTAAATGAGATATTTTGTTGATTGTCTAAGTAAAAATTAGTTAACACATCCTCTACCTAGAACACACTTCTGCACATTGTAATGCAAAAATACTGTTTATTTTTTGGAAACAAAAAGTAAAACAAAGTGGGGCCTGTTCAGTGGTTATGGCACATTTTATATCTTGTGTATTTTTTCCAATATGGTAAAGTTGGCATACAAACAGAGATTTTACACAAAATTTTGCAGAAAATGTTATATTTATGGTTGATCTCTTAGGATGTGTTAAGCTCTTTAATTAGTAAATCAACAAAGGTGGTAATTTGAGTTTTCCAATGTTTGTGTACAGCTGTATATTATAAACATTATAAAAATATATAAACAATATAAACAATGTCTTAACATGACAAACTTTATTTTACACATCTAAGAAAGAATCTGTACGACTGGTTCTTGCTTAAAGGTAAACAGAGTTCTCATTACATCGTTCTTCCCTTCCTTTCCCATTTTATGTCTTCTAGGCTGTGCTCTTGATTGGAGAGCAGGGCACTGCTAAAACGGTCATCATCAAAGGCTACCTGTCCAAATATGACCCAGAATCCCACACCGCTAAGCGCCTCAACTTCTCCTCAGCCACAACACCTCTCATGTTCCAGGTTCCTGTCTTTCTGTTGCTTTGCTTTCTGTTGCTTTTCTGTTGGAACTTATAATTGAAATAAAAGATTTTGATACATAATTAAGTACTATGATATACAGAATTATGACTCTTAAACTGTATTTTTAAAAGAAGAATCGATTGCTAAGACCAATACTACAGATGATTGAAATCATATCCTAATAGGTCTCAGTGGGAAATGCTGAAATGGATGAAAAATCAATCGTGTTGGAGTATTGATCTTCTGCACATGTTTTGCAAGCAACTTAACAGGGCTAATGCCTTTCTCTGACAGTCTGCCTTTTCATTGACTGCTCTGCTACTGAATAAGGGTCCCTTTGGAGAGGACTCATTTGTGGGCAGCCATCAGGAGGAGCCATCAGTTATTAGTTTCGTGTGATGTTTTTGTGGGTTTCACAGCGCTCTGTGGAGAGCTACGTGGATAAGCGAATGGGAACTACTTATGGACCCCCTGCAGGGAAGAAGATGTCCATTTTTATTGATGACATCAACATGCCTGTCATCAATGAGTGGGGAGACCAGGTATGCAGTGATAAATGTTGATGGTTCTGTGTATGTTGATGACCACCAAGGTAATATTGTTGTGGGAGAATTTTATATCTCCAACAGATTCACACCAACAGAATGTGACAGGTCATTTGGCTGACTGATTTTGATGAGCATTTTTTGAGCTGATGAGCATCTAAGGAAATAATTAGTGAAAAATCGAAATTTCCCTTAACCCAAACTTAGTTGGTCTGCAATATGTTTGGTGTCTGTTTTGCACTGGAGCTACAAGGCTAATGTAGCTAAAAAAGCAAAGCAAGCCTATAGCCACCGATAAGCACCATGCCAACTGCATACTTGAATCATCTCACTGTTGCCACAAACCTTGTCAAGTTAAGTAGACTTAAATTGTGTAGATTATGTGTTTTCTGACGCTGTATGACATATTGATACCTAAAAATAGATAAAGTATGTTGCAAAGCTAAAAACAGCAGCCAGAATTTTGCCTGTAATATTTTATCATGATGTGTCACCATTTTTACTATTACTCATGATAAAATTATGCTGAGATATTATTGTATCTATTAAGAAAAATGAAAGAATATATGGAAATTAAGCAAGACTTGTTCACCACCTGTAGCACAAGTCCTGAATGCCAGTACAGTCAAGTTCACAGATTGAATCAAGGCCTGTGTTGTGACAGAAATAGCTGCCTTAATCACAAGTTTGAAGGTGCAGAATGTACAGAATGCACTACTAACATTCTTTTTGCCTGTGAGAGTATATTAGATGGGCCCTAGTCTAATCCTAGTCCAGATGCATGTATCGGATACATCTGAGGCAAAGGCTGAAACTACATTAAACATAGCCATATATATCTACAAAAATACACCAAAAGTGCACTTTATTGTATTTATTCACTCTCCCATCCAAATCATTGAATTCAGGTGTTCCAATCACTTCCGTGGCCACAGGTGTATAAAACCAAGCACCTAGGCCTGCAGACTGCTTCTACAAACATTAGTGAAAGAATGGGTCGCTCTCAGGAGTTCAGTGAATTCCAACGTGGTACCATGATAGGATGCCACCTGTGCAAAATTCCTCACTACTAAATATTCCGCAGTCAACTGTCAGTGGTATTATAAGAAAATGGAAGCGATTGGGAACAAGCAACTCAGCCACAAAGTGGTAGGCCACGTAAAATGACAGAGCGAGGTCAGCGGATGCTGAGGCACATAGTGCGCAGAGGTCACCAACTTTCTGCAGTCAATCGCTACAGAACTCAAAACTTCATGTGGCCTTCAGATTAGCTCAACAACAGCATAGAGAGCTTCATGGAATGGGTTTCCAAGGCGAAGCAGCTGCATCCAAACCCTACATCACCAAGCGCAATGCAAAGCGTCAAATGTAAAACACACCACCGCTGGGCTCTAGAGCAGTGGAGACGTGTTCTCTGCAGTGACAAATCACGCTTCTCCATCTGGCAATCTGATGGATGGGTCTGGGTTTGGCGATTGCCAGGAGAATGGTACTTGTCTGACTGCATTGTGCTTGGTGGAGGGGGCATTATGGTGGGGGGTTGTTTTTCAGGAGTTGGCCCCTTCCTGTTGCAACATGACTGTGCACCAGTGCACAAAGCAAGGTCCATAAAGACGTGGATGAGTGAGTTTGGTGTGGAAGGACTTGCCTGGCCTGCACAGAGTCTTGACCTCAACCCGAAAGAACACCTTTGGGATAAATTAGAGCAGAGACTGAGAGCCAGGCCTTCTCATCCAACATCAGTGTCCGACCTCACAAATGCGATTCTGGAAGAATGGTCAAAACACACTTCCCATAAACACACTTCTAACCCTTGTGGAAAGCCTTCCCAGAAGGGTTGAAGCTGTTATAGCTGCAAAGGGTGGACCAATATCAGATTAAACTCTATGGCTTAAGAATAGGATCTCACTGAAGCTCATATGCGTGTGAGGGCAGACGAGCGAATACTTTTGGCAATATAGTGTATCATCTGAGTTTTATATTATCACTGCACAAGAAAAGCAAGTATCTTCAAAATAGTAACTTTACAGGTGAGGGTAAAAAAATACTTTGCCTTTAGAGTAAGTTAATGTTAAGAGGTTTTAATTCAAGACAGTTCTGAATATTTCTGTTGGTCCAATCATCATGTTTTTACACAAAGGACAACTGTCTCGCTCAAATGATGCAGAAAAGTAAAAGTTGAAAAAAACTGAGATGCATGTTTTACAAATCCAGCTAGTAGAAATTAGGCTTATGGTAGCAGTAGCCTTTGTTGTTTATAAAGTGAACGTTTCTACATTAAATTAGATATACAGGGTGATTCAAAAAGATTCATCCCATTTCAAGAGGCCATATTTTCACAACCATGAGGCAATTAGGAACTAATCACATACCAGATGAAACACACTATGATCTCCGAAATCGCATTGAAAGAGCCATGAGTACAGTGACACCTGACATGCTCAATTGAGTATGGAATGAATTTGACTGTTGCGTTGATGTTGTCTGTACAGCTGGAGGAGGTTTATATTGAGCACTTTTAAAGTTACATAATAAAATTTATGTTCACATAAACCATTTACAATTTACTGCATTGTAAATGTAACACATTACAAATAATGTTTTAGAAGCGAAATAAATCACTTTGAAATCAGTTGAATGTTTGTGAATGTATACCAAAACTGAAAATCATTGAAATGACCATCCTTAATTTCCATTTTTGTTAACCAAAGCAGCCAAAGTAAATGTAGCACGCATATACTTGTCTAGCTGACATTATTTACATCATGAATTAAAACTGATCGGCCAAAAATAAAATATAAATCAAATAAGCAGGTTTAACCCTGGCTAATTACAGTTGTGAAGTCTTATTTTTCGGAATTATGAAAAAGAACTACCACCAGCATTTCTTGTTTGTGGAATCCTGATGATGAGAGTGCATGGAAAGAAGTGGCCAGTGCTCAGATTTGCCCAGGCTCGATATCTCTAACTTGAAAGGCTCTTTTATTAACAGGCATCCGCTTTACTCAAACCACTAGCAATTCCAAGAAGTTCTGCGCAATACGTATTAGCAGGCCTCACCCTGACTTGGCCAGCAGGTCACAAACATGCCAAGCATGTTTCTTCAGCCGTGAAACCGGAGGTCATGGGGTCGGAGAATGTTATATTCTCAGTAAGCTTTGATCTCTGATTTTATATCAGAGAAAGAAGTTCATGCTATTCATTTGCTCTTCTTCTGAAGGTCACGAATGAGATAGTGCGGCAGCTGATGGAGCAAAAGGGCTTCTTTAACCTGGAAAAACCAGGGGAGTTCACTAACATCGTGGACATCCAGTTCCTGGCAGCTATGATCCACCCAGGAGGAGGACGGAATGACATTCCTCAGAGACTGAAGAGACAGTTCTCAATCTTCAACTGTACTCTCCCCTCCAATGCCTCCATAGACAAGATCTTTGGTCAGTATACACATCTCTTTAACCTGCAGCACCTAGAAATGTGTGGATTTATATGATAAAAAAGTGGAAGCTGAAAAAATACTAATTATACATTGTGAAAAATCACACATTATTAATGGGAAGATTTCCACCAGAGTGCAAGTAGATGGTGTTTCTACTGCGATTGGGCCAAAAAATGCAAGTTCTTCCTCTTTCAGTGTTGTGACAAATGGCTTGATGAACTGATAAGCAAAACTAAATTTACCATTCTGTAAGAAAAATCTGAAAGTAAAGCTATCGGCATCTTTTGCTCACAGTTTGCTATGACTTTATGACATGCCTTGCTTTGTTCATATAGAAGCACAAGTAAGCACAAGTAATTTTCAGAGAAATTACATTCCAAACAAACACACAATGTGCTAAAAGGGAAACAGTCTCAGGGTTTTCACATCTCAAACCTGGGCCCATATACGGAGCCTTTCTGGTGCAAATCAGACACATTCTTCCCACACTTTATGTACAAAACTGCCGCACAATTCTAATCATGCATTGTATGGGCCGTGTGTATGGTAACAGATAAAAAATGAGTGATATTATGCATCCAGCTAATAACATATTGTTGCTGTTGAAAGAAAACAAGCAGCTCCTCAAAAATCAGTGTAAAGATTTTATTCTAGCAATTTTGGAGCAATTCTACAGGCTCAACCATCATGAAATGTTCACATAATGTAATATATCTGTGTTAGTGTTGTTGAGCGACTTCTTTTAAAAGTGCCAGCAGACACAGTGGCTAGGCGAAAGCATGAGCTTCAAACACGCTGAAATAATATTTACCATCAGAGAAATTGTTTAAACTTTAGGACCAGATGTGTGTATGTAAGAAGACAGAGAGCAAAATATGCTGTGAGGCAGCCTTTATATTCACGTGTACCCCATGTTCTCATTTAACAATCTCTATTGTGTTAGGTGTAAATGTTTTTATAGTAAAACTGCCATCTCTTCATCAGTAAAGCTCATTTTCTCTCTGTTTTGATGGCTCCTTTATATCACTGTGCTTTTTAAACCCTGCGCTTCATGAGTGTGCGGTTATTCGGCGGATGTGAAAATGTTCACTGAATATGAAAATGTTGTACCTCTAAGAAGGTACAATGCTATAATTACATATTGATCAGGAGCATAAGCTGGTCTGCGTGTTTTTTCTTCTCCTGGCTCTCGTCCCTGAATCATTATGTAGAAGTATTGAGGGGGCTTTCTTCAGGCATAAGCTCATTGCTGCTTAGTCCTTTTCCCTCTATGTTTCCATACTGTTCTGCTCAACTCTGAATTAGCCTTCTAAAAATATTACTCCTGAAAGTCAAAGTAACAATAAGGACAAGAACCCTCTACAGTGGGCTAGAGCGGAGTTTCTCAACCACTGACCTGCAGACCAGAAGTGGGCCATAAAGTAGCCCCAAGGGATCCAAGGGTCTGTACTCAGGGGCAGGCAATACTTTGTGGTGGGCCAATATCAGCACTTTAAGTCATAATAACACAAGTGGAAAAAATGATTAATGTAGTAAGAAGTAAGAATTGAAAATTCAAACAGTTTTTGAAAAAAGGCATACAAATAAAAACATCACAAGAGTACCTTAATTAAACTACAATAGTTTGAAACAACGCAGCAGTAGACAGTTAGCTGGCCACAGATATAGAAAAGTTTTAGGGCACTTTTAGGGCACCTATCTTGTTTTTTGGGAGTACCTATTAAACGTTTCCTCAGCAAAAATCACAGGTCTGTTTTTTCACAGGTCTGTTTTTGGCTTGTTTAGTTTGCATCTTTATGATGGTCTACAAGGGAGTTCAGCATCCCAGCAGGCTCTTTTTTTTATAGCATCACATAGGCTGCCTGTTTTGGCGCCTGACTCTAGATAGACATGTTTCTGCAGCACAAGCTTCTGCCAGTAACAGCAGATGAGATGTAAAATTGAAAAAAGGATATTGATGATCACACTAAATCAGTCTGTGGATTGCAGTTGGAGGTTTTTAACCCTCAAAACTAAAGAGATATCTCAAGACCAAACATACGACTCTTGTGGGAAACCCAGTGGAGTATTTTCAATGAATACGCAAAGGACTGCTCCAGAAGCAGACAGTTGTTTGCGTAACATCACAGTCAAAGTGTGCTTAAAGCTAGCTACATTATAGCCAGACCTTTTAAAACATTGTTGCAAATGTTGAATTCTGTGACTGAACTGAATTGGATGATCTGATCTTTCTTCGGTCTTAGTTCTCATGTTTTCTGTGTCAGGACTTCACATAAGAAAAAACATTTTATTTAAAAAGTTGAGTTTTGGTTTCCTGTGGGCTGCCATGCTTTATGGTTCTAAACAGGTGGGCTCTGAGATAGAAAAAGTCGAGAGCCCCTTGGACAAGAAGGTACCTTTCTACTTTCAGCCATTGATTTCTCCAAAACTCTTGTCATTTCTGCTTATTGTGAACGATGACCTTATGCTGGAATTGAGAAAAAGTGTTGGTAATTTGTTCAGATATCAAGAAAAAATGCCACCAGCATCTTTTTTTGTACTGCTGATGAGAGGTCTCAGAAAAAGAGGCCATTTTCTCATCTGTTCCATCTATCAATCTCTCTCTCTCTCTCTCTCTCTCTCTCTCTCTCTCTCTCTCACCTGTATGTCTCCTGCCCTCTTCACTCCCGCATTTTCCCTTCATCTCTTTCATCTCTGTCTGTCTCTCTCGTTGTTCTTTCACCTTTGTGCTTTTGCTGCTCCTCTTCTCACCTTCCTTTCATCTCCACCATTCCCCACCACCTACTCTGCTACCACTCTGTTTTCCTTTACTCTCTCTCTCTCTATCACTGTCTCTGCATCTGGTTCTTTCCATCTCTCTCGCTTGCTGTTTCTATTCTTCAAACAGGAGTGATAGGTACAGGTCACTACTGCTCTCAACGCAGCTTTACTGAGGATGTGAGAGAGATGGTGGCCCGGCTGGTCCCTCTGACCCGCCGGCTCTGGCAGATGACCAAGATCAAGATGCTGCCCACGCCAGCCAACTTCCATTACATCTTCAACCTGCGTGACCTCTCCCGCATCTGGCAGGGAATGCTCAATGTGTCTGCTGACGTGATCGACACGCCCAACGTAAGTGGAGCTGGAGCAAGGTCCTGTAGGATTAGATGTCAAGCACTAAACAATGGTCACTCCACAAGCATCATTAACAATTGCATTTTATTTATTTAGCTTGTTTCCCAATCGAGATTGTCACAAAAAAGCTTTACTGATTTTCTAAACCTATTTGAGGATTAAATCATTTATTTTATTTAAAACTGGAAGTCAGTGGTTCACAACCTGGTTCTCAGGAAACCCTACATGGTCCACATTTTTGCTCCACATTTTTGCTCACAACATGTGGAGATGAAGGTAAAATGTGGACTGTCTAGGGGGCCCTTAGGAGCTGGTTGGGAGCCAAGGTCGTAAATAGAATGAGCTGGACTATCTTTGTCCTGCAGGTTCTATTGCGTCTTTGGAAGCATGAGTGTAAGCGGGTGATTGCCGACCGCTTCACAAGCCCAGAAGATGTGGCCTGGTTCGACCTCACTCTGGCCAATCTTGTGGAGGAGGAACTAGGCGAAGAGGACAGGGCTGCAGTAGAACCTGGAGTGGATGCCTACTTTGTGGACTTCCTTCAGGATGCTCCTGAGGCCACAGGTACCATACATTTCTGTTGCCAAATGAATTGAAGGCTTTTCAGTTTTAGCAGTTTGCTCACTGTGTGACAGTATTCCATTACCATTACCAGTGACAGATGCTTATTACCATCCAAAAAGTTGGGACACTGTGCGAAATGTAAAAAAAAAAAAGAAGGTCAATAAATCCTATTATTAAGTGAAAATGTAAAGACAACATATCAGATACCAAAACTAATAAATTGTACTGTTTTTTGAAAAAATATATGACCATTTTGAATTTGTTGCCAGCAAAATGTTTCAAAAAATTTGGTATTGGACATATTTACCACTGTACTGTATAACATCTTCTTTAAGCAACACTCTGTAAGCGATTGGACATGAGGAGACAAATTGCTATTGTTTTAAAACTAAAATGTTTTCCTATTCTTGCTTGATATAGAATTTCAGCTGTTAAACAGTTTGGGGTGTCCTTCATCATATTTTTCATTTTATAATGCGCCAAAATGTTTTCAGTGGGTGGCAGGCAAGCCAATTTAACATCTTGACTCTTTACATATGGAGCCATGCTGTTGTAATACATGCAGAATGTGGTTTACAGTGTCTTGCTGAAATAATCAAAAAATCATTTTCCTTGAAAATGATGTTGTCTGGATGGCTGTATATGTAAACCTGTTCATATCATTCACCATTATGGGTGCCTTCACTGATGTGCAAGTCACACATGACATGTGCACTGATAGACCCCCATATCACCACAGATGCTGGCTTTTGAACTATTTGCTGATAAACCGGATGGTCCCTTCCCCTTTAGCCCAGAGGACTCGGTGTCCAGTTGACCTAAGTAATTGTGAGATGTTTCCACCAGGTGTTCTGTGCATTACACAATTTTACCAGTCTGAGTTGCCGTGTTCCAAAGTTTTTTGAGATGTTTTGCTGTTATTATATTCACAATAGGCATATATTTTTCAAAAACAATAACATTTCTTTATTCCAGTCTTTGATATGTTGTCTTAGTACTTTTGTAATTAAGTATAGGGTTTAAATGATTTTCTTGTCACTTCATTCTGTTTTTATTTACATTTTATGCGGCAATCCGACTTTTTTTGGAAACAGGGATACAGATGGCTTTGGTACACTTAATCAGTACCCCTAATCCACACTCATTTGTTACTGCACTTGCCTGCTGTGAGTGGTATTGTGCCTTCCTTTCTGAGCAGGAGAGGAGCCTGAGGACACCGACTTTGACATGCCGAAAGTATATGAGCCTATTGCCTCATTTGCCAGCCTGAGGGACAGACTGAATATGTTCCTGGGCCTGTACAACGAGAGCATCCGGGGAGCTGGCATGGACTTGGTCTTCTTCACAGATGCCATGGTTCACCTGGTCAAGGTAAAGCGAAGGACAAGTTGCACAAAATTTTACAATGTTTATTCTGTCTATCTTCAGAATATTACAAAACACTGAGTATTAATTCTTGAAAAAGAGGAAAAACATCAGACTTTTTTGATTTTCTGTATGTTCTAATATGCTCTCTGGTATACTTTTTCTCTGTACATTCTGGTTTACTCTTTGTGGGCATTAATGGATGGAATACCCCCTTTTCATCTAATATATCACCAAAAGTTGCTAAATCTGATAAGCAATATGTCAGTGACAAGCAGTATGTCAATGACTTGGTATACAGTATGGATAATATATAAAGCACAGCTTTAAACCACACCTTAATATATCCCTTATAGCACTAGTTCTTGATATCTGCAATTTCTCACTGGGATCAATAAAGTATTCTGATATCTTCCACAAGGATATTACCAAATAAAATGTGAGTTTTTGGATGCTTCGTCTTCAGTGCTATGACAGTGACAACTTTAGGAGGATTTAAAGCTGTTTTATTTTCACTCCTGTTTGAGGCCCTTTCTGGTTACTTTGCAGAAATGTGAATCACGGCATGTTGAATGTTAGCATGCATACAAAAGGCCTGAAGTTCTTCTGAAGAACTCTCACTTTCTCTCTTTTTCTCTCTCTAACCACAGGTGTCCCGCATAATTCGGACTCCTCGCGGGAGTGCCCTCTTGGTTGGTGTCGGGGGCTCAGGCAAACAGAGTTTGACGAGGCTGGCGTCTTTCATTGCCGGATACAAAACCTTCCAGATCACTCTGACACGGTGAGGCAGCTGTCCCATTCCTCTTCCCTCCAACATACGCACACTCAATTATTAATGCAGTTTTTTAAAAAAAATGTTAAAGATTTATATGATGTTTCTTCTTCTGTTCAGTTTCTGAGCTGGATTCCTTTTTCTCTGTGAATCTCGCAGGTCGATTAGTTCAAATGCCCTTCCATCTACCACCACCTATATGTCCCATTTACTACAACAGAATCATAATTCTGTAAAATGTAACTATCAAAATGGTCCATATTCCCTCAATTTTAGTTCATTTGTTCTCTTAAAGTCCACTTACAACATTTGTGTGGTTTATTGTGTCAAAAATATTCATAATTCATATTCAGATGAGCACATAATAGTTTCTAAATTTTGCAGCTGGAAACATACAGCCTATTTATATCTAAAGATGCGTTCACATGTTGGCGTTAAATATACCGTCATTGTGTGCTTCAAAACGGCACTGCTGGCTTTGCATAATAAGCAGCATAAGCAACTGCTTAGGGCCCTGTGACCGCTAAGGGACCCCCTAACATATTTCTAGGTAATTACTATGCCATTGTGTTGTCTAAACACAGTGGCACAGTAATAAGAAAGAAACACAACTAGTTAATCTTGTCTCAAAGAATAATGTTTTGTGGTCTTATGCTTTTTTTTGGCTTGTAGTTCAGCAGTAATAAGTCGTGCATCTGGTGTGTGTCTAACAGAACAGGTTGTGCAGGCTGTTAATCCAGGTTAAGATACACAGGCTGTGATTTATCCTCAAGTATATGCACATGAAAGTGTGACATTTATGAGGAAACAGCCAATTCCATGAAACGTGAGAAAGAGTTTCCAAAAAAGGGAAATGAAATCACACTATATAAATATGTAGAATGTAAAGCATTTATAACAGTAAAACCAATGTTGTCACCACTGCCACAAGGATTAGATTGAATTAACCTTGAACTTAACTGGATTGAGAATACTGGAATTTAAACCATAACTTATCAGAAACTTCAAAAAATCATCCAATCATTAGCAATACAAGTTTCTGTATTTTATATATTTATATATATATATATATATATATATATATATATATATATATAAAAAAAATACAGAAATGGAAATGTTGCCATTACTGGTGAAAATAGGGAATTATCAGAAAACTGAACTCTTTGTCAACTTAACGTTGCCACAGGTGGTGGAAATTTCCAACTCGGTTTCACTGAAAACTGGTTTTGTTACTGTAGCTTTAAGTCTGATATATGTAAACTACTTCTGCTGTAATTGGCTAACCACTATTAATAAAATGAGGTTCACCATGTTCAAGTTCAGACCGAAATCCTCAAAGATATTAGAAAAATACCTGGATCGTTTAGAAGGATGCGCAGTCATATATTTACTTCCAGAACATCATTTAACAACTTGATGTTTGATTCTTTTCCGCTAATATGTTCAGCTTAATTAACTGTTGTCTGTACAAACAACACTCCTTATCACTATCCTTATCACTATATCACTATAACTGCTGTAGGCTGAATTGGTGGTTGTGACATCACAACCATGGTAAATGCAAAACAGCTTTTTATAGATTAGGAATGTTGAACTCTACTGCGCTAAACTCGGAGACCGCACTCTTGCTTATTTAATTTCCAGTCAGAACATCCATTAAGTTATTAATTTTTCAGGGTCAAAAAAAGAAGGACACATTCATTTAACAAAAAATTACACAAATGCCATCAACACAAAGTATATCATCAAATCTGACCATGTTTGATTTGTTCACTGTTTACTTTTGTGCACTCTACTGTCACTTTAATTCATCCATCCTTCCGGTCTTAAAAGCAACCAGTTATAGCTGTGTCCTCCCAACAAAAACTGTTCGGAAAACTCTCACTAACATTGTTCCCCTTCAACATTCACACAAGCAGCTACCCAAACACACCTTAGCTGCCTTACAGATTTCATTTTCATGCATATCTAAAATGACTAAACACTATATTCCTGAGGAGATTATATAAAAAACCATTTGCATAAAGAAATAGTGAGATGAGTTTTCAAAACTGTAGAAAGTTATTGAATGATATAGAGAGAATGAGGCTCTCAACACCTGTGCAAGACCTGGTAGACCAGTATCACTGTCACCATCACAAAAACAGCACCTAACGCTTTCATTTTTGAGAGAGAGGAGAAAATCAGGCTTCACTCTTGGTTCAGATCTGAAAAAATCCACAGGTGTTTCTGTCCATCCTTGCCCATGTGAGAAGACAGTTCAGCTCTATGGGTCTGAAAGGATGTGTAGTTGTCAAGAAACCTTTACTGAGAAAAGGAAATTTGCATTAGAAAACCAAAACAGAACATCTGAGATATGGAGTAAGGTGTTATAGACTGATGCGTCTAAATTTGAGATCTTTGGAAGCAACACAAGTAAGCCACCAAAGCAATGAAAGACTCGTTGAACTAGATCAACAAAGATCAGTCAAGAAAGGAGAAGGATCAGAGCAACTCTGGATCTGGTGATTTGTTTTTGACTGAGATGCAATGAAATGCAAATAAAATGTGACCAAAGAAATTAATTCTACAGGAAGACAACGACCATAAGCATGCTGCCAAGAAGATCAAGACATTCTCAAACTGATGTTTTCAAGGGACTGGTCAACCTTAACAACACAGAATGCATTTAGGATTACATAGATTAGGAGAAGCAGAAAAATGCAACCAACTTCTAAGATGGAACTTGCATATGGAAATATATCCCTGCAGATTTCTTTAAAAAACTGAATGCAAGTCTCAGAAAATAGAGGCTAAAACAAAGGCAAAGTTGGACATACTGAAAAACAGATTTTAGGCCATTTGTTGACTGGAAATTAATGAAAGAGTGGTCTGACTTTTTTTGCACAGTATTGAAACAGCAAGGAAAATGTATCGTTCTTTGATATAGGAGTTTGAATGGACCCTAGTTGGTGGTATATGGGTGTGAAAGTCCAGAAGCATCAGCTCACTGAAAGACTCTTGTGTGGGAAGAAAACAGAGTGATGGCTGCCAGAGAGGAACAGGCCGTAAGCAGTGGAGCTTGATGTCTGAGTCGCAGATGAGTCGGGACGTTTCCAATTCCAGACCTTGTCTCCAAATGCAATTAATAATACAGGCTGGCCTCAGGGCTGCAATCAGAAGTGGGAATGTTTCATAATCATTAAAGTCTGCACATTATGTAGCTGGGGTGCCATCTGTGTCTCGAGGCTCTGTAGATTGGGTTGGTCTTCAGTCAGCTTTGGAGCAAATCACTTTGTTGGAGCTACAGTAAGCCTATAATCTGTGAGCAGCTCTCCTCTCAGCGCATCATTATAATGGCCGGAAGTTTTAGCAGTGTTTTGAATTATGTTTGCAAAGTATTTCTCTTTTTTTTCGCTTCTTTTGCCTTAAGTTTTGTGGTCTATATTAATATGAATGAGGCTGGCGTTCATGGTTTAGTGAGAGAGTGTGTGTGTGTGTGTGTGTGTGTGTGTGTGTGTGTGTGTGTGTGTGTGTGTGTGTGTGTGAGTGTGGGAGTGAGGGGAGGGGGGAGGGTGGTCTCTCTGGAGAAAACAGACGGCTTGCAGATTGTTCCCTCCAAAACACAGGCTGCTCACGACTCGGCGCTCACGTGTTTTTACACCTCATTCCAAAAGGACACATACACTCTCTCTCTCTCTCTCTCTCTCTCTCTCTCTCTCTCTCACTCACACACACACACACACACACACACACATATATATACCACTGAATTACATGTTGACAGACTCGTGACTCAACTCAGACTCACCCTTAAATGACTCTTGACTCTACTCTGAGACTTTTATGAATTTTCTACCTAGTAAAAAAAAAAAAAACAAGCCATGAACAAAACTAATTTAAATAAGATGCCAACCTTAATGAGGTAAAGCAATGCTGGCCCAATTCTTCCTGGGGCCTTAAGCAAAACCTCACTTAAATTCAATTTCGTCTCCATAAGCTGCGAATAAGCAAAGCATCATTAGTGTCTTTAAGCCTTCGCTCAGCACTTACATTACAGTCTTACTGACTGTTTTCCTATTTAAACAAAAGAGGTTTTTATTCTCCAGTTTCATATTCAAGCACTGAACATTGTTCCACATGTTGATGGATAACTGCTGCACCGTTTCAGCTTTAGTGGAAAATGTGAATAAAAAGCCACCTGTCTGCAGCTTCTTACATTTATTTGTACATTGGCCATCACTTTGCATTCTTTTCTGTAAACTTTCTTCAGTGCTGTCATTTTGCTTTCTTTTGTTTGTCATGTAAATTTAATTCACAGTTTTTTGTTTGCTAGTTAATGCTGAACTACTGTTGATTTTAATCCCATGCTCCAAAAAACATCATGCTGTCATCAAAATGCTACATGACCATCATTTTTGATCTTCAATGTTAAAATGGCATTACATTTTTTGAAGAAAGCACACTGGTTTAGAACTCAGAGTTTAGGACTCCAGGGTTGACTTGCCTGTACTGACTTGAGATCCAATTTAAGACTTGCCTGTACTGTCTTGAGACTTGAACTGAGACTTCACTGTCTTGACTTGAGGCTTGACTCAAGACTTGAGTGTCAAGACTTGAGACTTACCTGCAAGCTAGTGACTTCCACATTTGATGTTAATCCAGCCATTCTTCCATTATATTTACTGACTTCATTTACTGAAGTAAAAATCTTACCATTACAATTTATCCTTTCTATGTTGTCTATCATTTCAACAAAGTTGTCAATGATAAAATCATAAGAAATCATAAGAAATGTCGTGGTTAACCTTATGATTAATGCTCATGATGGCAAGTCCACTCAAACTCTGCTGTGACATAAACAGTCTGATATGGCTGAAACACAAGTGTCTTTAAAATTAGTACATTTTGCATTGTTTGGGTTGCAGAGTTCATAATTTCATTACTGACAATGCACTGCATAAGGAGTTTGGAGCCAATTCTGATTCATGTACAGCTAGCATAGGTTTCCTGTGAACTCTAGCAGCAACAAGCAAGTGGCAGAAAACTTTCAACATTTTTTTTATCATTCACTCACACCTCAATAAGACGTGAGGCCATAATTGATAACCTATGTCAGCAATGCATCGTGTAGCTACCTGTGTCTTATTGTGTCATCTCACTGTCAGCAGCTTTTTGCCATTTTTTAAGCTGCTTAAAGCTGGTTCAATGCCATCCTGTCATGTCTGCTGCTACTGCGCGTAGATGGAAAAATAACATAGCTCATTGTTGTTACACGTGCCCAGTCACACTTTGACTGAACATAACAAATTACTTAGGTAACCTGTAGTAACACCCTTTAGATATGAATAATGGCTTACCTCATAAACACTGAAACACTGCCTTTAATGCATAGAGCACATCTGTTCTGTCCTTCAGACAGAATATACACATGGCCACTCTCTTTCTTTTATACATTAAATGTATTAACATATATTAACATATAAGTGTGCCATGCTGTTTTATCTCTTCTCACTACTTCTCACTATTTCTCTCTCTCTCTCTCTCTCTCTCTCTCTCTCTCTCTTTCTCTCTCTCTCTCTCTCACTCTCTCTCGCTCTCTCTCTTTCTTTCTTGCTCTAGTTCCTATAACACTGCTAACCTGATGGAGGACCTGAAGGGCTTGTACAGGACAGCAGGCCAGCAGGGCAAAGGCGTCAGCTTCATCTTTACTGACAACGAGATCAAGGACGAGTCCTTCCTGGAGTACATGAACAACGTCCTCGCGTCCGGAGAGGTCAGCACCCTGTCGTCACCCTGCATGCTTCCAGACAAGCCAGTCTACAGACCTACACACACACACACACACACACACACACACACACACACACACCCACACACACACACACACACACATACACACACACACACAACACATACCTTTTTTTTTATACCTTGTCTGGACTTTATATATATGGAATATTGTTGTGAGGATTTGATTGCATTCAGTCATGAGAGCATTAATGAGACCAGGCACTGATATTGGACCATCAGTTCTGGATCACAAACTCCACTCCTGCTCATCCCATAGGTATTGGATGGCGCTCCACCACTTCGAAGAACACAGTTCTACTGCCCCAGAGCACAATTCTGGGGGGTTTTATGTCTTTATATCTCTCTGACCAGTGCTTGGCGTTGAGCATGGTGACTTTAGGCTCATGTGCAGGTTTATTTTTTTAAATGTTATAAATGTATAAATCACCACTGTTTTTCTTTAGTTTGCTTTCATTTTTTTGTCCTGAAAATCTAGAAAAACACTGCTTTACTGCTTTTTATTGGCTGCTTGAGTGAAAAACATGAGCTAAGTTAGTGCAGTGGCTGAGTGACAACACCAGTATTCCAAGCTGTCCCTCCTGTAACAGACTTCAACCTGTGTTGTATGTGTTAATGGTTGAATAAGTTGAGTTCTCAGAAATGGGAGAACTTAGAGAAAAAACCTGCCTGTGTAATAGAGAGACAGATGGGTTAGTCAGGGGGGCTAAAAATCAGCAGGGCTCTGCTGTGGATGGTGGCACCTGCCAAAGAAAACTGGCACCGCCTTCTCGCTAGGGAGCACATCCATCATAGAGCAAGTGGCGAAAGAAAGACAAGGAGGAGCCTCTGGAGAGAGAGAAAGAGAGAGAGAGAGAGAGAGAGAGAGAGAGAGAGAGAGAGAGACTGCAGAGAATACAGAGATGGCGGGAGGAGGCAGAGAAGTGTGGCACATGGAGATTTGAGAGTAATTTGTGGGTGATGTGTTTGAAGTCACAGTGATTAGAATTTAAAAGCAGTTTGATTTTGCATTCACGAACAATCCGCTTCTTCTCAGTGGCTCCTTGGTAAGAACGAAGGGAGTCGAGTCGTGGCTGCCATAGCCATTTTTTTTTAAACATTATGCCCAAATTTTACTGTCTGCCCCAAATCCACTCCCTTTCTATTTGGGAACAGTGAAAATCAGCCACATGTTGTTGTGTTAGGTTCTTTAAAAGGTCGAGCAGCAACAAGGGTAGTCACATTGAGACTGTGTTGAGATACATGTTGAGATAAATGAGTAGGCAGCACAAAAATCAAATATAATCAAAATAAAAACAATGGTTATCTTCATATTGATCAGGGAGATAAATAGCTCCAATTTCAAATGTTTCTGGAGATCATTCCAAGCAGATTCAGCACTAAAAGCTAGCCTAGCCATTCTCAGACTGTACTGAGTAATCAACACTGCTAAAGATCTTCTCTGATACGTGAATGCAGCATAAGAGGTTGTTGAAGCCAGAACTGTAGGGCTAGTGTTAGAAAACAGTCTTGACGTAGGTTAATCTATCATATTGTTCAGTTTTGTTTTTATTATTTTGTGCAATGACATTTTTGCAGGTTTTCTTTAGCTACAGTTAACCTACAAAAATAGGCTTACTTAAGCATCCAAAATATAAAAAAAAAATGCAAGAAATTTTAATAATACTGTGCTATAAATGTTTGTCCATAGTGCCCACTACTACTAGATGTTAGTAACGTAATGTATGTTGTTAATTCTACCCAATGTTTGTGTTCTGTCTTACATGATCAAACTTCCCAGATACAGCCTCCAGTTATTGGACTCAGTAGTATGTAGTGTGTTCCATAAGGCACATGTAGCAGTGTCTGTGAGGGGAGAATACTGCTGACTGGATTTAATGGAGACTGAATAGACTTCATTACTCACAGAACGGACGTGAGCAAAGACATTTGCACCACATTGGGTACAAGAATAAGCTCTTATAAATGGAGGAAAAAAGTCTTTTCAGCCAGGCTTAGGCAAGCTTTTAGGGACAAAAAGAGGCCATAGAAAAGAAAAGAATAGCAAGACTAGCTACGAAACTAGACCACTGTAGTAATGGAGAAAAAAACTGCAATGTTGTGGCTGAGGAAACAGAGAGGAGAAACAGAAAGGAGCCTGTAGTCCCTTACAAGGTCAGTCTGAATAGAGGGGAAAGGAGGAATGGAAAGATGCATTTGTTGAAGCTCTGAGAACTCTTTGGGTTTGTTTAGAACTCAGCAAGAAGATGAACATTTACAACAGATATTTCAGTCTGGTGTAATATCTCTATTATATTAGATATTTTCAGCCTCTTATGAGTCACAGTTGACATCAGTGATAAAAATTGTACTTTAATATAGATTATTTTTCACTGAAGGGATTCTGAAAGGGTAGATTCTAATCTTTGGACACATGATGTTTAGACGTAGAAGAGGTGGTCAGTTTGGATGCAGTACAGTGGTGTCTTGATTTGATACATTTTGTAATACAGCAAGATTAGGAAGGACCTAATTTGCCTTATGTTGATATTTTCACTGTATTAGAACATTCAGCATTATAAACGTGCAACATTGTGGCATCCCATTACTGGCTCATGCTGCCATAGGAATGTGGGAGGCCTGGTCATGCAAAAGTGACTTACTTGCAGTAGAAGAGGTGTTTCTTGTAAATAAATTGTTGTTGGCTTAATTTGCCACCTGCTTCAAGTCCACTGTAAACTTATCACTTGCAAATACACTATATGGACAAAAGCATTGGCACACCCACATGTATAGGAGCTTTTGTGACATCCCATTCTAATCCATAGGCATTAATATGGAGTTAGTCCCCCTTTGCAGCTATAATAGCTTCCACTCTTCTAGGAAGCTTTCTAGTTTTTGGAGTGTGTCTGTGGAAATGCTTGCCCATTTATCCAGAAGAGCATTTATGAGGTCAGACACTGATGTTGGAAAAGAGGGCATGGCTCTGTTTTAGTTCATCCCATAGGTGTTTCATGGGGTTGAGGTCAGGGCTCAGCCCAGTCAAGATCTTTCACATTAAACTCGTGATTTATGGACCTTGCTTTGTGCACTGGGGAAAAGTGCCTTCTACAAACTGTTCCTACAAAGTTGGAAGCTGAAGCATTAAGATTTCCATTCACTGAAACTAAGAGGCCTAGGCCATTGTCCCTCTACTCAGGCTTTAGCAGAGCTCAGTAACACTGAGATTAATAACTGTTCATCACAGTGATTTATCAGCCTACTCAGACTTTAGTAGGCGCTTCAGTGTTTGTAAAGAAACCATTAATTGAGGTCTTTTTTAGAATTTGTCTTAACGAGCATGTTTGCTACATGCCGTGCATTGATACTAAAATATCATAAACAAGCATTTCGTTTCTTTTGAAGATTGCTATTAATAATAAGTTAGTTTTGTAAACATTGTAAAAATGTACAAGGTAACTGTTTTCTGAATACTGACTTTACAAAATGTTACTTGGACTGAATACGGATATCTAATTTCTGTATTCTGAATGTTCTCAGTACTATTAATATGTATTCTACATATCAATAATATTGGGATGTGTTGCATTCCATCCCTAAATGTTGTCTACTTACTTACATTTACCATCAATATTAGAAGCCCAAGCTTTTAGGTTTTTTGACTACATAGACTAGCCCTGAGCTAATTAACTCCACCGTAAGCTATAGCTTAAGGCTATGCTTAACAGAAGCAACATAATGTTTAGTTATAGCCTAGATTCACATTGTGCCATGTGGCTAAATATCATATTCATTTTTGTTGAGAAACAGCCAACATATCCACATGAGTCAGTCTACTACACAGTCTGCTGGCACATGTAGCATCTGGTCAAAATTACTCAGCACCTTTGGCCAGATGCTACTTGTTACAGTTAATGGTTAATGAATCATTGACATACCTAGTGTTTTGTCTTGCATTGCAAAAAGAGAAAACATATTTAACATTTTTATCATGCTTTGTCATTGTCCTGAGCAAAAGGAAGTGCAAAGTCAAACCTGTTTATCTAGAATGTAAATCAATGTAATTACTTACGTAACTATGTAATTCATGATTTAATTCTATTAAAATAGTCTAGCAAAACAGCAGTAATTACTCTAGACATGTTTACATAAGCTGAAGTGTTGAAACTGAATATTTGATACTCCACTTTGTGTTAGGTTTGTCTAGGCCATATAAAAGACATTTTCTCTGTTCACTTTTTGTTTGATAACTAAGAAAACTGTGAGACAGACAATCGCTTTAGCAGAATGGCTCACTGCTGGGACTTGACAGATGCTCTCAGAAGCAGACGGGCTTCAGTTGACACACATTGGAAATGATCAACTGTGTGTCCCATGTGGGTGGATGAGATCCCACTGAACGCTAACTAAGAATATTTATGAAGCACTGTGCAAGAAAGGTCCAGAGCCAGCCAGTTGCTATGGGTTTGTTTAAGTCTTAAAGTCTATAGTTATCACTACCTTTTCGCCATTCTGTTTAAATGTTAATACTTAATGACATAATTACAGAGGTACATAATGTATTACATTTGCATGCAATTTACATTTTGTATCAACAGATCTCATGACTGACCTTCTGACTTTTTTCCAGTTGTCTTAATGTCTGACAATCAAAAAACGTGGCAAATGGTGGTACTCATAATCATTTAAGAGTCAGATGCATGGTCATATATCCTACATATTAATGACTCAAACACAGGTTAACAAAATTTTCCGGCACTTCATGTAAATGTCAAGTGTACAATCAATATTATACTGATGAAGATATTATGACAATAGTAGATCATTCATTTACAATACAATTAAACTGTAAAGCATCACAGAATAGCACAATCATCAAACAAAACATAGCAATGAAGAAAACACTGCCCACCGTTCAAAAGTTTGCATGCTCTTCATTCTTAAGACTGTGTATTGCCCCTTTAGCATCAATGACGGCCTGCAGCCTTTTGTGAGAGTTGTGGATGAGGCTTTTCTCAGATGGTAAAGCTGCCCACTCTTCTTGGCAAAAAGCCTCTAGGTCTTGTAAATTCTTAGGTTGTCTTGCATGAGCTCCTCCTTTAAGATCTCCCCAAAGTGACAAAGTGCTGTTAGCTACTGGTTGACTAGGCCTTGTGTTTGTTGTAAAGTCCAAGAGCATCCCAAGAGCAGCATCCAATCCATCTTCATGCTTCCCAAAATGGAGTACTTTTGATCATAGGCCTTGTTGAGTCCATTCCAAACACAGCGTTGATGCTTGTGACCATAAAGTCCAATTCTGGTCTCATCACTCCAAATGTCTTTGTTATAGAAGTTTTAAGGCCTGCCCAGGTGCAATTTGATATATTGTGTTCCAGCTGTTTTGTGGCATTGGTGCATTAATTTTTTTTCTGGCAGCTTGACTGTGCAGCCCATTTTGGTTCAATTATCTCCTTGTGCCTTTTGAAACAGCCACATTACTTTTTTTTGCAGAGGAGCCTGTATTTCAGCTGAAGTTGCTTGTGGGTTTTTCTGTGCATCCTGACCAGTGTTCCTGGCAGTTGTGGCTGAAATCTCTGTTGGTCTACCTGACTGTGTCTTATTATCAACAGAACCCCTAATTTTCAATTTCTTTATTAGAGTTTGAGCACTACTGATCGACATTTATATTATTCTTCTGATTTATAGAGTTCAGCTACCTTTTATTGCAGGACAGTTTCTTATTTTCCCCAAGTCTCAGTATCCAGCAAAGACAAAGCTCTAGCTGAAATGTACAGGGAAGAAGAAGAACAAGAAGCTCATTGACTTTTTATACACAGACACTAATTGTAATCAAACAAATCACAGGTGTGTAAAATGACCCTAAGTAAAAATATTGAATCATTTTACAGCACATGACCAAAGCTTCTCTTCTACGTACAAACATAAATGCATTGATTAACAAACGTGCATTGATTAAAAGTTTAGAATAGCGCACAATTTCTTCTTTCAATGAGCTAGGAGTGATAAATAATTATAGCACTTGTTTTATGTTATCACTTGTGATAATTGCTGCTAATGGTTAAGCTTTGCATTCTCAAGGGGGGCGGCTGAGTTTCCCTGAAACAGCCCTTCCATCCCCTCCGAGGGAGCCACTCTTGCGTTCTGCTGTTTCTTTGAGCTGGAGGCGGCTTTCTCAGCTGCTCTGGGGCAGAGTTGTTATGCCATTAATCATGCAGTTAAGCACTTGAGGAAGGAGAGCGGCCCCCGTTGGAGGAGCCGCTGCTCCTCCTGCTTGAAAATGTTAATGAAACACAGGGGCACCTGTTCATCCCATAGCTCTTAAGCTCCTCTGAAGGGGCTGATGACAGGCAGGAGGCACCAAGTCCCAGCATGCACCTTCCCTGACCGAGATTTTATCCAAAGACTGAGCACATCTAGGAGATGAATCATGCAGGAATGTGGCCAGACAGCTCCCTTGATCACGGCTGTGTTTTTCTAGCACTGAGACTTGTGATTTGTACAATATTCTATCACACAGCAGGGAGTGTACATAATCCGGTCAGAGTGTTATTTATCACTTGGTTTCAGCCGTGAGCTTATTCAGTTCTAATTCTGCAATATTCTGCCTGTCGACAAGTGCCATTACTTGCAGCACTATTTTGGGTGGCTAATGTTTTAGCATATTGAAGAATAATTGTGTCATCAGTCATGTGAGTCTGTCTAGCACATGCTCAGTTTAAAGAAATGCTTTAGTAAGACATCACAAGTTTTGGGGGGGGGTTACTTTAAAGTATTCAGGTGCAGATTATTGATCACCTGTTAAAAATAAAAAAAACAATAATAAGGGAACCGAATCTGATGTGTTTGGGTGATGTAAAATTGTCTATGCTTTATGTGTGCTACCCGTACTTTCATTAGAAAATGTTATTTAATGTTTTGGTGAAGTTAATTCAGCTAATTCAGGTATTCAGATAAGAAGTTTGGAAATATGTGAAATGTTGGAATACTGTGCTCCCTCACCTTCATAACCCCGCTTTGTCCCAATAAAATGAAAGTTTAGATGACCCTGTGAGATATAGCGATGTGCTACTCCTCTCAGTTAGGGTCACTTTTTATGCCATATGGAAAACTTTTCACCTCAACTCGATTTTAATGGCTAATGTGCAGCGTTCCAACAAGAACAAGTGTATATCACTCCAGTGAACAGCAGCAAATGAAACTGTTGAAATGAAAGGTATTACATCACAAAAGAGAACTGTAGCATAACTTTTTCAGTCATAATACCATAATATCATTTTCATAGTAAACATGTTTGCTGTGAAATGTGTTCTTTTGTGAGAGTTTGTTGCTTATCGCAGCAGGCTGTCTCCCTTCAGGAGGGAAATCTAGCACAAACTTTAGCAGACCAATTAAGCTTGCAGACACAGACACAGGCAGGAAAACCACTGTGAGTAATAAGAGTGATTTGAATGTAATCCTGCTAGTATTTACCGATTTCTGTGTATGTATCTGTGGTCTGATTATTATATTTTTTTCTGCAACTGTAACAGAAGACAGTTACTTTTTTTGTATCCTGATTGTTACATACCATGTTTTTTTATTACTTCCCAAATCTGTGGATCAGCCAAAATGTTACTTCTTACGTTTTTACACAGCTGATTTAGCTAACAAGCTAGGGAAGCTTATAACCATTAAGCAAACTGTATGCCTCAGTTAATACACCCTACACCCCCTTCCAGTGCAAAATTAAAGAAGGAAACTTCCAGCGTTTAATTGTCTTAGTTGATCAACTGAACTTGGGTTAAGAGGAAAATTGTGTAAACCTGATAGTTTAATGTCTCTGGAAATATGATGTCGTCCCCAGGTGTCCAGCTTGTTTGCTCGCGATGAGATTGATGAAATCCTCAGTGACCTCATCCCTGTCATGAAACGGGAATATTCACGGCGCCCACCCACCAACGAAAACCTTTACGAGTACTTCATGAGCAGGGTGCGGCAGAACCTGCATGTGGTGCTGTGCTTCTCACCGGTGGGAGAGAAATTCCGAAACCGAGCGCTGAAGTTCCCTGCCCTCATCTCGGGATGCACCATGGACTGGTTCAGCCGCTGGCCGAAAGATGCCCTCATCGCAGGTCTGCACCAGCTGCTCGTCATCCATGTTGATTCCTGCTTTAATTGTATGGGATGTGACATTCTGCCTATGGGTTTTTTTTCCTTCTAGCCTGGTAAACAACCATCCTCAAATCTTACAAGCATTTACTTTCATTGTCTTCCACTGGTTCATTCTGGCACCAGTTTAATAGCTAATGGTTATATTTTGGCTGCCACCAGTTGCCAAGAGGGTAACTGAACCAGGGTAACTGAACTGAACCAACTTGAACCAGTTCAAGCTAAGGGCAAAACTCAAAGCATCAAAGCATCTCCAATGAGAACAGCTTTCAAAGCAGATAGTTGCTCTTTTTCATTCAGTTACACTTCCAGCTCTTCTGTCATCAATAATGTAGCAGCATTATTGGCAACCTCAAGTGCCTTGACCCCTGTAAGGGTTCGTTCTTTGATAGCACCCTCTGTTTCAAATATCTGCCAGCTTTATTGTGCCTATACATTTTTTAGAAATACAGTAGCAAAAAAGGATGGAGGAAACATTCACCTTTAGCACAGATCCAGGCAGAATTTGTGAAGATTGAAATCTCTCAGGGTTCACATATGTATTTGCACAGATTGGGTTTTTTTGTGCTTTTACACACCTGCTTCAGCTCACAGCCTTGGTAGTTGGCTAATTAGCATGGATTGCTGAGGAGCCTTAGGACTGGCATGACACATTGTTGTAAAGGGAAATAGCATTTACTAATTTGTGTCATTGCACATTGGATATTAGCATTTTGTGGAAAACTGTTTTACCTTTTAAGTCAGACACAAAAAGGGCTAATGCTGCCATTTAATCTGGTTTGTCACTGTCTTGCTGAAATAAGCAAGGTTTTTTTTGAAAAAGGCACCATATGGAGGTTGCTCCAAAACCTGTATATATTGTTCAGTGTTATTGGTGCTTGAATAGATATAGAAGTCATGCCATGTACACTAATGTACACCTATACCATCACAGATGCTGGCTTTTGAGTTGTGTACTGATAACAAGCTGGGGTTTGAGGACACAGTACCCATTATTTCCAAAAAGAATTAAAAATTTTGATTTGTCTGACCACAGCACCCTTTTCCACTTAGCCTCAGTTTTAATCAGTTTCAATCTTAAAGGAGCTCAGACCCAGAGAAGGCAGCAGCATTTCTGGATCCTTTTAAAATATGATTTCTACTTAGCATGGTTGAGTTTTAACTTGCATTTGCGGATGTAGAGTTGAACTGCGTTCACAGACAGTGGTTTTTGGAAGTGTTCCTGAGCCAATGCAGTGATTTCCACTACAGATGTTTTTAATGCAGAACTGCCTGAGGGCCCCAAGATCACAGCCAGCCTTTACAGGCCTTTTGTTGCCCTGTACCAACTTTTTTAAAATGTGTAGATGGGATCAAATTCAAAATGGCCCTATATTTTTCAAGAAAAGAACAAAAAAATCTGTGTCAACATTTGATATGCTATCTTTGTACCATTTCACTTAAATGTATGATTTAAATTTCTTGCACATCACTGGATTCTGTTTTTATTTACATTTTTCACAGCATCCCAACTTTTTTGGAAACAGGGTTGTAAGTGCTTACCTATTCAAAGTGTGTTCTGAATGAGTTTGCACGCTCATTTGTGCAATAAAGGAAGCCTTTTGCATCTTTTACAGAGTGCTAGAACACATGACAGTGCACAGGAAACCCAGACTGTACACATGAATACATTTTAATATGCTCAGCGTACCCAACATGCACATGCTGTAACTTATCTTTCAGCAGATTTAAACAAGTCTAAGGGGCCATCACCAAATTCTCAAAAAGTATTGCTGGCACCTGGTTTGTTAGAGCTAAAAACACTAGTATGAGCCCAGGTGGTAAAAGTCACTGCAATGTGTATTGTATGTTCACTATAGCAAATTACCACGGATACCTTTAGAGGTTTTAAAAGTAAAACGTTCAAACAAACTAAAATTGTCCCGCCTGCTATAAGAACTGTGCAAATTGTCATGCCTGTGGTAACACATACAGCACATGCAATCTGTCCCTAAACAATACTGGCCTATTGTTAAGCTAAGCAATCACTGATAAATGTCCACTCACTAGCTTTCCTTGATTTACTCTAAACCAGCAAATGGTTTTTCATTTGTCACCAGGCTCTATTTCAAAGTGGCCAAATGGGAACATTCATTCAGCCAGGCTGTGAGCATCAATTTAGCCAAACCTATTGGAGGACAATTATGAAAGCTGTCATAGCAGTCTCTTTAACGGAATCAAGTGTGACTTTGCCATGATTGTTAGATAAATGGAGTGTGTCTTTTCTTCATTTTTCCTTGTTTCCTTTTTTTCCTCTCCTTTTTTTTCACCACAGTCTCGGAGCACTTCTTGTCCACCTATGACATTGACTGCTCCCCTCAGGTCAAAGGGGAGGTGGTACAGTGCATGGGCTCCTTCCAAGACGGCGTGGCTGAGAAGTGCGTGGACTACTTCCTGAGATATCGTCGTTCGACCCACGTCACCCCCAAGTCCTACCTGTCTTTCATCCAGGGCTACAAGACCATCTACAAAGAGAAGCACTTGGAAGTCCAAACCCTCGCCAACCGGTACGCAAGATGCCTCAAAGCAGTATCTACCCTGTTTAGTAGGGCTGCACACTGGCTGTGTCTGAAACGTAATAAACGCTCTCAACTCACGCACTGTTCTAAGGCAGGAAGGCTCCCAGTCATGACCGAATTGAATATTTGTATAAAGTGCCTGCTGAGTTTTGCTTGATTTCCTCCAACATCTGTACTATGTTTAAAAGGTTTTTGGAAAAATTTTGGAAAAAAATTGCAGAACTGTGTACAACTGTGTGAACTGTGTAGCAGTTTGTGTACAAATACAATACTTTTTATTTTGGTTATAAAAAGCATGCTAGTCTTTGTAAAAGACATTATTTTCAGGTAAAAGATGCTAATGTCTAACACTAACAGCTAGCCATGAGCTGTTGTTTCTTGGTAACAAAATATCACTGCCTGCGAAGCACGTCTCAAATGCAGTTCGGTTGCCAGTACCTTCATCACAACACCGCCTTCTAAGGCACTGACTTATGAGACAGCATAGACATCAAGACAGCTGCTTTCAGTTTGGGGCACAGCCATTGACATCTTGACATTGACATCTTGAAAGTCTGTGAAATACAAATGTGTCTCTAACCAGTACACAAATTAGCATCTGAATGTCTTATTGTATGTTGTGAGCATGCTGACCAATCAGAGATGTTCTTTGGGTGTTGAGATGAATCAAAGCATTTATAGGATTCAACTAGCATAAATAATTTTGGTAATAATTGTAATAATTTTACACCATTGCTAAGCAACGACTTTGACAGCTGTAGAAGATGCTCACACCAGTTAAACATTTTTATTTTGCGCACAAACAGAAAACGGATACTTTTAAGATCACATTTGACCAACAGCCGATTTGGTCAGACTCTGAAGATGAGACTACAATAAATTTACAAACTTATTACCACTGAGCAGCTTTTCATTCGGCAGCTGTGACAGAAGAACAGCTAAACAACCTGGAATTAGCCAGAAATGAACCGAATACCATTTGCCAAACAAAATGTGATGTAAGATGCTTTACAGATTGGCTGGAACAAAACAACATTAATATTGATCTGGCAAAAATTTACAAAACTGAGCTACACTTGTAACTATACTTTGGCAGTGTTATGGCTCAATCTGTACTTCAAAAGGCAAGGCTTACAGCAAACTGTACAGCGAGTGAGTGGAGTTCATTAGCAACAAATTGCTTGTTAAGGAACTATAATTTGGTGGAAGGAAATGCTAACATTAAACCATATTAAAAGCCACGTTCACGGCCCAGTTTATTTATTTCTTACTTTATTTATTTAACTGTTGAATAAAAACAATAGAACGCTCAAGGTCATGTGTTATCGTGAATAACATCACGGCTGTTAAATGTACTAATAAAAAGGTAATTTAACAGTAGTGCATAGACGTTTTGAAGCAATTTAAACATATTTAGCAGAAAGTGAGACAGGATAGATGGGGCACTGGTCACTCTAGCTTTGTATTGCATCCATTTCTGGCTTGTCCCTTTCTTGGAAAAGAAGTAACTGTACTGGAACATGTCTCAAGGGCTTTGTAATCATGCTTCTCTACACGCCAGAATGAATACAGGCCTGCAGAAGTTGAAGGAAGCCTCTGAGTCAGTCGCTGCTCTCAGCAAAGAGCTGGAGGTGAAGGAGAAGGAGTTGAAGATTGCCAATGAGAAAGCTGACATGGTGCGTATGTGTGTGAGTGTGTGTGTGTGGCCAGAGGGGGTTGATTGGGGTTGATTCACCCATCAAAACGAGGCATTTTACTCAGCAGTGCCTGGTTTCAGAAATCGCCTTCCTTGTTCTCCATCAATGTGAAGGGACATGATTTGCCTCCCCATTGCCAAAAGTCAAACTGATCATGTAACTGGGAGATAGAAAAAAAGATGTTTTTTTTTCTTCCAATTGGCTAATGATTCTCAACAAATATATTAGTTCAAGTGCGCTTCAGTTCACCAGCTTTCTGGCTGCAGGCTGGCTGCTGCATCTCTAAGCAGTGGAATGTCATTTCATTTGGGCCTCGTAATGGCACCATGCCACCTTCCAATACTTAAAATCCCGGTGGCCGTCATCAAAGGCAGAAAAGCCTTCGCTGTGCTCCATTAGACAGGCGCCACTACCTCCCCATCCATACTCCTTCATGCACATCAGGGTGATTTTACTCCCTGCCTCTATTTCTGTCGGTTGGTGCGACTGCAGCCAAGGCAAATGGATGCCCTAAAATAATGTACATTATCAGAAATCATTTCACAAAAAGGCCTGAATAACCATCCTAAGAAGGACCTAGAGCAGCATGCGTAAGGCTGGCATAAATTATGTTGCCTTTGCCTACAAACAGAATTCTGATGATCACTGAATCTGTTTTATTTTCATTCAGTGGCACTTCTTAAAATGAAATTGTGGAGCCTTGTGTACAAATGAATGTGTGTCAGTATTAGAAACACTTAACAACAATTACAACATTGAGTTTCGGTATTGCGCTAATATCAGTAAAAAATGCTGAACTGGATATGGAAAGGATCAAATCCAGTACTGTAACAAATCTATTCTGAAAGTAAAAATGTATGATGTGATGTGATTAGCTATGTATTTCTTCCAGTTGATATTGATATTGGAAAAAAGTGATATTGTACTGTTTCTACCTACAACCCCAATTCCAATGAATTAGGACATTGCGTAAAACATAAATAAAAACAGAATATGATGATTTGCAAAACCTTTTCAACCTATATTCAATTGAATACACTACAAAGACAAGATATTTAATGTTCAAACGGATAAACTTTATTGTTTTTTACAAATATTCACTCATTTTGAATTTGATGCCTGCGACACGTTCCAAAGAAGTTGGGACAGGGGCAACAGTAGACTGGGAAAATTGAAGAATGCTCAAAAAACACCTGTTTGGAACATTCTACAGGTGAACAGGTTAATTGGAAACAGGTGAGTGTCATGATTGGGTATAAAGGGAGCATCCCTGAAAGGCTCAGTCGTTCACAAGCAAGGATGGGGTGAGGTTCACCACTTTGTGAACAACTGTGTGAGCAAATAGTCCAACAGTTTAAGAACAACATTTCTCAACATGCAATTGCAAGAAATTTAGGGATTTCATCATCTACAGTCCATAATATCATCAGAAGATTCAGAGAATCTGGAGAAATCTCTGCAAGTAAGCAGCGAGCCAGAAAACCAGCATTGAATGCCCGTGACCTTCGATCCTTCAGGCGGCACTGCATTAAAAACCCACATCATTCTGTAAGGGATATTACCAAATGGGCTCAGGAACTTCAGAAAACCACTGTCAGTGAACACAGTTCGTCACTCCATCTACAAGTGCAAGTTAAAACTCTGCCATGCAAAGTGAAAGCCATATATCAACAACACCCAGAAACACCGCCGGCTTCTCTGGGCCTGAGCTCATCTGAGATGGACTGATGCAAAGTGGAAAAGTGTCCTGTGGTCTGATGAGTCCACATTTCACATTGTTTTTGGAAATCATGGACGTCGTGTCCTCCGGGCCAAAGAGGAAAGGGACTGTCCGGAATATTATCAGCGCAAAGTTCAAAAGCCAGCATCTCTGATGGTATGGGGGTGTGTTAGTGCCCATGGCATGGGTAACTTGCACATCTGTGAAGGCACCATTATGCTGAAAGGTACATACAGGTTTTGGAGCAACATATGCTGCCATCCAAGCAACGTCTTTTTCAGGGACGTTACTGCTTATTTCAGCAAGATATTCTGCACGTGTTACAACAGCGTGGCTTCGTAGTAAAAGAGTGCGGGTACTAGACTGGCCTGCCTGCAGTCCAGATTTGTCTCCCACTGTAAATTTGTGGCGCATTATGAAGCGCAAAATACGACAACAGAGACCCCGGACTGTTGAGCAAATGAAGTTGTACATCAATCAAGAATGGGAAAGATTTCCACCTACAAAGCTTCAACAATTAGTGTCCTCAGTTCCCAAACGCTTATTGAGTGTTGTTAAAAGGAAAGGTGATGTAACACAGTGGTAAACATGCCCCTGTCCCAACTTCTTTGGAACGTGTTGCAGGCATCAAATTCAAAATGAGTGAATATTTGCAAAAAACAATAAACTTTATCCGTTTGAACATTAAATATCTTGTCTTTGTAGTGTATTCAATTGTATATAGGTTGAAAAGGATTTGCAAATCATCGTATTCTGTTTTTATTTTTGTTTTACACAACGTCCCAAGTTCATTGGAATTGGGGTTGTAGTACACAGTAGTGTATAAGTCCAAGACCACCCTTCATTTATTTAATTTCCTGTTAAAACAGCCATTAAATAATAGTCATTCATTTTTCAGCATCAGTAAAAAAAAAGCTGGAAACATATAGATTAAGAAAGATTAACAGACCCTTATTTGTCCCACAGTGGGGAAATTTCACCTCCGCATTTAACCCATCTGTGAAGTGAAACACCACATACACTTTAGTGAACACACACACACCAGGGGGCAGTGAGCACACTTGCCTGGAGCAGTGGGCAGCCCTATCCGCAGTGCCTGGGGAGCAGTTGGGGGATAGGTGTCTTGCTCAAGGACACCTCAGTCATGTGCTGTCAGCTCTGGGGATCGAGCCAGCGACCTTCCGGTCACCTACAGCCCATGACTGCCCCTACTGACCAAGTTTTAGGCACTTAAGAATTTTCTATTTTTGAAGTTGTTTTTTCTGTGACGGTTGATTTTCTGTTTTTCAAGATCCAAAAACTCTCAAACACATTCAATGATGTTGATGTCTGGACTCTGGGGTGGTCAGTCCATTGTTCTTAGAACACCAGCAGTTTGCTTGGTTGATTTCAGATTTTTTGTCTGTTTCCTTTTCTCAGTATCAGCTTCTTGACAGCCACACATCCTTTCAGACTCATAGTGTTGAGGTGTTTTCTCACAGTAGAAGGATAGAGAGAAATTCCTGTGGATTTTTTTCAGATATGAAGCAAGAGTGGACCTTAAATTTCTTTCAAAGATGAAGCTTTAATTGCTGTTTATCTGATGGTGACAGTTTTGGTGATCTACCAGGTGTTGCTCAGTTGTTAAGAGTTACATTTTCCTTAGATCTTTTAATCTTGCTTTAAATGCTTTTTGACTTAATTTTCATGTCTTATATCTTATATCTTAGATGTCTTATATCATTATCATATCTAATATCTAATCTTCTCAAAAATATCTTCTAAGAAATTAAGAATTTGTACTTAATGCCTGTTTTAGTTGCAAGAGTGGTCTCTGAACTTTACCACAGTATTGTATATAGACCTAATACAGTGACCAGTAAGTGGAAGTAGAAAATGAGTGTTTCTAATAAAGTGTGAGGTGACTGTATGTGTTTCTGTATGTGCATCTGCCTCCAGGAGCCTCTGTTTTGTGACAGAGAGTAGGAGCTTTGAGTCTCCTGCTGCAGGCATGTAGCTGCTGCAGGCAAACTAAACATCAATACTGTGCTCAGAAGATGTCAAGATGATAAATTTATAAGCTCGCGTTTGCTGTCACGTGAGTGTATAAGCCTACAGGTTATACCACACAAAAAAACACGTTCTGTTCTTACTGTGTCTCACGCAGGTACTGAAGGAGGTCACAGTGAAAGCTCAGGCAGCAGAAAAGGTCAAAGTTGAGGTCCAGAAGGTTAAGGACAAAGCCCAGGCCATCGTCGACAGCATCTCAGCGGATAAGGCCATTGCGAAGGAGAAGCTGGAGGCAGCCAGGCCAGCACTGGAAGAGGCAGAGGCAGCGCTGCAGGTTGGATTTAGACTGATGGAGGGTCTAACAGACATGTTATTTTTTTTGGCCAACCAAGATTGTGTTTCTGAAATGTAAAAAGAGAGCCATGTTTTGTGTGTGGTGAAGTTTGTTTCATTTTTGTATATTTGGATTTCTTTCTTTAACCCCTTAAAATCCCAGGCTTATTACATGCTGAGGCTGATTATTCAGTTCAGTCTGAGCTATTCTTAGGTTATAGAATTGTGTAATAAAACTCGGCCCACCAGCAGACCCTGGTCATTTAAGGGGTTAATAGCTTTGTAGCTCTGGGTGTAAAAAGGTTAATTTGTGTGAATTATCAGTGTTAGGTACCAAGACATCAAGCCTCATTTAGTTTTCATCAGAAAGTGATGTAAAATACTCTGATTTCTGACAATGGTTGTAAATGCTATGAGAACTAAGTGACTGTTTACACTATATTCAATTTACATTACAAATGGCAATCACTGGGGTCCAAGCACTGTGTGGAATTAGGGCAGCACTAGAACATGCATGATGTTTTTTGAATGGCCCCAATTTATAATAGGCATAAGGTCTCAAAGGAAGATGTCTGACAAATTTCATAAACATTAGCCATTTGACCTTGGTGCGGTAAGCCACAAAAACAAAGCCTCAGAGTGTGTGAGAATACATGTTAAAATGACCAAAATAGTCTCCTAGGAATTAAGCCAGTGGATGCCACTACAGATGATTGTTTTTTAAACTTTTCACCTTTATTGCTGCTCATGATTTTTTATTCTATAAAACAGAAAAGTGGAAAGGTGATAAATGGTGCAAAAGAAAGGAAGTAGAGCACATAAGGATGGAGAGACACACCAGAGTTATAGGCTGGTGTGTGTGTGTGTGTGTGTGTTTGAGACAGTGTGTGCGTGATGTTTTCAGATGTTTTTTAGGGCACTATGGTGCCTGCAGCTCCAGTGTAATTACAGGCTGCCTGGGAGGGTGTAAAAATAGAGGTGCTGATGGCGGACCCACTGCAGGAGGGGTTCACACTGAGCAGGGGGCTGACAGAAGCTCTCTCACAAACACACACACACACACACTGCCTCACCTCCATAAAATCCCCAGAGGCTCAGTGCACTTCTCCTCCACTCTCCCCAATCGCTCTTCATTTCCACTGTCATTCAACCCCCTCCGGCTCTTGTTCCCCAGTTCACCCCCCACAAACATAAGCCCACCTTACTGTGGCCCTTTTCACAACTCCCCTAGACTTTGCTCAGTTGCTTTCCTTGTCTAAATTCCCCCCACTTTCCCCTCATCTGTCTCCCAAATGGACATCAACACCGTCTGTTGCTACTCTTTCCTAGCCTGGACAGTATGATGATATCTACTGATATTGCCATAAAGTACATGACATTACATCACAGTATGCTTTTCTAAGCTTAAAAGAGCTCTGAATAACTGCATGTTTCATTACAAAAACATAATTACACCTGTTAAATTAATTTACTGAAAGGTTAAATAAAAATTATTAATAAATTATGTTTAAATTAGGCACTTTTTATCTGTTCCAACGTATTAAACCTCAGAAAAACTAATAATCATGATGCATATTGTGTATCCCTAAGATTGTGATCAAACAGTGCTAACATTGCTTATCATGCACAAAACATAGTATACACACTGGCTTGCCTTATGCAAATGCCATCATTCCAACTGATTCACACCAGCCTTCATTACTTGTTGTAGTCATGTTTGCACCTCTTGATGAAGTGCTGCTTTAAATGAACCCCCACTCTTCTACATTACTCTCCAGTTCTTAAAGGCGTATGCATCCAAACAGTGTTAAAATTGCGATTCAAACATACATTGATATCAGCAAATGAGATCCGGCAAAGTTTTCTATTAACTATATCGTCATAGATATGTTTCTGTGCAACGTCATGTCAGACATTTGTGCTCAGCTAGGGGGCAGAAAGCAACAGAAAGTACCACTTTTCATGGCAGAAAGTGGCAATGACCACTTGTGGTTGTTGTGTAATAAAACTCTTGCACGTGACCAAAAGTACTTATTTATATGCATCTAAGGATTTGTGTGCATGTAGATTTTTGTACAAATACCAGCTGTCTATATGATATAACTGTACATATTGGGCCATGTTGAACACTTGTGTATAGTGAAATAATGGAGCTGTCAAAACATCAAAAAATAAAGAATTCGATGATGAGGAGACAGTGGTTAAACCAATGCATTCTACATTTTACTCCAACTTAAAAATAGAGAAAACAGTGTTTATGAAACATTAACACAAACTGCATATACATATTATGGCTGCATTGCTTCATATTTTGTTACACATCTCACACACATACATCTGGACCTTAGAGATATTCTGATATTATATATTCTTTCAGTATTTGCTCAAGGTCTGTGTCTCTGTCTAATCTGTATCGACCATCATCTTTAATGTAAGTCGCACGACAGCATGTACTTGGAGACCCTAAGGCAAATTTCTGCCTGGTTTTAAGATGCGGGAAAAATTAATGTAAAACTGGCTTTGCACGGCCCTCCCTCACTTCACGATGTGTAAACTGCACATTTAAGCTCAAGCTCCAGTTTTGTACATAAAGTGTGAGCAAAATGCATCTGATTTGAGCCTAAAGCTCGTGCAAAAGACTTAGTACATCAGGCTTATTATCAGCTACCCCACTACACACTACTTTTTATTTACACTTATTCTTCTGTTTTCTTGAGCACGCAGATCTCTCACCACTCTTCAACAGCTTCTGAATGTGTTCTCAGTCTTATCCTTCTCTACCACTGTTTTTTCCATTGATCCAGCTCAAATGCTGCATTAACTAGTATTTTTTTCAACTAGCAGCAAAATTGTAGCACCTTGATTTTCCTTTCCACCCTGTGAGTCGGCAAATACAGCAATTCTGTGTTTAATCAAGGCAATCTCCCACACACCTGTTTATGATGGAACATCAATATCAGTCGTTAGCCACTAACCCTGTGTGAGTCCATATCCGGAGAGTGCGGTGCGATAAAGCACCATCTGAATGCCACAGCACGCCTTTCCAGCTTCATCCATAAAGCTAATCCATCAAGGTCCCCACACGTCACTGAAGTCTGCCTGCCGTCGGCTCAGACTCGCCCTCCAGGCATAACGCCTCTATCTGGCGGATCAGTTATGTCAGAGAACCTTCTCCTCATGTGTCTACTTTGCCAGCCCAGCTTCTCTCTAAATCCATCTCTCTCTTTCTCTTTCTCCAGACGATCAAGCCATCAGACATTGCCACAGTGCGTACACTAGGCAGGCCGCCACACCTGATCATGCGGATTATGGATTGTGTGCTGCTGCTCTTCCAGCGGAGGCTGAACTCAGTGAAGATTGACCCTGAAAGAAACTGCACCACGCCCTCCTGGCAGGAGTCACTCAAGCTCATGACAGCTGGGAACTTCTTGGGCAGTCTTCAGGTACCACAATATCTCATGTATTGCAAGCGCACCGCTGGTTGAGAAGTGGTTGAATGCACTTTGAGCCTGCAAATATGAAGACAGCCCATGGTCACCATCCATTTTATTAGCAACTCCTTGCCTGTACTTGCATTCAGTGGCCACATCATAAGCTCCTGCTGCCTTATATGTCCCCTATATATGTGTTACAATATATGTTACTGACTGTAGCCCATGTGTTCTCACTTACAGTTTATCAGTCACTCTTTTAGAGATCTTAAAATTTGGGCCTTTAATCCAGTTTCTGGTTCTGTATTCGCTGATAAATGTAAATGTTAAAGGTAAATGACTATTGACATAAATGATTATCTACCTAGAGTCATACCAACCAGCCTGTGAATACAAAATCCAGGACTGGAAACTGGTAATGAAGATCTCTAATAAAGATATCTGCTCTGTTCCATTCATAATTGAACTTTCCTCCATGTATTTTTATGCATATTTTAACATATAAAATAAAAAGACTTGATGGAAATGAGAAATATAAAAAATTGCAGTATTTATTAATATTCATCTATTAGTATTATTTGAAGTTTGTAGGGTATTTAATCACCAATGCCCCCATGACACGATATCATCACGATACTTAAGTCATGATAAGATAGTACTGCAATTTTCCAATTATTGTGATATTCTAGCGTATATTACTATTTATTAACTTTTTTCAACTGCAAAATTTTCCCCCCAAAGGAAAACTTTGTCAACATCTGTTTCATCTATTTAGATACATTTTTCAGTCTGTTCATTTCACTTCTATCATTTTTATTGCAGCAAAAATGACTGTCAAGCTGACAGACTAACTAACACTATCATAAAAAATTAAAATTGATATAATACAGTATCGATACTTGGCAACTTCATATTGATACAATGTTGATACAATACAAAATATCACAATACTATGCTGTATCGTTTTTTCCCCCACCCTAGAAAGTGGATCTTTCTTGCTAATAAAACAGGAAATTCACCAAATTACAGTAAGAATGCATTTGCGTAATAAATTAGTTATATTATTTAATTATAAAATCATATTTTATGCAAATAAAATAGTCATATGACTGATCATATGTACAGACATACCTTTGCATAGCATAAGGTGCCTGTCGCAAAGTAACAAACATTTTTTAGAGCTATTGCATTTGTTTTTACAAACCTGACATACTGAGTTTTATTCTCTTTTTCTATTTATTTCTCTTTTTTATTCTCTTTTTACACAATTTTTTGCAAAACTTTTTTTCTTTCTTTTTTTTTTAAATCGAATCAAATGACTGGTTGGAAACCTGGTTGTTGACACTGACGTGACATGGTTGTGTTGCTGAAACAAGCGTATAAAACACAGCAGTGTTGCTAGAGTTTTTACATGTCATTGTCACTGCTAGGTTAAGAGCACCACCCAAAAATATTCAGCCAAGACTGTCTCTATGGTCAGAAAGAAGCTATCTAGTGACATTGTGCCATCAGATCGGCTACAGTCTCTGTACACCAGCTTGAAGGAGCTACAGTCATATTCAAAAGTTTGAACACCTCTGGTCAAGTTACATGTGTTAAAGAGTACTTGAATTTTTCCACAAACCTTTGTACACAATTTCTATTTATTTGAGTTTAACAGTTTATTAAATATAATATGATATAAAGTGACATACAATATAAAATGTGCCATAGCTTTTGCACTGGCCACATGTTATGTTTTATTTTTTTCCCCAATGTTACGTTTAGCTGATCTCTCATCTGACACCTTTTTTGTCTTTGCCTAAACAACCAATGGGTTTCAAGCCATGTGTACTTATACAACACTAGAATACTAACTAGGAAGCAAACCCTCCTGATTCGACTTCTTTTAGCATTTAAGATCTTGGAGGTAGTGGGATAAGCTCATGAAAAAAATGCAGTTTTAAAATTGCAGGCGAGTTCATCATTGTGGCATCTTTCAGATCGGAGCTCTTCAAAGGATGCCATTTACCTTTTGAGATAAGCAGTTTAGATAAAGCTGCCGCCCCGATTTGTTCAGTCCGTTTGGAGCAGCCACTTGAGCTTTGAGAACTGAAATCCCCTTCTCCTCAAGAGCCCGTCTCCAAGGAGATGGAAAGAGAACTCTCTCTCTCTCTCTCTCTCTCTCTCTCTCTGCCCTATTTCCCTTGAATTTATATGACTTTAGACTCACTGATGTGGTTGCCTCTTTCTCCCCAGCAATTCCCCAAAGACACCATCAACGAGGAGGTGGTGGAGCTTCTCTACCCATACTTTGACATGGCCGACTACAACATTGAGACAGCCAAGCGGGTGTGTGGCAACGTGGCAGGACTCTGCTCCTGGACCAAAGCCATGGCTGCTTTCTTCTCCATCAATAAGGAAGTGCTGCCTTTGAAGGTGAAAAGATGGTGGTCTCTCCTGCTGAATCTCTGGTGATACATAACTGCAGTAATTAAGGTTTTAGTAAGCCTGGCTGTAAGTGTAAATTATCATCTGTAGGTATTATTGTGATAAAGAATATCATTGTGATACAAGTTCAGTGATAAACATGTGAGCATTACAGCCTTAGTATAAAGCTTCCATTTTCCCTGATGGTAATATATACAACTTAAGCAATTGCGTTTATGTTCTTACTTTTTCAGGAGATGTTTTGAAGGAGGTTACATTTAAGAAAATCTACTTCCATAAGGAAGGGAATATCAACGGAAAATAAGTGAAAATACTGAAGTTTCCAAAACTGGAGTTCGAAAAATAATTAAAGATATAGACAAAGTGGGACTTCTAATGACCTGGTATTTCCCAACCCTGGTCCTGGAGGCCCAATGGCTTGCATATTTTAGTGCTGCCATTTTTACTAGAAATGAAAGAAATTTTACAGTACAGTATATGTGTAGTCAGTTAGTTGTTTATATTCTGTTTGTATAGCCTGTAATTAAGTGCAGTCTTTTCTATTGTATATATTTTTGAACTAAGCACAGATTAAAATAATTCTAGAAAGGGGATGGCTAAATAAAGGCAAAGCAAGAAAGAAAACCAGTAACCTTATAACAACATATAGAACCATTTTCAAAAAGGTTTGATACAGAACCATATACAACACATTCTCCATCAGTTTGAAGAACCATTTCACCATGCATAGAACCATTCATGGATTAAATGGTTATATATAAAACCACTGCCTTTAAGAACCTGTTTTTTTAAATGTGATACAGACTCTAATTGTATACTTATATCTCAAGCTGTTGTGCCCTTCACAGCTTAGAACTAGCCATTCACCTGATGAAGGATCTTTTGGATGTTAGTGCAGTAAATAAAGGAATATTTAATTGTTTCCACAGCCACTGACAGTTACTATGCAGCGAAGGGTTTGCCAAGAAGCTGCTTAATTCTGGGTGATTTGGGCTCCCTGGGACCTCATTAATTTTAGATGGCTTGTACTCTTTCTCTCCTTCTCTCCCTCAGGCTAATCTAGCAGTGCAGGAGAACAGGCTGGCCATTGCAAATGTGGACCTGCAGAAAGCCCAAGCAGAGTTGGATGCCAAGCAGGCTGAGCTGGATGTGGTGCAGGCTGAATATGAGAAGGCAATGGCCGAAAAACAGGTGAATTACTAAAGCACTTTTTTTTTTACAGTTCAGTGTACCAACATAATAAATATATTGATTGATTTAACCTTAGAATTGAAGCTGAGCCATTCTGCTAACAACTATAAGTGAATGGCTTTTTAAAAAGTTTGTACGCCCCTGCCATCTATTCTGTTCCAAAGGACATTTTTCTAAAACTTTTATACTGTTCATGTAAAAAAAGTGAGTCAGCCCTAATTGGGTGCCTGTGATGTGTACTAAAGCTTTCATTTGCATTTTTGCATCAAAATGAACACGATCAGTGATCTCGTAAATGATTCCAAAATCATGTTGTTAATGAATCTCTCCATCGCCACTGTGTGTTCTTTCACAAATTAGACAAGTACTAAAAATAGAGCCAAGTATTCTCCAATGTTCCCATTCACAAAGCATAATCAGCTGTATTAGCATCTTATTCATTAGCTGATAATTGTGTGATTAACAGCCGCTGACTGACTGGTCTCTCAGTGCTGATTTAAATTAAGCGTGTTTGTACTGCAGGGAGCAGAAGTTGATTTTAGTGTCTGAGCAAACACTGAATAAAAATTGAATCGTGCTGCAATTAGTAAAGCTCCAGAATTGAGGTGAATTGTGTTGTTCTCTGTTTGTTTCATGCTCTCTCTTAGATGTTACTGGAGGATGCAGAACGTTGCAGGCACAAGATGCAAACAGCGTCCAGCCTGATCAGTGGACTGGCAGGCGAGAAGGCTCGCTGGACTGAGCAAAGCAAAGAGTTTGCTGCTCAGACCAAGAGACTTGTTGGTACAGTCTCCATTTGGTGCCTAAGGCTGTTCTTTACCGTCATTCAGACTGTTCCTTTTTGTCTTATAGGAATAGTTCAGTGATAAATATACATGTTTCTCTTGATCCTAAATGCAGCTGATCAGCCTAGACATGTTTAGTGTCCCAAGTTTTATTCCTTAGTTGTGCACTGGAGCTACAAAGTTAATGTGGTTAAAAAGTAATGGACATTTATATGCCACCAATTAGCATTGTCTAAACCACATGTGTCAAGCTCCAGTACTAGTGGGCAAAAACACTGCAGACTTTAGCATGCTACCTCATTAAACACAACTGATTCAGCTCATCAGCTAATTAGCAAGGCTTTCATTAACTGAATTCAGAGCGTTAGATGAGTGTAAATGCTAACCTCTGCATCTTTTTGACCAGTTTGCCATGCCTGTTGTAAACTGCACACCCAAACCTTCACACACTTATGATTTGTTACACTGCACTTTTGGTAATTTTTTATAGATGATAATAGTACATTGCATGGCTAAAAACAACGCATGCAGCCATCTTGAGGCTTGTACGTTAGTCCATTTTTATAAATATGCTTTCAAGGCCTGATTTGCCATGTTTGACAGTGGCCTGAAAGTAGGGACATATGCCTACTTAAAAAATGATGTCTTAAAAGCCTTTGATTTGCACATTTCTCATGAAAGCAGATGTACAGTACTGTGCAAAAGTCCACCCTTTCATTTATATAATTTTAATCAAAAGTAGCAGAAAACACAGATTTAACAGAAAATGACACAGATATAACACAATGTAATGTTTTTCTTTCAGCATTTAGTGTGTCCACCCTTTGTCTTTCATTAATTTAAAGAGACTTGCTTTCAGTTTTTCAAAGAAATCTGCAGGGACATTTTTGACAGTCTCATAAGTCTTAGTCTTAGAAGTTGGTTGCATTTTAATTTTCTAAATTTCTTCTTTTTGTCTATTTCCTTTTTTAATAATAGCATTTTTAATGACAGCTACACATACTTTCAGACTCATAGCGCCGAGTTGTCTTCTCACAGTAGAACATTTCACAGTGTTACATATGTTTCCTGCTTTTTTCTGGATGGATCCATTCTGAACTTGTGAAAGGCCATTTTAACTGGAAATTAAATAAACTAAAAAGTGCTTTCTGACTTTTGTACAGTCATGTATGTATATCTTCTTAATGTAACCAAGAGATGTATGTTCTCTTCATCAGGAGATGTACTTCTTGCCACCGCATTTCTGTCGTACTCCGGCCCCTTCAACCAGGAGTTCCGTAACCTGCTGCTCACTGACTGGCAGAGGGAGATGAAGACACGTTGCATTCCCTTCGGGACCAATCTCAACCTGACCGAGATGTTGATTGACGCGCCAACGGTGAGCGAATGGAACCTCCAGGGTTTGCCTAACGATGACCTGTCCATCCAGAATGGGATAATAGTGACAAAAGCGGCCCGGTTTCCACTCCTCATCGACCCACAGACTCAGGGCAAGACTTGGATCAAGAATAAAGAGGCCAAGAACGAGCTTCAGGTGGGGAAAAGGTTTTCCAATGGAATGTGCTATGGTTTAGCTAAAAATGCTTATTCTAATGCTAACACTGTTACCTAACAATGAAAGCTAATAGTCCCAGCATTATGGAAATGAACTCATGCTAACTGGTTCAGTGTTAGACTTGTTAGCACTAAAGACTGACATAAGGTTAACAAGTGTGAGCTTAAGAGGATTAGATTTTCTTTACCAACGTGTATGATGAACAATAGCAAAACTACTTTTCAAGGTTTCTTTGTTCGCGTATGTCTAATGCAATATTTTTAACTAAAACATCCAGTCTCGCTTGGCTGTGTTGGAATTCATGTCAGGCCTCTCTTGGAGTGGTCAAATGCCCTTTTGCTTTTTACCAGCAAAATCCTTTTCGTCTCAAGTGAAAGCTTTCCAGCTAACATTACTCGAGCTGAGTTTGTAATGAGGCTTTGCTGTTGTCACAGATCACATCTCTGAATCACAAATACTTCAGGAACCATCTAGAAGACAGCTTGTCTCTAGGGCGCCCCCTACTGATCGAGGACGTAGGCGAGGAACTGGATCCTGCTCTGGACAATGTCCTGGAGAAGAACTTCATCAAGACTGGTTCTACATATAAGGTATTTTGAGAGCTTTTTAAATGCAATAAATGAAATTATACAGCCAGACAGTGATTTGACTGTATTGTGCAAATGCTGCATTCCAAGAGAGCAGAATTATAATAATTAGTGTGCAGTTCTATTATGAAGGAACATCTGGCCAAGGATCTTTCATGTAAAAAGCAGAGATTTAAACAAGACCCATATTTTTAGTAAGATCAACTGTTTCTTTGTTTTTCGAGAATGTTAATTAGCTTTTATTCCATTTATATTGATTATATTTTCTTTAAAAAAAAAGCGTTAGCCTGCATAATTGCTTTGCTTAATTAAAAGTCTTCCACTTCCTGAATTAGGCTGAATTATAGTTGGCAGAGACTGTGATTATGTTTTCTCTGTGTTCACTACACATTTATGAAGACTATTTATGGATTGTGAAATAATATGTAAGCATATTTAAATAACCAGGAAGCTCCATAGTCATTTGCCTATTTCCAGCAGCGTAAACCCATAACACAATAGCAATTAAAGAAGGGAGAAGAACTCTGATAACAGACTGAAGTTGTATACCAGACTAAGAGTGAAGTTATATGCCTTGTGAAAGAGTGCAGTTCTTTAGTCATTGCTGTCAAATTCACATAGACTGTCAGTTCCTCATTACGTTGACAGCGGCAGCTGGCCGAGCCACCCTCAGCCGGGATGGGCCACACTCGTTAATGACAGTCAGCTCGTTCTCCCAGGCACCGCTTTCCTTGGGCTCATTATCAGATCTCTTCAGGCATTTGGCGGAAGTGTGACGCCACTAATCTGCACCCGCTACAGCTACTTCGCACTTTGAAAAGATAAGATCTGGAAATAACGAGCAAGTAGCGGGATCTGCGTTTTCTGACAGGTTTTGCTCGCAGCTCTATTAATACAGAGGTGCAAACACCTGATCTTGGATTTTAATAGCAAATCTTGGGGGTAGGAGACACTAACACTGTTCTTTTGTCCTCTCACTTGGTCTCATTGTCACACCCCATGTTGAAAACAGCCTATTTGTGATCCAGACAGGTTTCCATAAGCTTTAGTGTCTTTGTTTTTGTTTTTTTGTAGTTTCTCAGTTTTTACGTCTATGACTTGCTCACAGTGCTTTTAATTTGCACATCTCTGGAAAGTAAAGTGACTAAATATACACAGCAACACAGCTACTTTTATGTTCTCAGTCAGTTTTCAGCTACCTCAGTACAAACCATCATTATCCAGTCTGCAGTTGCCAGCCACTATGCATATAAAGCAGCTCTGGTCTGTCAGCTTGTCTCATTTCTAATCTCTCTCTTTCTGTCTCTTGCTTTCACTCGGAACAGGTGAAAGTGGGTGATAAGGAGGTGGACGTCATGAAGGGTTTTCGGCTGTATGTGACCACCAAGCTTCCCAACCCGGCATACACCCCAGAGATTAGCGCCCGCACAGCCATCATCGACTTCACTGTCACAATGCGTGGCCTGGAAGACCAGTTACTGGGCAGGGTCATCCTCACTGAGAAACAGGTCAGTTGAGTCAATACTGAGTCAATACACAGGTCGCCCCTGTTTGCTTTTAGGTTTAGGCCTAGAAACTAAGAAGAATCCTTTTCAGGAGAAGAAGAGAAGAGCTTTGTACAAAAGCTTTTGCCATGCACTTGGACTTTGCTCAAATCTAAGGTGGTATTCAGTGACTGCATGGACAACAGTGTAAAATGATTGTAGTTTAGGTATGTGAGTGAGTGAGTTAGAAGTAGGGTTGGGTAAGATATGGTTTAGTTTGCTTTGCTCAGATTTGCACTCAAGCTATGAGGCTAATGTGGCTAACAAGTAATAGGCTTTGCAATGTACCAATGACCATTTCACTCACTTCTCTCCGAAAATAAGTGTGGAAAATAGTACAATAACACAAGCAATAGTGAAATGGCACTTTGCATTCTTTATATATGCAATAAATAATGAAACACTTGATCAAATTTAAATTCAGTAACAACAAGAAAAGTGCTGTGTATCATGAATGAATTCCTTTGTGATGCGTAGTCCATGAAGTGTAACACACAGAGGTGCTGTTAGCTGGTTAAATGGTTTTGTGTGACTCACTGAAGGAGAGAAAAACAATATGAACCCTCACCAGCAGGATCTCACAGATCCTCCAGTTAAACTGCATATGAAGTATGCAGGAGTATATGAAGTAAAAATTACAAAATGGATAATTCCCACAATCAGCTAGCTAGCCCATGAACCTTTACTGATGTGTGGGTGCTTTAGGCTGAGCATACCCTGTATACAGATTATTTGGCTGGTATAAGGACAAATTATATAATGTTTAATTGTTTAGAGATTTTGTAATTATCAGTAATAATCTTCATATTTCACGATTCTCTGTTTTTCATATGTTTATATCTGAAATCAGTTTTCTCAGTATATTCTCAGCATCAACTCTTAGGGCCTTAATTTAGGTAGCTTCCATTACTTAAGTGATAAGTGATACTGTTTTGATCCCACAACTGGGGAAATTCCATCTCCGCATTTAACCCATCCATGCAAGTGAAACACCACACACACACTAGGGGGCAGTGAGCACACTTGCCCGGAGCGGTGGGCAGCCCTATCCACGGCGCCCGGGGAGCAATTGGGGGTTAGGTGTCTTGCTCAAGGACACCTCAGTCATGGACTGTCAGCCCTGGGGATTGAACCGGCAACCTTCTGGTCACAGGGCCAGTTCCCTAACCTCCAGCCCACGACTGCCCCCTGCCCCCTTACTTGTTACGTCCTTCACTGGTTACAGCTGTTCACTGTTCTATGCATTGTATCCATGCCTATTTATAAAAGTACGCAAATGCAAATGTTTCAAGCTTGCCAAGATATTTTCATTCATCATTGCGTTCTGGTTTCATTTGTCTCTTGATGTGACTCTTTAATCATGCAATGTGTGTGTGTGTGTGTGTGTGTGTGTATGTCTATATACACAGCTCAAAAAAATAAAGGGAACACTCAAATAACACATCCTAGATCTGAATGAATGAAATATTCTCATTGAATACTTTGTTCTGTACAAAGTTGAATGTGCTGACAACAAAATCACACAAAAATCATCAATGGAAATCAAATTTATTAACCAATGGAGGCCTGGATTTGGAGTCACACACAAAATTAAAGTGGAAAAACACAGTACAGGCTGATCCAACTTTGATGTGATGTCCTTAAAACAAGTCAAAATGAGGCTCAGTATTGTGTGTGGCCTCCACGTGCCTGTATGACCTCCCTACAACGCCTGGGCATGCTCCTGATGAGGTCTCCTGAGGGGTCTCCTCCCAGACCTGGACTAAAGCATCCGCCAACTCCTGGACAGTCTGTGGTGCAACATGGCGTTGGTGGATGGAGCAAGACATGATGTCCCAGATGTGCTCAATCAGATTCAGGTCTGGGGAACGGGTGGGCCAGTCCATAGCTTCAATGCCTTCATCTTGCAGGAACTGCTGACACACTCCAGCCACATGAGGTCTAACATTGTCCTGCATTAGGACGAACCCAGGGCCAACCGCACCAGCATATGGTCTCACAAGGGGTCTGAGGATCTCATCTCGGTACCTAATGGCAGTCAGGCTACCTCTGGCGAGCACATGGAGGGCTGTGCGGCCCTCTAAAGAAATGCCACCCCACACCACTGCTGACCCACTGCCAAACCGGTCATGCTGAAGGATGTTGCAGGCAGCAGATCGCTCTCCCCGGCATCTCCAGACTCTGTCACGTCTGTCACATGTGCTCAGTGTGAACCTGCTTTCATCTGTGAAGAGCACAGGGCGCCAGTGGCGAGTTTGCCAATCCTGGTGTTCTCTGGCAAATGCCAAGGGTCCTGCACGGTGTTGGGCTGTGAGCACAACCCCCATCAGGCCCTCATACCATCCTCATGGAGTCGGTTTCTAACCGTTTGTGCAGACACGTGCACATTTGTGGCCTGCTGGAGGTCATTTTGCAGGGCTCTGGCAGTGCTCCTCCTGTTTCTCCTTGCACAAAGGCGGAGGTAGCGGTCCTGCTGCTGGGTTGTTGCCCTCCTACGGCCTCCTCCACGTCTCCTGGTGTATTGGCCTGTCTCCTGGTAGTGCCTCCAGGCTCAGGACACTACGCTGACAGACACAGCAAAACCTCTTGCCACAGCTCGCATTGATGTGCCATCCTGGATGAGCTGCACTACCTGAGCCACTTGTGTGGGTTGTAGAGTCCGTCTCATGCTACCACGAGTGTGAAAGCACCACCAACATTCAAAAGTGACCAAAACATCAGTCAGAAAGCTACTGAGGTACTGAGAAGTGGTCGGTGGTCCCCACCTGCAGAACCTCTCCTTTATTGAGTGAGTCTTGCTAATTGCCAATGATTTCCACCTGTTGTCTATTCCATTTGCACAACTGCATGTGAAATTGATTGTCAATCACTGTTGCTTCCTAAGTGGACACTTTGATTTCACAGAAGTTTGATTTACTTGGAGTTATATTGTGTTGTTTAAGTGTTCCCTTTATTTTTTTGAGCAGTGTGTATATATATATATATATATATATATATATATATATATATATATATATATATATATATATATATATATATATATATATATATACATACATATATAGACACACACACACACACACACACACACATACACATGCACACACACACACACACACACACACACACACATATAACCCATTGCATGATTAAAGAGTCTAAAGAGTGTCAGAAATGACTGACATTTCTTATATTAAGCCAAATGAATGGTAGTGTTTTGTCTTGAATTCTGTCTTTCTGGTATCAGATGTATCCATGACTGTAGTTGCGAATTTAATGGAATGCAGAATGGAGCGCTAAGTCATGCATAAGACTGGGTTAGCAACTGCCTCCAGTGGAGACATTTTTAAGTTCATTATCGTGCAGCTTTCATTGCAAATCTGCCTGCTCTGCCTTGTTATGAAATGTTTTGGCTGTAGAAACGCCAGCATAGCTAAATGAGTTTGCCCTGCGGATCTGTTTCTATGGTGGAGAGAGGGCATTGGCCACAGCATCATTATGTGGATAGCTTGTGTCAGTTTTGGGTCAGTAGATAAAAAGCTTAATTGGGAGTTTTCCTAACTCTCATTAGGAGGCATGATTTTCAAACTTGTGGTTAACCTTGTAATAGGTCTTTTATTAGAAACATCTACCTTTACTGGCCACTTTATCAGCTCCACCTACCTTATAGATCCACCATACAGGTGCATAATTACAGATTGTTGTCATGCACGATTAATCAGCCACTGTCTACTGATATCATTTGGGCGTGGATTTCTCTCAGCATAGCAATGAAGTTGTATGGCCTTGTGTGCCAAAATTCTGTTCTTTGCTCCTAGATTTGTTACAGTTTCATGGCCAAATTAATGATGACATACGACAGTCACATGTTTCACTAAAGTGTGCTATTACTATCTTCTTGTATTTGATAAAGATTAAGCTTAAATAAAATCACTTATTTGCTCCCACTTCTGCTTTAGTTTTAGGAACCGTCACAAAATTACTGCATGAAAAGCAAAGGAAAATATACTCCTCCCAACCCAGTTTAACCATTTACTGTGGTTATTTTCAACCTGGTTACCAAAATAATAGGACTGTTACTGGCACAGGCCTAGCTAGCACATATTTTGCATTGATACATGGGTTACAGTCTCCAGCTGTACTCCAGCAAAGTGGAGCTACCAGATGTGGGTGTCTAATAAAGTGTCTGGCAAGCGTGTAATATAGAGCCACTGAAAGCTCTGACTGCACTCAAGGCTAAAAATAGGATGTCCTGTACTGAGAAGTTGTTCAGTACATTGAATTAGAATTTTTTAACTGAATTTTCATATGTGGAATCAGATATTATCAGTTATTAACCTCCTATACCAGATCTGGAGCAATATTCAGCACTGAAGCAGCAGCAGCATTTCACTATCTACTACGGTGAGGCACAGAAAAAACATCCATCAGCCTAACTCAAGTGACCTCAAACTGTATGTAGCAGAGTACAAACCATCCTCTGGCTCCTTGTTACTGACAGGTCCTGCCTCCACCAGTATATTTCCTCCGTGAACACTCCGTCAGGCCTGAATAGTGCCTGTTAGTCCTGTGGGCTGAGGGAAAATAGAAGTGCCATTCAGTGCAGATTCACTGCTGGGTCTGTGATTTTTGTTGTTCAGTAAAGGAGAGGGCCTGTGCTCAGCGCCCCTCTCACACTGGCTATAATGAGACCACTGAAGCAAACTCGTGCTGAATTACTGTGCCCGTGGACAGCCTTGGCACAAGCTAACCATTTGCGTCTGATGGTGCAGCTATGCTTTAAGTCATTAATTTCACAAGTGGAAAGGTTGAAAAGGGGATTTAAAAGTTAATGTTCCAAATGGGAAAGGTGGCGTATAGAGCACAGCTGAAGGCATGCATTATGGGTGAGCAGTGATAGATTATCGATGTAGGTAATAGTTGTTATTATGGCAGTTTACTCTTGACGGTTGCTTGAATGGCTTAAATGACCCACCGTTGGTGCTGTTACCTCACAGCCTTTATATTTAGCTCCCTTTGAATGGCATCTGCTCATTTGAAGTGTTCAAAAACTACAACTGTTGTCAGGCACTATTTTGGGTCTGTAAAAAGAGGCTTCGAATAACAGCAAATAGCAGAGGAGAAGCTCATAAAATGAGCTTTATGTTACAAGTCTTTTGATCTTTAGCTACCCCTGTTCTCCCTCACTTCTTGCTAGCTTCTGAAAATCAGTCTGTTTTTGATGTAGTGTAGAGATGTTATGTTCCTTTTTTTCCAGTTTTACTGCCCATAATATCTCCCTGTGTGTCTTGTACTGGCATTGGCATTATTTGTTACTTCAATGCTATCTGAATATTAACTTCATCTTTGCAACTTTAGTGACTTTGATTAGGTAGCTTGGAGGTCTTGGAGCTTATGTTAGGAAAAAACAACTGAATATACTTGATTCAAATGTGTACATAATTTCCTAATGAATAACATATATTAAATCAACACAGTCATTGTAAACAAACTGAAAAGCAAAACAATGCCAATATTGTACATTTAGAAATAATATTGTAACATTATCCACTGTTCACTGCACAATTCGTTGTGTTTTATTAAAGGCTGCAGTTGGGCCCCAACCACGCCATACAAAGAGAGTTACATCTAGCCTCTTAGGCCATCAGCGATAGGCTGCCCCTGAACTAAGCACAGCGAAACAGGCTAGTTTCTTCTTCACCACAAGAATCATGAGATAAACCAGAAAATAACTGCTGTAGAGCAAACAACCCAGAATAAACATGTAAACATTTTCTGAACATGCTAAAAATGTCAAAGACCACCCTTCATTTATCTACGTTCCGTTCAAAACAGCATTTAGTAGTAACTATTCATTTTTCTGAATCAAGACAAAAAGCAGAAAACATTTAACAGAAAATTACACAGAAGCCTCCGCAACTAAATATCATATCAGCTTTTTCAGTATTTTGTGTATCCACTTTTTGCCTTTATTACAGCTTCCATTCTTTTAGGGAGACCTGCTGTACGTTTTTCGAGGAAATCTGCAAAAATAGTCTCCCATATTTCCAAGGTTTAGAAGTTGGTTGCATTTTTGTTTACACATGGTCCAAGTAATCCCAAACACATTCAGCGATGTTGAGGTCTGGACTCTGGGGTAGTCAGTTCATTGTTCAGAGAACACTAGCAGCATCTTTGTTTGATTTGCAAATTTTCTTCTTTTTATCTGTTTTCTCAGTAACATCTTCTTGACAACTATACATCATTTTAGACTAGCATTGTTTCAGAATAACATTGTTGTGTGAGGATTGACAGAAACACCTGTGCATTTTTTCAGATCTGAAGAGTGGAGCTCAATTGTTCTTCTCTCTCTAGGATATCTTTTTAATATTTTGAACAGTCTTTGTTTTCTGTTGACTTTCCCCTTCTTTATGCAGTCGGATCATGTTATATCTATTCTGTTCAGAAATATCTCCTGAGAAATTAACAACTTGTACCTTCCCTGGAAAAATCATTGTAATATGCATTCTATAACTGGGGCTGTACATTTGTCCTTGGTAAAAGTTCCTTCACAGTGGGTGCTGACTCTTTGAAATCATGATTCAGGAACTGGAGAAGGACCGTACAGACCTGCTAGAGGATGTGATGGCCAACAAGCGCAAGATGAAGGAGTTGGAGGACAATCTTCTGTTTAGGTTGACCAGCACGCAAGGCTCCCTGGTGGATGACGAGAGTCTGATTGTGGTACTAGGCAACACCAAACGCACTGCTGAGGAGGTCGCCCAGAAGCTCCAGATAGCTGCGGAGACCGAGATCCAAATCAATGCAGCACGAGAGGAGTACCGACCTGGTAACAAAACAGATTTCAGCTATGCTTTTTGTTTGGAAGTCATAATGAGAATGTAAATGGAACTGATGATTGTGGTGGTATAAAACATTCACTTCATCATCACCTCATCCTGCATTTCAAAACTGAATAGGAGTTCAGTGAGAGACATTTACTGTAAAGAAGGTTCCTACAGGGATTGTTTATGCAGTGGTGTAAGTCAGAAGGGGTAAAGCTAACAATGCAAAGCAGTTCCTCTTATCTTACATACATTAACCCCTTAAAATCACAGGCTTATTACACACTAAGCCTTGTTATTCAGTAACTACAGGAACTTCAATGTAAACTGGCTGAGCTATTCTTAGATTAATCCTTGTGTTGGTGGGCCCTGGGCATTTAAGGGATTAACAGCATTGTTTTTAGATGAAAGGTTTCTTGTAAAAATAGAAATATATAACATTTCCTGTAAAAGTTGTTTAGTTTATTGTTGCCTGTTACCATTTTTGTTGTCTTTGTGTAGTGGCGACCAGAGGCAGTATCCTGTACTTCCTAATAACAGAGATGAGCATGGTGAATGTGATGTACCAGACCTCTTTGCGTCAGTTCCTGGGCTTATTTGACTTGTCACTGGCCAGGTAACACTAGCCATGCCTGAATGTTACATATGGTGACTGTTTTGACTGCTAGTAGCATAAACCTGTTTCACAAAAGAAAACATTCAATATACACTATTAGAAGCACCCACCTTTTAATTCCACTCACTCCACTTGCCTCTGTATGGCATTTCCACAAATGAGGTTTGGCACGAAGAGCTTACTTTATTCAGTTCCTCTGGACAGTTAGATAACCATGCTCAGGGCTGCAGAACCGTCCATGTGAGATGGCTAACAGAGCAATTTGCTGATTGGTTCTATGTTTACATTTGTGTCACCTCATCCTACATTGATTCAAAACTGAATAAAGAATGCAGTTTAGGCTCCTGAATAGTGCAGCCATCTAAGTGTTAGGCCTGTCATTGGCAGACTGCGAGTTCGACCCCCAGCAATGCCACAGCGATCTATGGCTGCAAGTCCAAGAGATCAAAGTTGGCCTCGAGCTCGCTGGGTGGTTAGGATGGTCCTCCCTTTTCCTAGCCACCATGGAACATGGGGGTCTGTTGGCAGAATTGTCAGTTGCTGTTCTCCTCTAAGCATGTTCAGCTATTCGATGATTAAAAAAAAAAACACAGTGGAGCTTTACATGTCTCAAAAGAAGCAAGTTCTAGCCCTTGGTTGCATTGTGTGTAGAGGAAGGTTCCCTTAGCTAATGGGTGGGAATCGGCTATGACTACATTCATGGGAATTGCAACAAATGTTAAACTGTGCTATTAATTGTTAACCATTTAGCATGCTAACATCTCTGCTCACCACAGAACAGGTTTGATTCTCACTAACTGAACACAAGTTTGAAAGAAACTGACCCAAATCTACAGGAGCAAAGTCGAGCAGCAGGTGTTGGGGGTACAGAAATCTGAAATGAAACATTTTTGGTGTTGTTTGGATCTGTAGCCTGTTAACGTCACAGGCTACAAATCCAAACACTACCTCACACTACAGTGCAGGTTCGATACTGACTAACTGGTGCTTTACTGACACAAGTGTAGATGATAAAAACTTATGCCTGAGAAAGTTTAGTGTTGGAGTGACAGAAACCAGTACTCAAGTGTAACCAGTATGGTGGTGTTTGAAGGAGTATGTTGCTAACATTAGCTAAGCTAACACCAACTTATAGCAGACTAAAAGTGTGACAAACCACAGTACAGGCTGGGTTCCAGCTCAAACTAAATGTTAATAACCACACAAAGCTGCGTGACTGATGTTGGAATAAAAGAGTCGAGTGTGTTCTGTGATGTGTTCTCTGAGTTGTTAGATGGTTAGCCATCTCTGAACTACTGTCATGTAGCTTGGCTTCAGTAGTTTCTGGCCCTGATATCAGCAAGATATCAGATTAAAAAAGGAACTGGTCCTGGGGACCCACCCTTGGTATACCCCCTACAGTGGGAAAAGAGGCCTAATTGTACTATTAGCCAACCCAATCCCATTCTTGGTGACCCCATGCTCTGCATATTTTTGTTTTCCCCAACATGTGACCCAGCCCACAAAGAGCCTATGAATTAGTCCATGAGTTGAATCGTGTGTTCTACATGAGGCAAAGCGTTAAAATGTGCATAGTGTGGGGTTTCAAGGACTGGGAATGGCAACCCTGCTATAGCCCGTCTGTTGTCATGCAAAATTTGTCAGCTACTCTCTACTTCATTCATCAATGGTCAGCCAAGAAGAAACTGACCACCAATGAAGGGCTAGAGCAGAGGTTCTCAAAGTGCAAGGCAGGGGATTTTAGTAAAAACAGCAGTGAGTTTAATTTCTCCTTTAGTTTCCAGCATAGTGTTCCATCATTCTTATAAGCAGTAATGGCTTATTTCAAGTCATCAGCATTTTGTTAGCAGCACCTACACATTACACCTCACTTTCTTATGAAAAAGCTGCTATTTGTCTTCATCTTGTTGAGCAGGTCCTTAAAGAGTCCCATTACAAGCAAGCGTATTGCCAACATCATTGAGTACATGACATATGAGGTGCACAAGTACGCAGCCAGAGGCCTGTATGAGGAACACAAGTTTCTGTTCACCCTCCTGCTTGCGCTCAAGATTGACATGCAGAGCAATCGTGTGAAACATGAGGAGTTCCTGACCCTAATTAAAGGTGAGAGCTCAGTAGAGCCCAGTCAACTTCATCCTGCCTTAATCAGCTCTACCATCTCTCCTTCTCATCTCCCTTTTTACTCTCTCTGTGGTTAAGTCAGACGTTTACTCTCCCATCATTTTAATTTTCTGCTCATTTTCTTCTGCCTGAGTAATGTTGAGCTTGAATTGCCATTTGCTGGACGTTAGCCACTGCCTTTCATAATTAAAGCAGTAAGTGGTTGTAACACAGAACGTGAGGCTAAGTTTCAATTTCCACATTTGTAGGTATAATAGTCCTGCCCGATTATTCTGAATTCACCCCGTTTGTGCCTACAATTACACACAGCATGAGAGAGCATTGCAGACAACCAATTATTAGACGCTTGAGCTGTGCCTGGTTGGTCCGTATAAATAGTTCTGGTGCTCTCTTAAGGTCAGTTCATTAAAAGAAAGAAGCTTCATGTTAAACGGAGTAAGAAGGAAGGTGTCCTGGCTGAGGAGAAGTCAGAGCCCTGGGATTGGTTTTATATACACTGGAATACCTAGCTGAGCAAAAAATGGGGGGTTTGGCACTCACTTCAGTTCCTTTTTTCAAAGATTAATGTGCATTTTATGTTTTATTTGATTGGTTTTGTTTAATTAATGCCACTTTCTGGAAAAATAAGCCAGTGTTGACCAAGTGTGATGACCAAGACAACACAGATTACATTACATTTAATATAAGCTGACAGTGGAGTCGCATGCCTACTGTATTTTCTTAAGTCAAAGAAAACATCGTATTGTATATTTGATAAGTGTGGGTGAACTTAAACCTTAAGTTAAAACATTAGTATATTAGATTAACTTTGTGTCCTGGACACAAGGATTACATTTTTGCTAGATTGCTTGTAATAGGTTTTGAGCAGAAGCTATGTGTAGGTAAGTCTTGAGTAAATTTCTTCATCAAAAAATAATTATAGTCTCAGAATTAACTCTCACATATGCATTCTTTCTCTGTATGTTGCATATGTCCATATATGTGCATATAAACATGTATTGATTCGCTTTCTGTTAGAGACAAAGCACTGTTGAAATAGCAGAATAGCCTTAATGGTATTTTCTTCCAAAAGCCTAACCTAGTGCTCACTGCCTATGGTCATCAGGCGGAGCTTCTCTGGATCTGAAAGCCTGCCCACCCAAAGCAGCTAAGTGGATTCTGGACATGACCTGGCTCAACCTGGTCGAACTCAGCAAACTGTGGCAGTTCTCTGACATTCTGGATCAGGTACGTGTGTGTTCATGCCCCCACATAAACACATGAACAGATAAACATGCAGCACTGCCACATTAATTCCATTTTCTGCTCCTCTCTTGGCAGTAAACATGTTAATATTTGATTTGCTTAGACTGTGTTCACACATACATGTGCACGTGCAGGCAAATTATAGGCAGGTTCCGTTTTCCCAGCGGAGCGGCTTGCTCAACGCTGTGTGAAACAAGCTCATTTTGGCAAACTGCAGATCAATTATTTGTGACTGAAGGAGACTGGATTTAAGAGCCTTTGTTTAATTAAACAGCTGCAAAGCACAGCGGGGACACAGACCAGGCGGGCCACCCTCCAAGAGAAACACAACACACACACAAACAGGCGATGACGCTCATGGATGCAGACATTTGTGTTTACCTGTGCATGCATGTGCGTATGTTTGTAATCAGATTGGCCGTCATGACAAGCAGTGGAAGAGCTGGTTTGATAAGGAGGCTCCAGAGGAGGAGGTCATTCCTAACACTTACGACCAGTCCCTGGACTGCTTCAGACGCCTCCTGCTCATCCGCTCCTGGTGTCCGGACAGAACTATTGCCCAGGTGACACGTTTCTCACACGTTTACTCACATCTGATTTTACTCTCACTCAACTGTAGACTGTTTATGTGTGTGAAGTCCACATACCATCTACGTTGTTAGATACCCCGGTGTTATATGGTGTACAGTTTGAGCCTGTAGCCCTGATAATGCACACTTAACCACTGTCTTTCATCAGTAGTCAGTTTCTGGATGTGTTTAGGCAGCGGTCCACTCTCAACCTAGCATTGACATTAATGTGTGTACAAACTCCAGCAACACTGCTGTGTCTAATATGCTTACACATTCTACCATACTACTACCATGTCTGTGTCACTCAGGGGTCCTCTGAAAAATTCATGCAGATTTCACACATGGGCCCCTCATTTACCTTGAACCTGTGATAACATTCAAACAAGATACATTTTCATAATAAAACTATTTTATTATGAATTGAAACACATCACAAAAAGAAAAGAAAGAAAGAAAATGAAGGTGCAATCATTGTGGGCCCCTGTCCTTTAGAATAATTTTAATCTGCCCCTCACTTTAGTGTTACTGGTGTCACCGCTTTATTGAAAATTATTTCATAAAATATAAATTTATATTTGGTCAGAACCTGACCAACAATGTATGTGGTAGAGAGTGATAAATTGTGCATCAGCATTTGAGCTACAGTCTGCAATTTTACACCTATAAGGTAAGTGGAGCTCATTACATGGATGCGTATATACTTGTTGAAGGAAGACAATGATGCTAAATATTTGTGTTAGAATTACTCTTAAACCTGAGTCATGTCCAAATAGTAGGAAAGTCACAAATCACATTTATCAAGGTGCTTTTGTAATGACAGTTGATCAAGTAATAATTCTTAATTATGTACCTTAGTCTTTAGCACAGAATATGGAAATTGAAACTTCTTGGTCTGTATATTGTGAAGGCACGTAAATACATCATGGACTCGATGGGGGAGAGGTACGCAGAGAGCGTGATTTTGGACCTGGAGAAGACATGGGAGGAGTCTGACCCACGCACACCCCTCATCTGCTTACTATCCATGGGCTCGGACCCCACTGACTCCATCATTGCCTTGGGAAAGAGGCAGAAGGTGGAGACACGCTATGTGTCCATGGGGCAAGGCCAGGAGGTGCACGCCCGCAAATTGCTGCAGCAGTCCATGGCTAACGTAAGAACATCTACATGCCAACTTGATCTACAACTTTTACTGAAAGAAATAGGTCAGCACAATTTCCCCCTTACCACACATGCACTCACTTAGATAAGATGTATTTGGTGTGTTAAGCTAAAGTGGACACAAGTACAGTGCACAGCTAAAAACAGGGGTTGCACTTAACATAATGCTATGGGCAGTTATTGTTGTTCTTACTTGTTAGCTATCCAGTGAAATTGCATTGGTGGCATTTTAAAAACATGCAGTAGTGTCTCACGTTTCTCTGAGGAAGCACATGCTAGTCATCACCCTCCCAACTTGGCAGTATCATGCTATTTGGGAGACTTAAAGAAATGTGTGGAATTGGCCAAAATTGTAAAGAAAAACTCGCAACAAGCTGCAAAAAAGAAAAGTACTCATGTGGTCAGAAACTGACTGGTGGTGTATATATGAATGGGAAATTAATGGCTGACTAATTGTTTATAATAATAGATTAGTTAAAGACATTAATTGTAAACCTATATAATAGACCTGTAGGGTAGGTGGACCTCCTGAAGAGGTCATTAAGTGGAGCTTTAAGGTAGGAGTTTCTAGTAATGTGGACAGTGAGTATAATGGTATGAATGGGGGTTGATATGTAGTTTATGTTGTGGTTGCCATATATGCACAGGGTGGCTGGGCTCTTCTACAGAACTGTCACCTGGGCCTGGACTTCCTTGATGAGCTGATGGACACCATGACAGAGACAGACAGTATCCATGAGAGCTTCCGTCTGTGGATGACTACTGAAGTGCACCGCCATTTCCCCATCACACTGCTGCAGATGTCCATCAAGTTTACCAACGAGCCTCCACAAGGCCTGAAGGCCGGCCTCAAGAGGACATACCAAGGTTAGTACAGTTTCTCTTTCTGTTTAAAGTGCTTTCAGTATTCTTACTCAAAAACTGATAGACAGTGGTGTTAGGGTTCGTTTTAACCATGTGAAGTCTAGAGATAATTTGTCTATACTCTTAAATGTGTATACATAATAAATTTATTTTTGGAATGAGAAATTATATTTATATTCAATTTACATTTCATGCCTACAGGTTTGAGTCCCCCTTCTGACTTTTTCTGGCATTTTTTTATGTGAAAATGAGACAAAAAGAAAAAAAAAGGAAAAAAATCTCATTATGTTCGAGTCATAATAAACATTCTAACTGCAAACACAAATGTAATATCAGTTGAAAAAATCTGCACTTTAAACAGGATTTATCACATTTTTTCAATGAGCTATGAATGAGAAATAATATCAACTTACTGCATGCTTTTGTTTTTGCTTGTGATAATTCTAACTTTTAAGGCTAAACCAACATGAGCTCTTTTGTAGCATAGGTTGAGGTCTGTCTGAGAGCAGAAAGTAGATTTTCAAATATTTTAGATTTTCAAGGAAAATCTGGCGGTGTAATTTGGGCAAAAATAAACCTTAATCTGTTTAGGCAGAGTTCCCTACTGTGTCTGAGAAAGGTATTGTTTATTCAGAGTAGGTTGCCGCTATCATTTGGGGACAGTGAGTGATGAGCACATTTAATACACTGTCTTCAGCGCTGTTGGGTGCTCGACTCCTCACAGGGGCTCAACACACTCAGCTGGAGAATCTGTAAAAGTTTACCAAATGACATCTGCGCTTGGGTGCCACCAAGAGCTTCCATTTAGTGTGAGGACTGAAATGAACTGACATGTCACTCCGTTGACTGCTGATAAAACTCTTTTTCACAACTCTTGTCTCTCTCTGGCTGTCTCTCAGGGATCAGTCAGGACCTTCTGGATGTGAGTAACATGGTGCAGTGGCGGCCCATGCTCTACAGCGTGGCCTTCCTGCACTCCACCGTCCAAGAGAGGCGTAAGTACGGTCCGCTGGGCTGGAGCATCCCATATGAGTTCAACCAGGCCGACTTCAATGCCACTGTGCAGTTCGTGCAGAACCACTTGGATGATATGGACATCAAAAGAGTAAGGAGAACATGGTTGCCTTGCACTTTTCTGCTAAGAATTCTGATTGTGGATTCTGTCTGGGAGTGTATTTGCTGTCTTTACTAAATCAGTCTTTATCAGGGGCATTAGGCATTACTGTACAATGTACTGTACAATGTAATCTGATCTGTAAACGGGCCACAGTTAGTCCAAGAAGAGAAATGAATGATATTTGTGAGAAACACCACACCTAACTTTGGTCCTTGTTTATTTCCTACTTTTTCTATCTCCTATCTATTACCATCTCTCAGACCCTTAAGGGCATAGATAAGACAATAAGACAGATGACAAAAACAACAGAACAAACATCCACTGACCACTATACTAGAAAGCCTTACCAGAGGTCCTGTCTGTAGGTAATCAGGTTGAGAAACAATGAAAAGATATTTCTCTGACAAATTAAGCTGGCACATCATCCACTGAGGAGAAATTCTCTTGTGTAGAAGACAGTGAGTCCTCATCAGCATCCAATGTTGTACCTACCAGTTTCCCTCAGCTGTTTCTAAATAATAAAACGTTTTCACGTTTTTTTTGTGTGTGTGCTACTAAATTAATAAAGGCTTAACAGCTTTGAAATCACCTACTAATTCCAGCTGAAGTAGTTTTCTTTTTTTGTTGTTTTTTTTCTCTCTTTCCCTCCCGCCAGTTAACCGAATATTTGATCATTTACACAAATAAAAAAAATTGTGCCTGATACACTTATCAAAGCGCCACATGCACTATGTTATGTCAGTGACACTGCTGTGCTGAGAACCACACAACCACACAGTCTCTTCAACAGTGGTTCTGTGGTCAGAAACTGACCAGTGATAAGTGGAGTAGAAAGTGGACGACAAACTGTGCATGACAATTGGGCAATGGTCAATAAATATACACCTATTTAATATGATGTGGGTATACAGTTTGCACATGACAACCAACATCAGTAGACAAAAAGTTCTAACAAACTGAATCTGGAAACAAAATACATTTGAAAAAATATTAATCTAATTTCAAAATGATTTATTTCACTTGTAAATTATTACAGAACTGTGCAGTAAACTGTAAATGGTTTAAATGAGCATAAAGTTTATGTCATTTTACAAATGCTCAGTATGAACCTCCTCCAGCTGTACGGGCAACATCAATGCGATTGTCAAATTCATCCCATACTCCCATCCCAGCATGTCAGGTGTCACTGTACTCACAGCTCTTTCAATGCATTTTCGGAGATCATCCAGTGTTGTGGAACCAACGACAAATGCTCTGAGCTGTTGAAGGTTCACTGTTGATGAAAATCACATTGCACAGTTCAGACGGATTCACTCTTATTGAAGAGGAGAACGTAAAACGCTTTCTGCTCAGGGGTCGCCATCTCCTCACAGACTGAAGAGAGCCATCTTCCATTGACAGTCAGAAATTCTGTGACCCGTCTTGCAATTGATATGTGATTGGTTCCTAGGCACCTTATGTTTGTAAAAATATGGCGCTTTAAAATCGGATGAATATTTTTGACGTCCTGTATTATGTAGTAGAAAAAGTGTGTCAAGCTGTTTAATAGGTAAAGATGAAAAAATAAGCCTGTTGTCTTTCAGCTTGATCTTACATTGTTAAGTAAAATTCTAAAAATCCTTATGAAAATATTTTTCTCTAAAAACACACTGCAGTTACTGGCACTCCATAAAATTAAAATGCTAGAAAAAAAGCCTGTGATGAATTGTTTTAGTTATTTGTCAGAGTTCCTATTTTTCTGTGTTGCTGTTAAGCCATTCTTTGTATATGGGGAAATATGCCTTTCTTGGCATTTGGAAGACATACTGCACATTGAATAATGCGTCGTGTGTTAGTATTATTGTAGAACTCTCTTACACACAAATCCCATTTGAATTCTAGAAGGAAATAACCTGTGCATGATTGACCCAGTTTTTATTTAGTGGAGTTTTTGTCCCTCTCTGGCAGATATGCTGTTAAGCGCTTGTTATCTCTTCTCAGGGAGTGTCCTGGAGCACTGTTCGCTACATGATCGGCGAGATCCAGTATGGTGGCAGAGTGACAGATGATTATGACAAGCGGCTTTTGAACACTTTTGCCAAAGTTTGGTTCAGTGAGAACATGTTTAGCCCTGACTTCCACTTCTACAAGGACTACAACATCCCCAGGTGCACTGGTGTGGACCAGTACCTACAGTACATACAGGTTGGTGATGCTGACTTTAGCACTCAGCCAAACTCATTTTCCATTTTCACTCAGTGCTGATTAGAAATGTGAAGGAAAAGCTAATTTACATATTTGTCCCTTTAGCCCAAACGTTGTTCATCAGCCAAGACATGTTTGTCTGAAGCTTCTTTAATTTTGCAATGAAAGTAATCCTAATGTACAGATTTAGCACAGTACATAACTACCGCCTCAGACCACATCAAGCTGTTAAGTAACCTCAAATAGACCAGCTTATGCTCGCTGAAATCTGTGTGACATACTTTATCTTTGAAAGTGACAAAATGGGGCTCCCAAGTGGTGCAACCGTCTAGGCATCGATCCCTTGTGATTCTACAACCATCTGTGGCCAGGAGTCCAAGAGAGCATGATTGACTTGCTCTCTGGGTGGGTAGGATGGCCCCCTTTCTCCCCCCATCACTCAGCATGATGCTAGTTAGCGCAGGCGTCTGTTAACTGACACAACGGATCTGGTGGTTGATGCTTTCCTCCTAGTGCGTTCGGCTGTCTGCATGAGCGGCAATTTGAAAAGGTGCGGTGGACGGCTTTACAGGTCGCAGACGAAGCCTGTGCTAGCCTTCACCCTCCTGGCGTTGGTAGTATCGTGTGATTGGGGGAGTCCTTATTAGTTGGTGGAATTGGAGATGACTAAATAGGAGAGAAAATGGTGGGGAAATGAGCGGTTTCTATGACATCCAGAGCAGCTGCTAGCCGAGCTAGCTCCAAAACCAAAGCAGCGAGCTACTGACTCTCCTCCTCTTCAGGGTCCGCTTTAGTTCCTTCATGGAAGAGCCACAAAGGTGCCCGTCTTTCCTCATTTCTGCCTCCAGTCTCTGCTCAAAAGTCTCCATTTTCTGGCTCGTTGTCCGACAGACGCGCGGAGCGTGAGCGCAGGGTGTGTCTGGGTGTGTGACGGAATTTTAGCCGCGCGGACCCTTACGACCTTCGCGACCTTCGGGTATAAACCAGCCTTTAGGCAGAGTTTGAGGTCAAGCAAGAGGTGCACTGCTTTCATGACTGACCAGAGCTTAAATGTTGTTATAGTATTAAAAATGACAGATTAAAAAAATAAAATGTGAAAATCAAGTGTTCTATTCAGATGGTACAGTGATGTGATTGTACAGTGTGTTAATTTTCATAAAACACTGCTTGAACAATGATATTGCAGTAAATAAGCCTCTGCAGTACTCGATAAGTTCCGATAACTCGGAAGGAGTTTATTTACTGCATTAAGTGAAGGATTGCTCTGTGCAAAGTTATTAGTGTTATGAAAGGGCCTCATTCACCAGCCAGTCTAAAGAAGAACTTTCTTCTTAAAACTTACAAAGTTTTCACGAGTATCAGTACTGCCTGTGATTCATCTTACGGTCAGATTTGATTGCTGGGAGCATCTGGGTGACATCTGGAACCAGACTTTGTTATTCAAACTAGTTCACACGATGCCAGATACATTTCTAAAACTACATTTACTGTCCATGTTTGTCTTTACTTTTACCTTTCGACATCATCGGTTTATTTGCATGTATTCTAGTGATATTCTAGTTACAAGTAAAATCACAGTCAGTGCTGAGATGAAGGGTTTTAAACAATGTGAAAATGCAGAGATATTGAACTGTGTCAGCTCTGTCCCTGCACTGGTGTAATGTAAACCAAAGAGGTCAGAGTCCAGCCCTCAGCAGAACCCCACTCTTGCTGTGAGGTCTCGGTGTGTTGTCTCACATCACGCAGAGCAAATCACCGAGTTTATCCTTGTTGCAGCCGGTGATTCACGCAGCCCTGGGGCACCGTCGCGCTGAGAGGAGAGGAGAGGAGCGGAGCAGAGCAGGCGGAGCGCAGAGGCTGCTTTTAATTCACTTTGATCTCATTGTGATGGATGTTTTCAGCTCCGGCGCGCGGCATGCCCTCTCTCACACACAAACACTCCCTCACACACAAACACTCCCTTAGCCGCACTGCGCCGGACCATTGTTTAGTCTGTCACACACAATGAGCTTATCACCACGAGTGAAAGAGAACATGCACACACATACACACACACGTTTGTCCTACATCACTAATGAGGACCTCCATTCATTTCTATTGATTTTTGTATTAGTGTAGCCAAGTAATACTAACCTTATTCTCTGTGTCCACTGACTTTAACCTGAGTATCCAAAAGGTGATTTTTCTGCTTTTAGTTTTTTCAAAAAATGTCATTTGTGGTGAAAACTACACGTGCTCAAGTGAGGACCAGCAAAATACCCTCAAGATAGCAAGACAAGCGCACACACGCGTGCCTTTCTGTGAAAGGTGTAAGATGAATGGGCAAAAAAGAAAAACATCCCTCATAAAGAGAGAAGAAAAGAAAGAGAGACAACAAACGAAGCAGTGACACATTCATTCAGTTGCATAGTAGTGTAAAATCTATGTGTGTGCTGTTTAGTTGTTGCGGAATGTTATGAGGATTATGGGAAAAAACATACATAATGTCAGTGTGAAAAATCTAATTTATACAATTTCCCCATTTCTCCAAACCTTGACCATTTATGCTACCAGATGAGTTAGCATCGCTCAGCTCATAGAATATAGTACAGTGAGACTACAGATAAACTTTAAGGCCTAATCCCATTTCATCTTTTTACCCCTACCCCTTGTTTTCGTGTGCCCCCTAACCCTTGGAGTAGGTGTTGAAATCTTTACAACTCCCAAACAAAAAAAGAACATTACCTCATCTACAGGCTACTAGCGGTGCTCTGTAGGCAACTCTGGGAGTCTGCAGTGACAACAGAGGAGGGTAAAGTTCAGCAACCACGCTGCTGGACTTGAGTTAAATTTAGGGCATGCCATACTTTGAAAGAGGTGTGACAATGATTTATTATCGTCCAACCCTAATCCTGTAGTGATATGAAGCTGAAGTCAGCTGTTCACCAGTTTCTTGTTGGAACTTTTCCGTTCCACCTTGCATTGTGCAGCAGTTCTGAATTCTGAGGCACCAGAATGTAACTGCAGCACAACTTAAGGTGGAATTGGAAATTTGCTAGCTACCGAGGCATCAGCATACTGCTAGTGATTTTTATGCTGGTTATGAAGAAAAGGACCATTATATATTGAAATGACATTAAAATAAAATAATACACCGGTTATTGTCATTTTTAAAGAAGAAAGCACCGGAGTTGCGGGTTTCTTTGAGTGCCTGTGCAGCCATCTTGCTGATTTTCTTTTTTTCTCATAACACTGCGTTTGGAGTGTGAAACCACAGTTGTAGCCCTCGCACTTCGTCCTACCCCTCTATCTCAACAAAAATCAGGACACCGTACCTCTATGTGTGAACGTGCAAAATGGGGTTAAGGGCTAAGTGGTAGGGGCAAGGGCTGGAATTGGATTGGGCCATAGTTTGAGGTCAGTTTATACTGTCCTCATATAGATTTAATGGAATAAAACCTTCAACAACATTAACTGAATTTATCATGTTTGATATCAGCTTCACCTGCTATTTTTAAAGCTGAGAGAAGGTTTAAAAAAGCCAATAATGCTAATTTCTGCTAGCACCACTATGGAATTCTAGTAGTTTGTTAACACCAAGCTTGTATTATTTTACTTGGACATTTTTTGGCTGTCCTATATCAAATTTAAAAGCTTTTAAAAGACTTTCCATTTTTGCTTGAAGCTTGTAATAGATTTTATATTTATATATTTATACATACATTTTATCTTTAAAAAACCTGACTGGAAAGGTCATTTTCTGTTGGATATTTTAAGGTTTAAATCCTTTAGTTTCCAAAATAAAATAAAAACCCAGTGAAATAAAAAATATTATTGCAGTAGTTAGAGTTTAAATACAGCATGATTGTATTGAATGCGTTTTTTATTTCACAGAAAGCATTAGGGGTTCTCTGAAGGCCTAGAGGGCCCAGATGGTTCTCCACTGCTCCAAATGTGATTGATCAGCTTTACTTTTATTTTCAAAGCTGAAGGAGCGTCTAAGAAGATAGCATTTCGTGGTGTTTACCTCACTGAAGGCTGTCTCATTTTGAAGTATCTTTAGAATGCACCCTTTGTTTCTGAGAAAGTGAAGGACTCAGCTGGTATATCATTTGAGACTTTCAAGGCCCACAGTCCTTCACGCACTGCACAGACTACATTACATTACTTGTCAGCTACATCTTTCGTTAGCTCAAAACTAAACAAGCAAAGTTCAGACACCAAACGTATTGGCTGATCAACTACATTCATTTCTTTGCTGTGTTATTCATGCAATCAGCTGGTTAGGATCTTTATTTATATCTGAACCATGAGTATGGTCAGTTGTGATCAAGAGACGATGCTCACATTTGCCAAATATGCTGCAACCTAATGTTTCTTTGCTGTTCGTGTCCTTATCAGCAACCCAGCAGGACTCTATCAGCTTTTGCTTTAATGCTAAATGGTCAGGCTGAAAATCAATGTAGTGTGCTGATTATCAATCTATAACACAAACTGGGACTGTACCTTAGGCTAGCCAAAACTTTTTTGTTTATCTCAGATGTACTCTCTCGACCACAGACTATTAAAATGATAATCTTGCCTGTGAGATCAATAGCATTAAATCAGTCTGTGTTGGTTCGGGCCTGCTGTATTTCCACAGGCTCTCCCAGCGTACGACACCCCAGAGGTGTTTGGCCTCCACCCCAACGCCGACATCACCTACCAAAGCAAGCTGGCCAAGGATGTCCTGGACACTATCCTCAGCATCCAGCCCAAAGACAGCTCCAGTGGAGGGGGGGAGACCCGGGAAGCGGCGGTGGGCCGGCTGGCTGATGACATGCTGGAGAAACTACCACCAGATTATGTGCCGTTTGAGGTGAGGGGCTCTGGGACTGATTGAATGGTCAGGACCACAAGGGTCCAGATGATCCCCGTGGCTCCAGTTATCACAGGATATTTTTTCTTACCACAGATTAATGTGGTATTCACATTAAAACTCATTAAAAAATATCTCCTCTTCTGCTCACAAATGCTAATTTGGCTTCTTCTGAAAGTTTATAGACTTTTCTGTTCACTTTCATTATTAATATCAACATGCTTTCATTATTAACTGCGTTAACTGCAAATTCAAATCGCAAAGTCAAATATGCTCCTTTTTAAAGCAGCACTGAGTGTTCAAGAGGTTTTGAATTTACTACAGGTGCTTAGGAAACAAGCAGACAGGAATTGGTAGCTGTTTCCTGTTATTCCTTACCAATTAGTGAGGTTCTAGAGGAGAGCAGTGACTAAGGGTGCTGAACTGCCTTTGTCTCCTCATTATTGTGGTCAGTCTGCAGTGAAAAGCAGAATAGCACCTTTCTCTTAGTCATCTGCACTGCCTAAGTCTGACGAGCATCACTGCACAAAGCCTTCTTTCTCTGTTTCTAAAGGAACAATTTGTCAGAAATTGAATTTGCATTGTCCACCTCTTCTCTCAAATACAGTTAATTAACCCAGACAAACCTCATATTGATATTTTACTTCTTTTGTACGTGCCTCTCTATAAACTATGAACTATAATGAGGGGCTACAGAGTGAAATAAAAACAGAATGAATTGAGTCTTTTGTCTTTATTAGACTGAAAACGAATCTATTTAAAGCTGAAGGATTGTGATTTTACTCAGTGTGAGATGTATGTGTGTGTAGGTGAGAGAGAGGTTGGTGAAGATGGGTTCCTTGCAGCCCATGAACATCTTCCTGAGACAGGAGATTGACCGTATGCAGCGTGTGTTGGGATTGGTGAGGAGTACGCTCACTGACCTGAAGCTGGCCATCGACGGCACCATCGTCATGAGCGAGAACCTTCGTGATGCACTCGATTGCATGTATGACGCCCGCATTCCTGCCCGCTGGAAAAAGGTCAGAGGCTGCTCCGTTTTCAGCTGAAAGCCCAGATTTTTCAACATATCTCAGTGGATTTAGGCAGCTTTTCCCAAACCCCCTAGCTTGTAGGTGAGACTGTAGCTCATCTGTTGATGCACTGCATATATTTAGTTTCCTGCGAGGTAAGGAAATATTAATATTTGTTTGACAGGCATGCTAACAAATAAATAGCATGCATTTAAATTGACAAAGCAAACAACCAAGCAATTAAATTCATGTGTGAAGAAATCTCCAAATTCATCAAACTTCTCACTAAAGCCAGTCAGTGTTTTCATCACTCATCCAAAGCACCAACCTGTGTAGTGACAGTAAGTAAACCAGGCAGCTTATGCTTAATGTTAGCTAATGAAATTAGCTGGCTATAATGCCTAGCTATGTTTGTGGCTTCCTTTAGTGAAGTGAATAATGTTATCTGGCAATATTTTGATCAGTATTTACTCACCTGTTTGATTTTTTTTTACTTCCCAGCCAAAAAATGTCCTTGTAGAGATGTTGCTGAGTGCCTGAATCTCACACAGAACAAAAGCTGTAGATAGATAACTTTACTCTGACTGATCTGCTTCCCTGTTGATGTCTCATTCTTCATTACTTGGGTGGTCAGATGTGTGGCCTCATTTCACAGTAGGATAACATGAACCACCCTGGCCACTCCTTGGCTTTGGACTTGTTTCCATCAAAAGAAGCTCCTTTTAAGCATGTATTTAACACATACACCATATTCTCCTTGTAAAGATGTTCTCCTGAATGAAAGAACTGACGTGTGTGTGTGTGTGTGTCTGTCTGTCTTTGGCTTGCTTGTCTATATGTACTACACATATCACTTTCCACTGTTTCTGCATTTGAGCTCTTCAGTTCTGGTTCTGCTTGAATAACTTGAGTGCATGTGTGTGTGTGTGTGTGTGTGTGTGTTTGTGTGTGTGGGTGTGGGTATGTGTATTGTAGGCCTCCTGGGCTTCCAGCACTCTGGGCTTCTGGTTCACAGAGCTTTTGGAGCGGAACCGGCAGTTTCAGGGCTGGATCTTTGAGGGACGACCAAACTGCTTCTGGATGACAGGCTTCTTCAACCCACAGGGCTTCCTGACAGCCATGAGACAGGTGAACAGGCTGTTAACATACACACACACACACACACACACACACACACACACAGACGCAGACAGATACTCTCAACCAGCTAGCATGTACTCATAATTCCTGTCTAGATCTGAGAAGATGCCCTTTACGGATCAGCTGTTCCAACAAAGTTCAACATTTGTATTGCAGATCATATCAAAATCACAGCATTTCATATTGAACCAGTTTCTCACCCTATAGAAGTCCATTGCCACTAGGTAGAGGAGAAAAAAAAACTTTTTTCTCCTTCCTCTTCTTGTTCTTCATTGTGGTAGTGTTATGTCAAAATACTGCCTTCGTTTATCAGATTAATGACTTGGGTCTCACTTTATTTGGATAGCGTCCAATCAGTTATCTGTAGATGTGCGATTAATTAACAAAGTTTCTGCTGAACGCCCATTGATTCTCAGAAGTGTTAGAGATAGGGTTCGCATTAATGACAGGGCTGGACTTAGAATAGGGTGAGAGTTAAGGTTAAGGCTAGTGTTGGCATTAGGGACAGGGTTAGAGGAGGGGTAAATTAAGATAAGTTATCATGACTTATTTTCTTGGGATGTTGAGATCCCTAAACAAAACCATGGGTTTATGTTATATTTAAGGCTCTGGTTTTTATTTAGCTGGTTTATGACCAAGCCCCCACTCACAGCAAAACACTGCTGGATTTTCATCTCCATTCACAGATTGTCACTAATTTAGTTTAATGACCTACATTTTCTGCATCATTGCTCTGAATCGGACAATATAGTTGATGGGTGGGGAAGCCAAGTCTACATCAATGCATACCACTAAAAGCCCTGGAAAGAGATATATAAAATATATATTTATAGATGCTATAAAAAAATCTGAACTCCAACAAAACATGCATGCATTCACAATACTTCAGACTGAACTCAGTGTTTCTGGACTGCAGACAGAATCACTGTCACAGAAAAAGCCCTAGGCTGAGGTAGACTGTGAGTAATAAGTGACGTACTGTAGCTTTACTAACTAACAGATGCTAAATATACTGAAAAGGGAAAGAGATCTACTACTAGAAACAAGAATGTGCTCGCTTGATAACACCGCAGAACACTTGTCTCATCTCAGTGAAGTTATCTGAAATATACTGAGGTAAAGTCATAATATGAGTTGTTTTCTCTCTCATACCGCAGCTGCTTGTGTTTTCCTGTCTGTCTATTTTAAAAATCTGTAGCGTTACGGTCGCTTACAAATCTAGCATTACTTCTTCTGCTTCTGGGAATGCTGAAAATGTAGATGTGCCTCTACACTCAGCCATATTCAAAAGCATACTGTGCTCCATCTGTATGTCTTGTTGGTAAGGTTGCTGTTTCAGTGGATGGGAGTGGATAGACATTCCACATCATGCTGCCATATTGTTTACTGGGAGCTATATCCTCCATATTTTCACAAAATGGCTTTTTCATGGTAAAGATCCTGTTTTTTAAGCGCTGGCGTGGTGCAGCACACTCCACTACTAAGAAATACAATGTTCTTCTTTAAATATAATTGGGCACTGGTTTTTGTCTTTGTCCTCATCTGTATTCCTACCTGCAGTGTGGAAGTGTTCCGATTAACATAAACGAGGTTGATCAGGCAACTCAATTAAGGTCCAAAGTTTACTTAACCAGCAAATTAGAATCACATATTTGCTGCAAGAAATGGGTTTTTTCCCCACCACACTAGTTTATCACATTAAGTGATATAATGGAGGGTAGGTGACACCACTTAAGCCTTCAGAGGAACTTTTCATTTATAAGAGCTAGTTATGGTTCAACAACAGCTACTGATGAGATTGGATTTTTTTACTTTTATGTTGTTCGCTGCACGTGTCAGTTTACTTATATTTAAAAGTGTACTTCTCAGCTGCTGTTTGCTCCTCTGCTCTTGCCGTCATGTTCTTGAATTCTCGCCAGCACACAATGAACCTCGGGATATGTTGGCTGGCGAAGGATGCACCCATTGGATCCTCTGTTGCTATGAACAAGAAGGACATTTCTCAACCACATATAAAGAAGACTTCGAAATGGGACAACCTAGTCACACTGATGTGATGCAATTGGCCTTTAAATGTAGCCTGCGAAGGATGCAACCCTTGAATTGGGACACAGCTAGAGAAAACAGTATTTAATGAATTGTTTAACTGTTGAAAAACATGTTAGAGAGTCTGTGACAAATGACTGAGGCAGACAGTTTCTCATGATATGTTCTCCCCATCACAAGCTCAGTATGATGTAGTTGTACTTCTTAGTGTTATCAGGTTACTGAAGGGCAAAACTGTGTTTTTGAGTAAAAGCAACATGTGATTGACACTATAGAGGAGAAAAAAATGATTATCTGACATTAGAAAAAAAAAATCTATTTTTCATGTCTGGCTCTGTTCTCACCGAATGACTCCTCTACGTGCGTCCCTGGAAGATTGGAAGTTGAAAAATGGAAGTTTCTGGAAGCATGTTTAGCAGCTAATAATAGCAGCGGGATAACATATTCTTCAATACACAGATGACTGATGGCACATGTATGCTGTGCCTTCAACATATGGTAGTATGAGGGAGACTGATTGAGGAAGGGGAGAGAACATGGGATGGAGTTTGCGAGCCTTCTGCTTGGAGCTAGAAGGCCGGCCCCCTGTTTAACTGTGGTCGGACTGAGGGACATGGAGAAGATGGGGAGGTAGTAGTGACTGCAAAAAGGTAGTAGTGATCATTGGGGGTGGGGGTAGATTATTTTAAATGAGTTGATTATAGTTTTACAGACATTTAGATACTTTTAGACAGAGAATAAAAGCTCTGTGGAGGTGCAAAACCTCGACCTGAGCAGATTCAGCCATGTAGGTCATATCAGTAGTGTCTTCATCCAGGCTACATTAATATGAAATACAACAATCCACAATTCCATAAAACATTAAAGACGTCCATTACAAAGACTCAGGGTCTACAATGTTGAGTGATTGCTTAACTTGAGTCTGTGTGTATTTAATTTCAGCCTTATTTTATTCAGAATCTGAGAGTGTATGTAACTAATATCGCATATAAAGCCTTGATTGAAAAGAAAATGATCTCTGATTTACTGAAGGATATACAGTGGTGTGGGGCCTAAAATTCTGAGACTTTTCAAATGATATCACCATAACAGTTTGCAGTAGGATCTTCAAATGTTTACATACATTTATGAATTTCTTTGTATTAGAAACTATGTCTTTTTTGCTTTAATGACTGCACTTGAGCTGCCATGGACTTCATAAGTTTATGCAAATCTGACCAAATCTGATGGACATTATTACAAATCTGCCTTCAATAGCAGAATCTTGGCTATTTCTTCACTTTGTTACTTTTCAAAATTCTAAACCTTTTTGTTCTTCAGTTTTTGGGTTTAGATTTTAATGTGGTTTCAGATTTTTCTTAACTGTCCACTAATTTAGAGAGTATTAACAATGTAATCTGCTAGTTTTATGTCCAGGTGGTGCCTATTGTGCTTAAGCTGAGTCGGTGTAAAGACTAAAGTAGAGAGAAAAATGAAATGCAGCAGTCCACTGAAGGACATGGGTTATGGAATCCTAAATGTGATTTTTGAAAGCTGTCTGACCAACTGCTGGCCACGTTTCTCTAACTCTCCAAAATTCCAGTTCACCTGACCGCTCATTCTCTCCAGTGATGGTACACACAGTGGTGGATATACTCAGTCTTCTGTGTACATGAAGCCATGCTCAGCTGACTGGCCACCTGACAGCCTAACTTCAAACGCTTGTTTATGAACCCTGCAGTTACAGATGGGACTAGTCACTATTAGACTTGCCTTTCACAAAGATTTGAGTAAAGTGTTCCTTTAACTTGTGTTAAGCAGCATCTCAAAGCAGGGTCACTTGAGGAAGGGATGATTAAATCTCTGCTTTTAATCAGAACACGTGTCGAACGTGCGGCTCATGAGGGAGTTTTTTTTGGCCACTTTTCCTTCAAGACAACCCCCCCCCAAAAAAAGGTCATGCCTCCTACATGTGGACTACACCATGCTGATTTGTTCCCAAACAGTAACGATGTTTTTAAGCTCTTAACATTTATCTTCCAGTTCTGGTGAATTTCAGCTAGTTTGCATAAATTTGAGGCAGTTCATAATGTCTTAATTGATAGATTAAGAGAATGATTATGATAGTTATATTGAAGATTAGTGTATAATTACTGTACTGGCTAACGAATGTGTTCCTAAAGATTACCATCATGTTATACTGAGGTGTCTCTCAGGCACTGATTCTCTGAGTCTCTGTCTTCACAGGAAATCACTCGGGCAAACAAAGGCTGGGCCCTGGACCGGATGGTGCTGTGCAATGAAGTGACGAAGTGGATGAAAGACGACATCACTCAGCCACCACAGGAAGGCGTGTACGTGTACGGCTTGTACCTGGAGGGCGCAGGCTGGGACCGCCGTAACTGCAGGCTCACCGACTCCAAACCTAAAGTGCTGTTTGAAATGATGCCCGTGGTCAGAATGTATGCTGAGAACAACGGTGAGAGCTGGATAAGCTCGGAGACTCACTGCCTTTTTAAAACAAGTATTAGCTGTGTCCCAAAAAAAATACAACCCAAAGTGCTTTACGGACAGGACACTAAGAAAGTTGTAAATCAAGCATAAAATTCAAGCTCCACAAAACGATTAAACACAGTTCAGATTTTTTGAGGCTGTTGGTCATAGAAACAATTTTGACTTTTTTTTACTCATTGTTTTGTTGAACCTTTAGCAATTACTGCACCTCTCAGTATAACAGCTTTTACATCTACAGGCCAAAAATCCACAAATCCATTAACAGGACCCAGCACCCCCCTCCCACATGCACACACACATCCATTAACAGGACCCTTAGCTTGTACCTCTTGTACAAAGCACAGTGTTCAGTTCTGTTTTAAGAGCTGGATAAAGTAGTGCACGGTTTGAACTGGAAAGATGTAGAGTGGCTCCATTATTTAAGAGAGGGTGGTGGGCTGGGAGGCTGGTGGCCCCTATTACATCGAACATCACAGCTGCAGTGTTCCACCAACGCCTGCAGGTACCCGTGCCTTCCCAAAGCACGGGCATAAATGTTCTGAATAGTGTAGCAAAAAACAAATTTGCTCAAATCTTCCACTTAGCCCAAATGTAGTCGGTGTGTGGAGTCTGAAGTTTGCATCTTTATTTTAAACTTGTGTTGCCTAAACCTTACACACTTGCCTCAAACCAGGACGAATGCTAAGTAATCTCGAGTAGACTCACTCACACTGTAGGGATGAGCAGTTTGGTTAAAAATGTATAGGTGTATAAAATATTCATCCTTTTGGTGATAAGTAATAAAAATCACAATGTTCATGCATTCTTTACAAAATGGCTCTAAAGAGTGACTTTTCAGTCAGAAGAACCATTATTTGGACTAAAAGGCCTTTAATCAAGGCAATAAGAAACAAGAAATGTGTTCAGAAATCATTTTTTACTAAATGAATACAAGGACAGATGGTATAAAATGTTTTTCATTTGTACTGCACTGGATGCTCCTCATCTCTGTACATCTACATTTTTAGAAAAACATAAGATGTTTTTAGGCTTATGCAAAACAGGTTAACATGATAGACAAATGCAGAACGTTACTTATATTCCTGCCCAAACAGGAAAACGAATAAACGGATGCTGCTCCCCACTGCACAGGGCAGTAGTAACCCACTGTGCTATGCAGCAGTTTGCTTTAGGCTTTGAGATTTCTATTTTTCTCTTTCTTATCTCTTATATATATGTGTGTGTGTGTGTGTGTGTGTGTGTGTGTGTGTGTGTGTGTGTGTGTGTGTGTGTATATATATATATATATATACTACTTTTTTTTTTAGCTATGCAACAGTTTTGGAAAACTGTGTCATAAGAACAAGCAAACTTCAGACCCCGGCTTTGTCTTGGCTGATAAACTACATTTGATGTTTCCAGATTAGCCAGTTCATGAGTTCAGTTTGAGTACTAGTGAAGGATTGCGGATCTTTCCCAATGGCCGGAAGAAACCATAAAGCCAAGGCAAAAACCAGGTCCAGTAATTTACATCACCCTTTAGAAGCCCACTCCTATGGTGGCATTAATTCAAAATCCCTTCCAGGAAACAGACACATGAATATAACATTTAAATGTCACAAACAGGTGTTTAATAATGGCTTTGGTCTGTGTGCCTCCAGTACTAATGGAAGGAGATTATGTAGCGGAAGATTGACAGTAGCTCTAGGAAATAATTTAGAGCTAATTAGAAGCTTAAAAGTGAGCATAAGCTGTTATGTAGGGATATGTATGGGTAATTAACAATGATATGCAGAAGAACCGGTTTTATACGGTACGAGTTGAAGATGGTCAAACTGAAGCTGATGAATTCAAGATTTGTTAATAAATTTTTTTTTTAATCTTCATCTAGACTTTGGTTCCATAAGGTTTCATAATCATGAGTTGTTTAGAGGCCTAAACACTCAATCTGAATGGCTTTCTGGGGATACTTAGAATATTAACCATGATTTAGGACCAAACAGCAAAGCCTGCTGTCTCCTGCAGTGCCCAGGTTTCAGAGGGATTTATCTGGGGAAAAAAAAAATCCTAACTCTACTAATAAACGTTTAATAGACTTCTAAACGTTTAAGAGAATGAAGCTGATAATGTGTAGTCCTAAAACTGTCTCGCTGTTATTTCCAGGTGTCAAGGACTCTCGCCACTACTCCTGTCCCATTTATAAGAAACCTGTGAGGACGGACCCGAACTGCATTGCAGCTGTGGACCTGAGAACAAGCCATCCTCCTGAGTACTGGATATTGCGAGGTGTAGCTTTGCTGTGTGATGTAAAATAATCTCCATAGACCTGTGGGCTTACATTACTTTCAGACCTGTTTCAGTGCATCATTCTCTGCCTTTGCTGGTCTAGCTGTGGCATTTCTATTTGATCTGTTCAGTATTTTTAAACTCTCAAATCATGTACATCTTACCTGCTGCAATTTCTACTTTTTGTACAGGAGGCTAAACTCTACAACTAAATTCTATTAAATAAATACTTTTGGAGCAAGAGGTCTATGGCTCAGTGTATTTTAACTCTAAATCATTCAACAGAATTTCTGCCAAAAACAGTAAATCATTACCAAACCTCCCCTTTGCAAGTTGTGTTCATTTGCCTTCTCGGGGCATTTGGTTTCCCGTACTGAAGCACCTCAGTGCCTCCCAACACCAGCTGCAGTGGCTTTTGCTAAAGATACGTACATAGAGTAGAGAGGGCACAGCTAAACCTGCTAATTAGCAGCCCAGATGAAGCTCAGGTGTTCCAAGTCTCCCAGTAACTGGCCCCAGGCACCAGCACTGCAGTGCACAGGTGTGCTCCACTGAGCTCTGCCTACAGTACCTCAGTACATCTTGAGCGCTATTTGAGCCGGATTCATTTTACCAGAGGAGGTTCAGTAATGCAAATAGAGAAATACAAATAAATCTGAAGTGAACTTCGTTTTTTACAGCTGGAGGAAGTTGTAAAAGCTATCAGCCCTTGAGATCATGCAGAAAACACTGCCTTGTTGACATTATCTAAAAGAGGGCCACTTTTTCTGTATCTGTACCTTTCATGCACCGTTCTTGTTTCAGCCTGACACAAAGAAGCAGGTCGGCAGGAAGACGAAAGTACATACAAAGTTTAATGATTCTTTTTTACAAAAACAAAAGAAAGAAAAACAATGCATTAAAACATCAAAACACTTTTTTGTTATATTTGGTTTTCTTACAAAATAATTGCTACCATACTTATGTACCCTGTGCACAAACCCTGCTTATGAGATACTGCAGAAATGGTATCACTTTAAATACATCCAAGATCTCGTGCATCTAAGGACAAGGCGAGATTATTTACAAATGTCTGTGGTGTTCCTAGATTTTCACTAAACACTGTCTGGGGCTTGCTGGCTCATGGCATTACATTCCCTTGCGAAAGAGATCTGGTCATCTCTGTGTGAACAAAGTAGGTTTTCAGTTCTCCTTTCCCTTTGACGTTGATGATCCCTCGACATGAGCACGTGTAGCCCAGCGCCAGCAAGATTCGACTCGTCTCCTCTGTAACCTGTATACACAAAAGAAAAGGGAAGATGATCAGACACAAATGTTCACAACAAACAGCAGGAAATGTCACTTTCGAGTCTGAAATCAATGAAATAATCCATCAGTAAATTTCAAAACTATGAAATCAAGCGTACTTGTATTTTCCCGAGCACCCCAGTGCTGTCCATCCGGCTGGCTACATTCACTGTGTTGCCCCAGATGTCGTACTGAGGCTTCTGGGCTCCAATAACTCCAGCAATCACAGGCCCATGGTTAATACCTGCACAGGGATAGAACATGTTTAGGCTCAATGCTGTACTGCTCTAGTGACGTTCCTGAAATTGTGTTCAATAAAAATGCTGTTTTTACAAAATATCTAGACAGATAGAACTTGATTGATCCTGAATCGAAATTTCAGCATTACAGTAGCACACACACACACACACACACACACACACACACACATCTTCTAAGCCGCTTCTCCTTGTGGGTCGTGGGGGGTTCTGGAGCCTATCCCAGCGGTCATTGGGTGGAAGGCAGGATAGGAAGACATATAATTGCACACAAACTTACATTAGGCAGAAATAAAAATAGGAAAAAACAGGCATAAATTAGGCAGAAATAGAAAAATAGACATAAATCAGAGTAAACTATGAGAGACCAGGAATAAAGTTGCATATTTATATAGCATACAAGAATATTTGTGAGCAGGTATTGCAGGTATTGAAGTGGTACAAGGTGTGTTTACAGTGTAAGTGCACAGTGAGAGTCATTACAGTAGCGGTTATGATATACTGCACAGGAGAGGAGATACAGTGATGTGACTTGGCACAGTTCAGACACACTTCAGTACCGTCTCTGCAGTAGGAGACTTGTAAAGCATCTACTACGTACTAGTGCTAAAAAAATGTCCTTTGTTAAAACTGGACTCTGGTTCATAGTTGTGTGCTCTGGCAAGACGTTTACAAAACTATGAAAAGACTAGTCAAATTTTGGCTGATTCCCAACTCTGATTAGTAGGTACATAAAGTAAATGGTCCAAAGCCCTAAGATAATGGTTTTGTTTAATCTGAGAGGCTGGCAAGTATATGTTCATGATAATATGACCAAAAACTACAAAGGTAACGAAATGACTTAAGTATATGACGACTGGCTACTGAGAATTTTTATATTCTGAAGTCGTAAGGTTATATTTACCACTCATTACTATTCAACAACTGTCTCATCACTTGAGGATGTTTGTTTTTGATTTAGTACATCAATATTGTACACCATCCTCTTTATTTTTGGCTGGGTGCTTTATCTTTAAATAGACCTGTCTAGCAGAACTAATTGCCTGTTTGTGCCACACTCCACAACGTGAATGATCAATATGCCTTTTCAACTAGGTACTGGTATAACATTGTTTTAAACCAATAAAGTAGGTTCAACAATTATTTTCTCATTTAACAGTAAATCATTTAATCATTTACTTCCCTGCTCCATTAACAGTCCCGTCACACACGGCTGCAGTGTGCAGTGTGATACAGTAGTAAACACCCCATTCATCATGCACCTACATTTATCTACAAGTCATTTACTCACCATTCAAAAACATCCCTGTTACTTATTTTCCTTCCTTTTTAATATGTTATGATGTGGGCTGGGGGTTAGGAAACCAGCCCTGTGACTGAAAGTTTGCTGGTTTGATCCCCTCGGCTGACAGTCCATGACTGAAGTGCCCTTGTGCAAGGCACCTAACCCCCAGCTGCTCCCCGGGTGCCGTGGATAGGGCTGCCCACCACTCCGGGCAAGTGTGCTCACTACCCCCTAGTGTGTGTGTGTTCACTAGCGTGCATGTATGTGTGTGTTTCACTGCACAGATGGGTTAAATGCGGCGGTCTAATTCCACAGTTGGCTGATGGCTCTGAATAAATCAATAAATGTCTATTTCTGAGACAATGTCTAACAGGAGGGACTTCTCTTTCACCCAGAAGTGCAAGCCTTTTTGCCTTCTGTCACTCACATTTAGTTTGGTTTCACAAGCTAAACTATGTGTTGTGCTGCATAAAGCACCAAAAATGCTGCAAAAATTCATGAGTCAGTGGAACAAGCTGAGTATTTATATGTCCAAATCTATCTTAGGAAAGTCTGACCAGCCAGGACCACATGTTTTAATGGCACAAGCCTGGCTGACTAAGACCTTAGTCAGACAATGACAGTTGAGATGTGCTGTGTACATGGCCATTTCTTAATGTGACCAGCAGTTGTGTGCATGTAAACGTAGTCATTGAAGGGTTTAACGTTACATTACTAACCAAATATTTAAATATATTTCGTTACAGACACAAATATACAGTCAGCTCCATAATTATTTGCACTCTTGGTTAAGAGGTCATAAAAATGTTTGTGGTTAGTCTCACGCTGAAAATATGAGATAAATCTAACCTATAATTAAAAAAAACTGTTGAAGAAGAATGATTTGTTAACATAACCATGTTTGTCATCCTGCATACTTTGTGCAGCCTCCCTTTGCCAACATAAGAACAGTGAGTCTTCTCCTTTAATGTTTTATAATGCTAGTATAATACAAAGTAAGCAATCTGAGACTCCTCCTCAACACAGAACACAGATTTTTGATGTTGTTTAGGTCAGGCTGCTGGGATGACTATGTCAAAGGCCTGATTCTGTGGTTATTAAATCATTTTAGGCATGGATTTGGACTTTGTCCTGCTGGAAGATGCAAACATGACCCAGTTTCAGCTTTTTGGCAAATGTAGCCAATGACCTCAATGACCCATGATGAGTCTATGATGCCATGTATCCTAAAAAGATTCTCACAGCCTTTGGTGGAAAAACAGTCCAAAACACCACAGACTTGCCACCATACCTAGCAATGTGGATGATGTTCTTTCTGTCTGTCCTTCTTTTAATGCCAAACCCACCTTGAGTGTTTCTTGCTCCATTTGTGTCTCATCTGATCACATCACACAGTTCTAGTCAAAGTTCTTGGAGCGTCTAACTTCAGGCAGCTTTCTCATTTGTGTATTGTCTAATATTCCCAATGCTGATGAATGACTAAGGGAACTTGACCTTTGTGACTGATGGATGACTGCTTATGTTTTACTGAACCCTGAGGGCTCATAAGAATTTCTAGAGGTTCCAACAATGGACACGTATCTTCTTTCCTAATACACACACACATATCGCTGTCCAAAAAAAAAACAAAAGATAATGACTTTTTTTTTAATCATTTCAGCTCAGAATCTGCCTTTTACATTGCGTGAAAATGATGAATGAAGCAACAGAAATGCTCCAAAAATGAACGGAAATAGTAAAGAAGGGGTTTGCCTTCTCCTGAAAAGTTACCATTTTGGAGAAAATGATCAATGACAACAGTCATTCTTAAAAAATTAGCAGTGATTACGGTGATAAACTACAAACCACTTCCTAAGTTTGATTTAAATGCATTTACCAAGTTACCAAACAGAATGACATTTTACTGACCAAAAGCTGACCAGCTTCATAAAGCAATCAATAACAACCCTCTATGAGGGGACACCAGCAATTCTGCCCATGTCTTAGCAAAACCACTTAGGTATCTCACCTGTGCAGTGACATTTGTAGTGTAAAGTCCTTTAAACCAACCGTGGCTCGCTTTGATTACACTGACCTGAATGGAAATGACTGCTCAAACATTTTACATGACAAATTTTTTTACTGAACAAGCTAAAACTACACAAATAGCTCCTGTGTGAGCAAGTGGTGAATTAAACACGGCTACATTAATTTAATTTCTCCATTTCTGGATGGCATGTAGTGGCCTTAATTAGACAAGACTTAAAATGCTTTTCAAAGCACATTTCAAATGCTACTGCGGCATGAATTCAGGGCAGCGTCAGACTGCTTTTCATATGCTGAGAAATGAGGGTAAGGGTACAGGAGACAGAGAAACCCTCAGCTACCAGGAGCAGCTTGAGCTTGACAGGGACAGAGAGAAGCATGGCAGATGTCACTGTGGAGACTTGACAGTCAGATGGCTTGAGCTCCAGTGATCTGAACGCAGGCCAAATCCACTCAAATACTTCAGGCAGCACAATCATGCTTGAGGGCGCAGTGAAAGCAGAATGGGAAAGTCTGATGGAGGACAGCGTTTCCATTGCTACTCGATTTGATTAGAGGCTCTTGCTAAGAGTAGCCTATTTTGTCTACAGAAAATGCAAGAAGACATCTTGAAATTACTAATAATGTGTTTGCTTCAAATACTACAGTAACGTTTTATCCAATGATGTGATAAATATCAGAATAATCACTTCAATTATCTTTATTAAGCTCACAGCTGACCTGTAGATTTCATCCTATGATTAATTCCTACAGATTTGTTTAGCTACGTACCAACTCTTAGCTTGAAGTCATTGAAGGAATGCTTATTGATGACATCGAGTTTTCCCACCAGTGCGAAGGCGAACTCCACCATGGTACCGATGTGCATGTACTGCCTATCGTGCTCCTGAAATTTCAAAAAGCAAATGCATTATGAATGCACCAAAAACCTTCAAAAGCCATTAAACTGTGCCCTCAAACTTCCTTTTAGGTGTATAATTTATAAGAATGGGTTTGGGCTCAGCAGTCGTCAAGGATGGAAATTTCTCTCTCTCCTGACATATCTTCCCTGACTGCTTGGGCTCAGACAGTGGCAAAAACAGTAGCTCTGAAATGTAGTTTGCTGTGAGGATATATGTCTCTTTTAAGAAGTACTCCATAAATGTGGCTATTACAAAATGAAAGCTAACAGAAGTGGGTAACATGGTCTTCTACATAGTCTGATGGATCCTACCAAGCCTCTTAGCATCCAAGCAATCCTAAAGAGTTTTCGTTGAAGTATTTCTAGCTCCGTCTTAATTAGTCTTTAGCTTAAAGCTGCTGATTTTGTTATTCCAGACTGTTCCGTTACATTCTTTTGGTCATTTTTGTCAAAGTGTTACCTGGGCATGTTCAGGTGTGGCATTTAGTCCAGTGGCTGCCATATAGGTGCTTCCAATGGTCTTGATTTTTTCAACTCCACTGAACTTGGGCTTGGAGAGCAACTACATTAGAAATAGCAATGAGTTCCCAACCACACCAATTACATAAACACAACAAATTTGTACAAATTAACACAAATTAGCCCTGCTGATATTGCAGCTAACAAGCTACATTTTCTTTTCTCTTGCAGAAATATTCTTGTAATAAGGGTCAGTTGTTGCTAATAATGAAATAAAAAGCTATTTCTTGAAATACCAACAAATAAGTGAAAAAACAGATTTATGAACATTTTGCTATTCATAAAAAAGAAACAATGAACAAAAATATCAGTTAAATATGTTCACACTTCCATATAAAGATAATAATGTATAATAGCATTAATATTGTAAATGCATAGTTGCAAACACAGAATTGTGGAAGACCATATCTGCAGATATCAGATGTTTAGTCACTGCATGAATGTTTTAACTTTAAGTAGCCTTTTTTTATCAGATTACCATCCACACATTTACACTCTGAATATTATAATGTTATGTTACGCACTCAGCTCTTCAAGTAACATATACTGTTACAGTAACTCCCTCATTATACAATATTATTGTAGGAGCCCGTTAGCCTGTTAGCTAGCTTAGAGCAAACAACCCAGTTACAGAGAATACAGAATACAGACCAATTACAGAAATTTCCAAATTCTGCTTGCACAGATACAAACATTGATGACTACACAGTGAAAGGATGTAACAAAGTCTTTTAGACCTCACTGTTAAACAGAACAACTGTGATTCCTCTCCTTCTATGCTGCTTTTGATTTGCACTGTCATATTATTTGTACTAATATTGTCTGCACCTGTGTTTGTAAGTGGCAGTTCAAAATAACCAGTTGGGTTAAATAAGTCAGACTTCCCATCAATAGCTCTTTGGTCTTGATTGCTATGCCTGACGCCTTATTATCACATGGGGGAATAATATAAATAAATACAAAAAAAAAAAAGAAAGAATAACATCAGAAACAGAGTACATGTAAAAATAACACAGAACAATACATGAAACTAAATACAGAAATTAAAAAACAAGATTATATAATTAGTAAATCATATATCATCATATCAGAAATAAATTAATCAGGAAATACAAAATTAATAAACTTAAATCAAAAACGAAATAAAATAGAATCAAACCAAAAGAAATATATGCCTCATTTAATTTAGTGTTTATTCAGTCAATTTTTCATATTGACAGATCCTGCCCTCCAAACAGATTTGAGAATCATACAAACGAAAAAACTGAAGTCACCTCATCAAAGTCAGCGATGATTTCATTCAGCAGCCTGAGGCACTCGAGGCCTTCCTTGTTTACGTCTGACTCTGTGTAGAACTCTTTGAAGTCTGGGATAGACGCAAACATTACACAGACCAGGTCGTATGACTGGTGATATAGATCCTGTCAGACACAGCAGAGAGAGAGATCTAGAGCTTGAAGAGATTACAAACTCATCAGCATTGATACAACATCACAGTCAGGCAGAACTGACTTCTTCTCCGTGAGCCACATTCTAATATTTTATATATTTTTTCCAGTCAAACTCATTTGTCTAATGCTTGGTGTCTGTGCTGGCTTTATGCTGCTCAACATACTGAAATAAGTACTAAAATGACCTTGACTGGGCTGATAACTAGACAGTAATTTAATGCATAGTAAGTAAAAAAAATGACATTCAGAAATATAAAAATGAATGTACTCTAAAATACTGCTTGTTCGGTCAACCAGTGGCAGATTCATATGCTAGCATACTAGTTTGATAGACTAATCTCCCTATATACCCACTCTACAAGATTTATTAGGGGACAAACTGGGGCTGTACCACCTGAAGAGGGGCCTCTAGCGCACCAATCAATGTAAATCTTTGTAAGAAACTTCCTTCCAGGGAGTGTGCACCCCCAGAGCAGTGGCTTTAGCAGTGCACTCTCTAATGTGTCTATCTATGGTTGAACCTCATTGAGTGGAGTGATCTAAATAAGATTTTCTGATACGGGTGTTCCAACGTGAGGTAGTAGCACTTGACCTTTCTGTGTAGCACAGAACTGTTTTAACAGTTTAGAATATTAACAAGTTTACTTTATAGTGAGGATCTAAGGCAAACCACTACAATGCTTCTCACCTCGTTCTTCCAGTTTCGGGCCAGGAAGTGCTCTGCTACATGGGCTGGTAGAACGTTTTCCAGTAAAACACGGTTCAGGTTCTCCATAGTCTCAATCTCCTCACACTCCTTCTTGAACTTGTTCTTCCACAGGAAGTCCAACCTACAGTAATATTCATTCTGTTACAAGAGGACACAGAGGTGAAGAGACTGGAGGTCACCATGCTCCTTTCACTGACAAAACAACACAGCAAATCCACAGAGAGAAGCTGCACAGTTTTGCAAGCACCTAGCATTCTGATGAAATATCTGACCAAAACATGCAAGCAGTAGACAAGTCTAGTTTTACTACTGAAGAGGAACTACGCAGTACATGACAAAAAAATCAGCTGCATGTGAGACAAACCTTCAGATTCAAACCTTCTGATCAAATGTTGGGGGGCAGAAATTTACTGAATGTCTACGGTCTATTTAATTCTTTAATGTATTCTGGGTAATTACATTCCTGGCATTTAGGCTGTGTTATTGTCATTAGATAACAGTGATTATATTAAGTTATATAATAAGATTTGTTGAAAAGACAACAAATAAAATTTGTTGAAATTTTTTACATAGTTTGTCATCATAAAAACGTGAACTTGTTCACCAGCCTGATGGCATTAGTATTAAATGCAAGCTACAACAATCGGTAGCTAGAATTAAGCTCTGTTCGAGCTGGATTAGTTTAACATTAAATAAATGTACATATCATTATAAAATTTATATAACTGACTATTTAATTAATATTAAGAATTGGCATTTGAGGTGATTTTATTTCACTGTCATTTGTCTTTTATAATGGTTTATTACAATGAAGTGCAATCAGTAAGGTATGGTTTGTGTTTTATTTTAATAAATAACTAGAAATGATTTGATTTGTAAAACATTAACTCATGCAATACACTCTGCACAGGTTTACGCATCATCATCCTGTACACGCTAAACTTAGACTTTGGTTTAGCTTTACAGTAAATGAATGTTGTTCTTAAAGATTTTTTCCTCATTTATCATGACATCAGATTCAGAATCTTTATTTGGCAACTGCAAGATGTACAAGGATTTTTTTCCTCATGCAGGTGTCAACATAAAATCCAATAAAATATTGAAAGATTATATATGTCTATTACCTACTGCTTTTCAAATTGTCTTAAATATAAGCAGAACAAAAGCAAACCTAAATCAATCTCTCCTGCAGAATACCATGCTTTTGCTATTGCCCTCCAGAGCTCTTTCCCCCTCTCTGACATGGTCTATGCGCAGGCGATAAACTCTGAATCGTGAGCAAATAAATCACATCAACTGCTTCTGTCTGAAATGTCATGTGTGAGTTAGGTCGGAAAGGCATCCAGAGGAGAAGGGAGCGTGAATGTGATCTCCTCTGCATGGCCCATAGCACGCTAAGCTGACATCTCTCACTTACCAAGGGACAAAAAGAGTTTTATCAGAGAAACTCAAATACTTTCCCTTGTTCTTTATGTATGAATGAGAAGAAAGTTTTAAATTTTCAGTAATTTTGTGACATTATTTATTCACCCTCTGTTCTATTTTTACTAACCTTCACCAGCAACATAAATGTTCTGACCCATCACAGCCATTTCTGGCTACAACCAAAGATGATGGACTGGCTGTGTCCCAGCGATTGAAACACTTTCACACACATCGACTGATTAGAATCTCCAAAAGCCACTGAAATGGCACTCACACTTGGCTATGAATATGTGGAAGAACTTGGAAGTTTCCGATTTTGAATGAAGCAAGTTTTCTGCGCTACTTTCACTTTCCAACTTAAAAAGCAGTCTGCTCAGTGTCACCCTGTGCCTGTTCTATGAGTAGCAAAAATATATTACAATTTGCATTCCTTTTCCTCTCATTGAGTACAGTGTGTAAGGGCCTTTAGTCTAGACCATGCCGCCACCACAATATATCTAATGAATGGCCCACCAAATGTCGGTCATATGCCAACGAAAGTGTCCTTGTGCATTGTATTGGTCACACCCACTGTTCCAGTCTGGGCTTTATAGCTTTATCTTGACATGACCCAAAACTCCCTGCTATACATCATCCTAGAGAGGTAGAACCAAGAGCAGAGAAACGAGGGAAATTGACTCTCATGGCGCTATCTGAATTTGGGACAGTGAAATAGGGCCTGGATAACCGATGGGATGACTCTCTATACAGCTCTGATGGATGGCAGTGCTTTTCTAAGGTCCGGGCTATGTTTAGCAGCTGCTATCGAGCTGTGTGGCTTTTTTGCACCTCATCTACGCAAACACTTCAGGGTGAAATCATTACTGCTGGGACGACACTTAGTAACGAGAGGCGCATATTTGGCGCGTGCATTCTCAACCCGTTTCCCTGCTTCTATATTAAAGCAAGCTCTTGTTCTATTTTTCCAGCTTTTTTCACTGAGTGAGAAAAGTGCGGCATATGATCAGAGTCAATCTCCCGGCTGAGAGTCGGGAGAAGAGGAGATATTGAAATTATGATTTGAATGTAATGAAAAGTTACTTTTGTGTGTAGTCTTGTTCTGTGGAAAGAAAAACCATCTGTTACATTTCTGCCATGTCATTTCTTATATCAAAACACACAGAAAAAACAGAGACTCTTACCTGTCAATACAGAACCCAAATCAGATGTAAATGTGATGCATTTCATAACTAAGCATGTCATTAATTTTGTTGTGCACATGTAGTGCAAACTGACAATGGTTAAGATAGCTTGTTATTATTGTTAAGGATCTTTTTGGTTAAAAGACCAAACAGAAAACTTAAAAAAAACTCATCCAAAATAAAAAAAGAAATCCAAATTAAATTTATTCCATCACATAATATCTTCAAACTTATTTATCTGCTTATTTTAACTTCTTATCCACCATTGACTGGCTTCAAGTAAACATTATTCAGCAAATCCTTTCAGTCCCATGTGGTCTCATCATCTTTTTATTTGTGGGCATGATATATCATTATTCGCAGATAACTGGGAAGATGTACTTATTAAAGTTATCATATTAGAATTACAGCCAGTAATTATAAACAATAATTTAGCAGCATATTTTTAGCTTGCACATGCATTAACCCTTGTAGTCACTAATGCTGGGAATTATAATTCCTTTTAGTTAAGTCAAATGGATAGCATGGTGTAACACTGCACATATATCTAGTGCTGCAAACAATCTGCTAAATAATTTAAAACACTTTCACTAAATTATTTAAATCATAAATTAATAAATCCTAAATACTTTAATAAAAAGATGATTAAATTGCCTGTCATGTAGGGGACAGTCATGGGCTGGAGGTTAGGGAACCAGCCTTGTGACTGGAAGGTTTCTGGTTCGATCCTCAGAGCTGACAGCACATGACTGAGGTGTCCTTGAGCAAGACACCTAACCCCTAACTGCTCCCGAGGCGCTGTGGATTGGGCTGCCCACCGCTCCGGGCAAGTGTGCTCACTGCCCACTAATGTGTGTGTCTATTCACTAGTGTGTATGTGGTGTTTCACTTCATGGAGGGGTTAAATGAGGAGGTGAAATTTCGCTGTTGTGGGACTAATAAGGGTCTATTAATCTAATGTTTATTTCAGCTATGTCATGGGCATGTAAAATTAGTTCATGATCATTCGTTAGAGTTTAACCTGTGCTCAGCGCACTTGGATAACAATGTGAACTATAAACTATAGTTAACGGCCCAGAAATACTGTCTGTTTATTCCTATTTTTTTCTATTCCTAGCCATGGCAAAGTGATATTTTACAGTTTCTGTCTTCCACTAACAAACAATATCCTAACTAAAAACAATATCCTTCTGCACATGCAAAGCACAACTCTTAAAAAAATAAAACAGAAAGTACATCCCACAGTAAGACTGATGGACTAGTAGACTATACTAGTAAAGCAAAAAAATGTATTTAGTTAGTAGTCCTATTTAAAGTTTTACTGCTGTTTATTTATTTGTTTTGTGGTCGTGTCATAGTAGTGGTAGAGTATGTCTTTTGAGATTACTGCTGGACAGCCCAGCGAGCCAGCCTACGAGAGTCAATGTCTCTTACTGAGGCACTAACTGACAGACTGAGACGCAAATGAGTGACCATTGCCCGAGACATGTAGCAGTTGACGCTATATACCTAATACATTTCACAGGAAAACCCTCCCAACACCGCCGACGTAAAACCAATATTGTAAGACAGCAAAAACACTTTCTTTGAAACACCTAATATATAATATTCAATTAATATCACACTCGTTGTTGTCAGTGTATTGTTGACATACCGCTGGTCAGTGCGGTGAAGACAGCAGCACTTATACCAAAGACACCATTTCTACATTGTTAGTTAATAAAGCATCCTGACTGATAAAATATAGCCATAATGTGTTGTGTGGTTTGTGGTTGTAGTAACAACAGCCAATTCCACAGATGAAATAATTAAATGACTTTAGTGATTTGTATGCTTTTAGCTGAAGCGATAACCTGGTGCCTGGTGCAGTATTTACAAGACAATTATAGATGTCTGGACAGATGTCTGCAGGCAAAAATGCATAATCCAAGACTCAAACATCAATCAATATGGTACAGATCAGCATCTCTGATCAAACCTTTTCTTGATATTTTGATTTGGAAGCCATAGCTGGCTCTGGCTGCTTATACACATTATGCTGACGTAATATTAACAATACGGCTGCAGGGTGCATTCTCTGGGATATCTATAATGGGTGAAATATTCTGAGCAGTACACATGCTCACAATGTATTTCTTGACATCAAAATTTTAATATTTTTGTTAATTCTGTTGGTTTGGACAAAGACAGAAAAAGCCTACATTTATACAAATATCCAGATACGTGTGACAACTGCTTAGCATAGTGCTTTGAACGCCACTGCTATCATAAAGAGAGTTCTGTATAATTACACAGTTCAATAAAATCACATGATTAACAAATACTGAATCTTGTACTTAATGATGGTCCACTAAATCTTAGCTTGCCTTGTCATGTTTTGTTATCTCTAGCTAATACATTACATAGTTTTTATTGCTTTGTTATTTATTATAACATACTGTCAACCCCAAATTTTAGGGTCATAAACGTTCATATCTAAACTCACCTGCCTGGCCAGCACGAGGAGGGTGACGAAGAATATGAAAAGAGACACTGAACCCATTGTCTTCAAGTCCTTCAGAACTCCTGGCCTTGGTATGGAAGAGACAGAGTGAGAAACAGAGAGAGAAGGAGTGGCATGTGAGTCTAACTGATTCCCTGATACAAATCATGTCATCTCTGGTCCAGGAGGGGCCAGCGGGCCATATCTTCTCCAGCTGTCCATTAATAAAGAATGTCAATGTTGTTTAATGTTAACATGGTAGCAGAGCTTTCTACTTAACTATGAAGACTGGCAAATAATCCATGCCTATGTTCCTGAGTTCACAGCATGCAGCATGCAAATCATAGGATGATGCTAAACACAATATAATACAGTATAATGGAATATAAAATACAAATCCATTGTATCCTAACTCCACTACTGGTGCAGCCAGAAGAGGATGGAGTTCTCCTCTTTTGAGTCTTGATTCATCTCAATGTTTCTTCTTCAGGGAGTTTTCCTGAAACTGTCTTTTGCCTCAACTTGATGTAGATCCACAGTTCTGGGAAGCTGCTTTGGGACAATGTGTCTTATATGGCACTAAGCAGTGGGGAAACCTAAAAGCCCTTTTAGCTCCAGCTTCAGAGAATGACTTCTCTAATTATGATACTTATGTTTTACTAATTTAATTGTTATTTTTTTGGTTAGAAGCAAAAGTGTTGCCCAACAGAAAATTACCCAATCATGATATCTTTTTCTGTGGCATCTAAGTATATACAGCCAAGCAAAATCTTCACAACTGGTAAGGGTTTCAAGACCTAAACTGAAGAGCTAATGTGTCATATTAAGCACCACCATAATTAAGAAATGATGGTGAAATTGCCCTCATGTTCTGATTTAGAATGGGTGAGACCACTTTAGGGAGTAAAAACACTCTAGGCCTTCTAAAGCCACTGATAAGTCACTAACTATGAGTACAAGCAGTAGCATGACCAAATTTCAGCCAGTTGTTATAAATGAAAAACAGCAGCAGCAGCAGCTTTACACCAGAAATCTTTACTGAGTCACTGTAAAACTGCTAAAAGATAAAATGTCTGTTATAAGCTTCAGATAAAACGTTTTATGTCCATGAGTGAATGGCCAAAAAAATGCCACTATCAAAGCGCAAACATACTATGAAAATCCGCTGACAGTGGATGAAATTAGCATTATCATAGAGATGTTTTTTTCTCTTTTTGACATGACCTAAACTGAAAGCCTAATTCTAAGGCTCACGATTCACCACTGGCATTTAGGCACTACATAAATAAAATGAAAGTGGACTGAACTGAACTGTAGACACCTTTCAACTGAGCAGACAACCCTGTGTTAGACTGATAGATTCAAATCTACCTCCTTATGTAGCTAACTACAATCAATACAAGCTTAATATCACTATGAAAAGTAAGCACATTATTTTTACCCCATACAATTAATCAATTTCAGCATTTATTTCATACACAGACAAAACAAAATGAACATACACTGCATCTTGGCAGTATTTGCCTGGAGGCTTCAATCATCATGAACAACCATAAAGAATATTTCATCTACTGTAAATATCCAAATGAATCCTCCAGTGGATTTGCAGCATAACTCAGCCTTCATAAAGACAAAAAGCTTGGCTTTATTTCAGGCTAACTAACATAAGCCTGTCTCCAGTGGCCCATAATAATAAAAGTCCATTAGGAGGAGGAACTGGAAGCTTTGCAGTGCCCACTGAGAATAATAGGCGGTATATATGGGATGGGCAGCCACCCAACAATAGCTGGCCTTAATAAGCACTTATGTTGAAGCCACTTTTGGGTCCAAGCTAATTTAGAGTGCCACTTAAGAAAGGCTAGTATTGGACACAGAATAGCAGGTCATTCCAACAACAGCTACCCCATATGACTTCTAATCAACATGATAAGGATCGATCATGTAAGAGCTGTGCTGTCTGTGGTCTGCTGCTTCAAGCTGTGAATGGAAATGGTACAGAGGTGCAATGAAGTGTGCTTTTATAGTTCTCAAAAGAGTGCAACAATTAGGTTATGAACAGCCTTGAGGTTCACAAGCAGTAGCCTAGTAAAAAAGGTCTATACAGCAGGCAACATTTGAAAGTGCTCTAAATGAGTTCTTTAGAAAAGACAATGACATGTGTGTCCTTATTATGCTACAGTTGGCTTCACAAGTTATGAAAGTCACATGTTCTAACATTCTCAGTTGCATCAATAATTATTGCTGTTGTTGTTGTGTATAATGTTCAGATACCATTTGAATATACTTCACCAAAGAGCACTAAATAGCTTCTACATAGTGCCTAAAAGTCTTTTTGCTAAGAGTATGCAGCTCAGGATCACACATTTGCAATATCATAGACAGGTATGAGTGAGTGAGAGAGAGAGAGAGTGTCAGTTTGTACAGATACTTCCTACTTTACCTAACATTGTCTTATGTTGGTGCTTGGGGAACTTTTAGCAAAAAGGGTTCTATATGATACCAAAAAATGACTGTATGTACAGAACCCTTTTTGTTGCTATACAAAAACACCTCACATTTTTTAAAGAACCATATACAACAGATTTTAAAGTGAAGAAGAACAATTTAACCCTGCAAAGAACTATTTAAGCTTTCAAACTGGTGTGTTCTATATAACCATTGCCTTTTCTAATTGTTTTTTCTTTACATTGTTCTATAGAGTGATGCATACTCATTTGCATTACTATTTGCATTACTTCTGACATTGGAAATTAATCTTCACCAGCCTAGAGACGGTCTTTTCCAGAGGACAATGATCAGTCCCAGTCTTGTAAATCTGTAGTAGTTTTACTACATAAACTCTATAAAGGAAAAAAATTGCCAAATGAATGGGACAGTCTGAAGCAGGCAGCCACACATGAGCCTAAAGTCACCATGGCCAAAGTCAAGTGTCAGCAAGAAGGGAATAAAGCTTCGCAGCACTGGACTGTGGAGCAGTGAAACTGCATTCCCTGGATTGATGGAGCTCCATCCAATACATTTGGGAAGAGATTGAGTGGTGTTTGTGACCAAGAACTGATCAACAAAAATCAGTATCTGAGCTCACTAATGCTTTTGCCAGAATGCAATCAAATCCTCACAATGCTGTTCTAATATAGTGTAAAGCCCTCCCAGAACAGTAGAGGCTGTTAATGTAGCAAAGAGGGGGGAAACTCCCTATTAACTCTCCTGATGTAAGAAGAAACAATAGAAGAGCAGATGTCTACACACTTTGGTCATATAGTGTATTTGTGTACAGGAGGAGAAGATAGGGGATAGCTGGATTGATGAGTAAAATCTGTCAGCTTCAGCTCATTAGCTCTGCCCAGGTTCCCCTCCACCATCTGGTTTCCAGCCTATTTGTAGCCAGAGATGGTCTTCAGTTCACTCCACTCCTCGTTGATGTTGTTCTGCTCCTTCTTTTCCTTGTATCTTTCATTACCCTGAAAGAGTTTCTTCCTAAGTTCTGCCTGTACTCATTTGAGCTCCTCTCTATGTTCCAACCTGAAGGTCTTCTTCTTTTTATTCAGCAGGTCCTTCACATTCTTTGTGATCTACTTTTAGTTTGCATTGTCTTTGTGGAGGTCATATTATCCACAAAATAGAAGACAGAGTCTGTAATACAATGACCAAGTCCCTCAATGTCATCTCTTTAAAGAAAGCAGTGAGAGGAGCAACAATAAACTGGACTCAAACTGAGGACTCACAAAGGCCATGCATTTATTCGGTAGAAAACAGCAGCTTTTTATGCATTCACCCTTCCAGTGTTTGACCAAATAAATTAACCCTAAATCTACATGCACAAAAGTTGTCAGTCTACACAAAACATAACCTTGCCCACTTTAATTTCAAATGCAAACACATTTAGATATTTTGAGCACTAAACAGACACAGATACAGATTGAGCCACTGCATTTATATCCCTGCTTCATCATAAGAGAGCCAGCTTACCTTTCCAGGACCTCGGTTTTGTAAAGGAACTTGCTGTACTCATCCAGGAGGGAGGCATGAGTCTGTAGAATGATGATGTTGTATGCCACTACTGCGGTAAGCATGATGAGCATCTTCAGCTCGTAGTTGATTCTCAGGAATACAGAACAGGAGATGAGGCCCAGAATGCAGCTGTAGATTAAATACTGCCAAGGAGAGCAACACAAGCATCGTAAACATGGGAAACAGCATCCATAATGTAAACTGAAGTGATGGTAACGGTGACAATAAATGAAATGACAACGGCAACTGCAGTAATGCTTGGTTCCCTTTGTCCACAATGTGTTTGAAATCCTATGTTGTCAACAACTTTTTTCTAACTTTGAGTCTAAAGCAGCAGTCACACCGAACAATAAAATGTGCAATTCACTTGAATGAGAAAGGACATATGAAAGTAAAAACTTAATTGGCTTCCTGCAGCAGTTAAATCTGCTTCGTGCTGAGCTTATTTAAGCAAACTTTAACTCTGCAAATTTGTGAACCTCAGAAGTGAGAGCCAACAGAAAACGAGCGCGGTCTCTGATGTCTAAGCAATCTAAACGACAAACTATATGTTCGCTCCAAACCACATTACGTAAGTACCGCCTGTACTCGCCTGATTTTTACTCACTTCAACAAAGAAAAAAGGAAGGCAACAGTCCAGTGTGACTAAAGCTGAAAACATAGACATAGTTTTTAAACATAGTGAAACTTTCACTCAACTTCAAGCCTAAAAGAGTTGCACTATGTAAAGCGTTTTGCAGCTCATTCTGTCAGCTTCAACAGGTGCAAACCCAAAATCTAAATTCTGATAACACATCGTGTCAATTGACTTTAAAATAGCTGAGTTCGCCGGATCAACAGACAAAAAAATAAAACAGAAGCCTTTATTGGAGTTTACTGGGTGAATAAAAAGGAGCCCCCCCCCCCCTCTCCAGCTGCACTAACTAGCCATCTTACCGTAACAGCTATTTTAACACTACTTATTATTCTTTGTTAGTCTAAACACCCTGCAATTTTACACAGAGCTAAGATTCACTTGGGCCCCAAAGTATGAAATGTATAGGATAGTATAGGATAAGCACGATTTCACAGGCTTAACATACCCACAGCAGATAAAAACTCAAACATAGTGTATACACCATAAATATAAAGATAAAAGACAGATATATAAATTTAAATGTCAGTTTGAGAAGTATATTAAGGTGACATGCAAATGCTGCAAATATGTAAATTACACGTCGCTGGTCACTTTATCCTGTGAATGATATAATGCATATATAAGCTGCTAATTTGGCTAACTAGTGGAGTAACTGAACGTGTTTTGCAACTTTTATTTATTCTGAATTGCTTGATGTAACTGTCTAGTTGTACAGAAATTATGCTATAGGCACCTCACATCATTCAACTACTAGCCTAGGACTTTTCTTAAAGCTACAAAACAAATACAGTAGTAAGTTGCATGTCTCCAGGCTTTGCTTCAGACTTTCTCATGGCCTAATGAATAATGAATAATAATGCCTGGTGTAAAAATGTAATGTGATGAGAACAAGGACTCTTTTTTTTCTAGAAAGACAACACTGAAGGTAATACTCACAGGAAGGTAGAAATTGTTCTTCTCCAAGTAAGCTACTAGATGCCCATCAGGCTGCAATAGTGTTTCATTGGATATATTATAAAGGGGTAGAGGAGGTGTCAGGTTGTCTTCCAGAAAGAACTGAAAAGAAAAGTGATGCTCCTGTATCAAGCAGTCATTTTGAATAGGGCACAACGGCAAACACTGTTTCAAATAAATGCCAAAGCAGTTAGCTCACTTTTTTTTTTACTGCCTATTAAGTCACGATGCCTGGGGATGTTATTGTCTACACTGTGTCTTTATTCCTTTTTGGATAAAGTACGTTCATATACAATTCACCTTATCTAAGGAGCATCTTCGAGGAACTAAACAAATAAACAGAAGTTGTGAAGTGCTATCTGACTCAATTTTTTTTGCTGATGGAAAAACAAAAGAAAACTGATTAAAACCAATGATCCAAAACCCCAGCGTGCGTCCTTCTCGGGTTTGGGGCTTATCTTTTCACATCATGCTGGGTTTTAATGAAAAGCTAGCGGCACAGCACGGATTTGAATTTGAGTGACATGCTGACTAAAGACAGACAACGGGAAACTCGTTTCTAGTGCGTGTTTACAAATAGTGACACGCACGGTTGCTGGGGTGGCCGAGTTTGGAGGAGAATCAGCCACCCACTGCCAAGTTACAGATGGATGGAAGGCTGAGCCAAAATGACCAAGTACAACACGTTTCAGCCGTAGCATGAATATTTTTGCCTTTTATTCTTGGTTTAACTTGGAAGTGAATGACAATCTATGAACTTACGTATATAACGTCTTAAATACGGTTACGTTTAGCATGTCAGTCAAAAGTTTGGACACACTTTTCTTCACTTTTTTTTTTTTTTTTTTTTTTACATTTTTTAGAATAATAGTGATGGCATCAAAACTATGTAATGACATGATACTATGCAGTGACCAAGAAAGTGTTAAATAAAACATTTTAGATTTTTCAAAGCAGCTCCCCTTTGCCCTGATGCAGCTTTACACACTCTTGGCATTCTATCAAGTAGCTTCTTTCTCAAGAGGTACTTCAAAAATACATTTTAAAATTTGTGTTCTGGAAATAAAGAAGCACTTACAAAATACAGGACACAACTTGTATGTATTTGCTACGCATAACATATAAGCATTAAATTTAAAATCCCCCATAACCATCACACTGTCCACCCTGTGTACAAATATTTTCCTATACGTTAAAACAGTAATTGTGTATTAAAATGTGCAGAAGCATGTTCTCTGTAGTGGGTGTGCTTATTTTCTCTTTGAAAAATAATTTGATCTGGGGTGCACAAACTTTTGCATAAGTTTTTTTTTTCTGTATTTTCATCTACTTGTATCAACTAAACATACATTCTCTGAGTGGACAACAAAGTAAGCTGCTCTGGATAAGAGCATCATTTAAATACTGTAAATGTAAATTGATGAATAGGCATTAATGTGTCCTAGAGACAAATTCCAAGAATTTAAGCACAAACAATATATTAAAATACCAAGGATAATGAGATATATATGTTCAATGAGTAGTGATTAAACTTTTAATCAGTGCTATAAATTGATCTATGAGTATAGTAGTGCTGATAACACCTTGACCCCTAACAACTAACACGTTACTTGCCATGTTGAAGACGGCCATGACCAGGATGAGGGTGGTGGTTGCCATGGTCAGTGTGAGGCGGGGCCAAGGCTTGTCGGCAATGATGCTGGAGGATCGGAGGATCCAAAGCCATGATGCCGAGGCTGTTTTACTGCAGTGCTGGAGAAACAGGAGAAGTGTCAGTTAGACAGGAAGTACACTCGAACAGATTTATGTGGCAGTCAGAAGTGATTAATCCAATAAAAGTAAATTATTTTTCATACTTATTCTTTACATTTGCCCCACAAAATAAGTAGCAATACATTCTGGAAATAGTTTTTGTTTTAGTTACAGTTTTGTCTGGAAAATATGTCTTTAGAAAAATAAATCTAACAGTAGGATATTGCCAAACAACCCAAATGCACTAAAAATAACTTGAGAAACAGAGGAGAGGAATAAACCTGCTGTCTTGTGAACACTTATGACACATTAGACATTGAGTATATTGGCGCCCAGCAACACAACAGCGATTATTTTAACTTCCAGCACTTTCAACAAGAGCACAAAATAGCTTAACAGATTTTGCAGTGTCACTTTCCTGTCATTTGAATCTGATCTTATCCCTGCAAATTATACTTATGTGAAAAAGAAGGGGTAATATCATGATGAAATGATCACAAGTGAGAAATCTAATGATGATGGCCAACTTTTGAAATCTTTATGAATGTTCCCACATACTGAGCTAAAAAAAGTAATTTCACAGTAAAAAAAGCAATAAATCTGTCCATTTAAAATTTTAATGAACAACTTTAGATAAGATTACAGAAAATGGCATGCTCACCCTGTAAAGTAACAGCAATGAGCTATAAATCTGAAATTTCATTTGCTGTCAAGTCTAGAAAATTGTCTACAGTTGGCAGAGCTAGTTAAAAAACGCATCTGTCTATGAGGCCCTTAAATTGAATTAATTTCCAGTTAAAATGGCCTCTAAGTACAAGTTATGATACAGGAGAATAGATATAATTCACTTTTATAAGAGAAGGGAAAGTCAAATTAAAAGAAGTAAAAACATTAATAAAAATATTGTGCAAGACCTGGAAGACCACCAAAACAGCCACCTTTAAGAGAAAATCAAGCTCCACTCTTTGCTTTAGATCTGAAAAAAATCCGCAGAACTTTATTTTCTTCCACTCTGAGAAGACAACTCTTCTGAAAGTATGTGTAGCTGTCAAGAAGTTGAAAAGAACAGCAGACAACAGCAGAAAACCAACCAACTTCTAAGACTTAACTTTGAAGATGTGGAAAAATATAATCTGCAGATTTCTATTAAAAACAACTAGAAGCAAGTCTCCTGAAAAGAATGAAAGCTGTGTAATTTTCTGTTAAACAACTTTTTTTCCCCAATGCTGAAAAATTATTTGCAGTTAATTATTGTTATGACTGGAAATTAAATAAATGAAGGATAGTCTCTGGCTTTTGCACAGTTCTGCATGTTGAGAAAGCCCTAAGAATATCTCAAGACACAAGACTGAATAAAAAAACTGAATCAACTGAAAGCTCCACTTCTTATTCACACTATCCAAGTGAAGATGCTTACCAAGAAATGGCCAATGAAGCAGATGAGTAGAATCATGGAGAGAATGAGGAAGGACATTCCAAAAGAGATGCCCAATACAGCAGTCCTGAAATGATAGTACAGCAAGAGCTCAGTAAGCATAAGGAAAATTTATTATTTCAGTGGTTTTGTACAACTGCAATTGATAGCAGATGTTTGGTAAGTTTATTAGAAGCCAACACAAGCAAAGCCCATTAACAGAATAAACAGAGCTCATTATTTTACTAATCTAAAGCCACACATCTTACATCCCTCTACATTAGTGGTACTGCATGGAACATTACTAGACTTTCTATATGCACAAACAAGTACTGTCCAAATAACCTTCTACTCCATATGCCCTCAGCCTTATGTTTTCTATGATTTCACTCATACTTTGCACAGTTTAACTTTAATGAAAATGGAGACAGAAACTCACTTTGGCAAGACCAGAATCTGCACAATAAAAATGCAGAAGAAGATCAAACAGGCACAGGTGATGTAGTATTTGAAAGCAGGCAAGGTTGTTGCTCTGTACTACAAAAAGAGAATAAGTAACAATATTCAGTGGGCTTTGTTGATATTCGTAAACATCTGTATTCAGGAAAAAAAAACAACTCATGATGAAACCGATTAGAAAACCTTCCTTGTACTTTCAACTGCTGTTCATTTTACCACAGGACTACTGTTTATCAGTTAAGTTACCCTTTCTTAATCCCACACTTGAGAAATTCACCTCATTTAATCAGTGAAACACCCACATACACATTAGAGAAAGCATACACATCAGGGGGCAGCAAGCACACTTGCCCTATCCACAGTGTCCAGGGAGCAATTAAGGGTTAGGTGCCTTGGTCAAAGGCACTTCAGTCATGTCCTGTCAGCTTAGGGGATTGAACCAGCAACCTTCCAGTCACAAGGCTGGTTCCCTAATCTCCAGCCCACAACTGCCCACTAAATAACTACTATGTTACTGACATGGTAGGTGTGTAATAGTGTGCTGGTTTGAGTGTATCAGACACAGCAGTGCTTATGGGGTTTTTACATATATCTGTGTCTGATCATTGATGAAGGGCTGGAGGATGGCTAACACAAACTGTGCATCAGCAAATGGACAGTATCTAACTTTAAACCAGCAAGGTGGACCCAAAAACGAATACAAGTTTCTAATGAAATGGCCGGTGAAGGTAATTTTGTAGTGTCTTTATTTTTTTTTTTACATTGTACTATGAAATCTTTCTATTTTCACAAAGAGATTTTGGAAAATATATTTTCCTCACTTACCTCTTTTTCTAATGCTTTATTATGAAAAAACAGTGATATTCTCTGAATGTCTTCAGATTTGAGCCATTGTCTGAAAGATACAGGATGAGAAGTACATTTGAGGTTAGGTTAGGTTGAGGTTCATTCCATAAATTGAAGCAGTAAATGACCATGATGTCATTGGGAACTACTTTTGAGAATTGATGCCATCAAATGTCCGTATCATCCTTTCATTGAGTTCCTCCTCAAATCGCTTCTTCTGAGATTTCGTTCTGTGAGAAGCAAGCCAGAGAATACTTTAGGAACTTTTTCACAGTATGAGCTGAGTGAAATTTCACTAACCTTTACAGAAAGCAACTGCAGCATGTTTAAAAGGGAACAGGTCGTACCTCTCTGAGCGCCTCTGAAAGTGGTACTGACCCAATGGCACATCCTATTAAAATGAAATTATACACTTTCAGAGTCAGGCAAATGCTCGATATTAAAGGTCACTACAGATGAACAGAACGGCAAGTAAACAGATATAAGACTTCCAATCTATTTACAGCAGTTTAACCAGAAATGCTTAAAAACTAGAAGACATAATTGAATAGGATCTAATTATGCAAACTGCTACAGAATGCCTAATTGGATTAATTGGTTTAGTATTTTGCACACTGAAACTCAACATGGTGCCATGGACATGGGGCTCACAGCTGTGTTAATTTTGCCGTTCTCATTAGTCATGCTGTCCCGGTGGTGCAGGTTGGCGAAGGGCTTGGCAGCCCCCCAGGACTCCAGGTAACGAGTCATTCTGACTGATGCTCTCATCTTGGCCCCGTCCAGAGTGTGTCGAGGTCTGTAGTGATGCTGGGGACTCCTCCTCTCAGCCTGTCCAAAAGAAACAGTGTAATGAAAGAAGTGTCAAAAAGAGTAGAATTCAGGATATCCACTAACACATACACCATTACTGAAAAGGACATTTCACAAAATATAAGGTCAGAAGATGCGGTAGTCAAGAAAGGCTGTCTGACTGTGTTGGTCTAACCCTGGCAACTATAACTGTACAAATGCTAACAGTGCAGCCCTTAGATGCAGTAACTCCCACCAGTAAAACAAGTATGATATATCAAGTATGATGTTTCATTAGGTTATTCAAACAATTTAAATAATGAATCAAAATGAATGACATTAGTATAGTTAATCATGATTACCTGCATTTGTCTTATTGCCTCTAATTTTTTGCCTAAAGAAAGACAACTATTTTTCATTTAAAAAGCAGTGCATGTTGTTATAGCCATATGAGTGCAAAAAAAAAACTATCTGAATTAAATTTACACACAATGTAAACAATAACAGGCATTTTCAAATTATGTCAAAACTGAAAAATGACAAAAGACAGAGATACAAGGTTTTCTTCAGACAGCAGCAATATATATCTAATGTATATATCATATAGATCTTACACAGAGTCAATGGATCCAACTTCTCTGTGATTGTTACTCTTTTGCTATCATTCCATTACATTACATGTTGAGGAGAACTGTAGCTTAGTTAGTTTGTTGCTGCTTTTGTTAGTTTGTTGGTGGGTGATTTATATATAGAGCACTGTCTAGTCTGACAAATTACTGATTAATTTTTGCCATTATCAGCAATGTCTTTTGTAAATGATACTTCAGAATTGTTGTACTCTTGTGATAAACTAATTCACCATATTGCAGTAGCTACAGATAATGTTAATCAAGAGAGCTATGAATGGAATTAGTCTTTTAAAAGCTGTATTTGAATGAGAGGGCAACAGTGGTGGAGTCATAAGAACATACAGTGTATGAACAGCTGGGCTTCACAGTGCAAATAAGCATGATTTAAAGGGTTAAACTGGGAAAATACGTAAACAGTGTTAATCATTTGTCATGTTAACGCATTATTAACACATTAACTCTGACACCACTAAATTTTATATTGATTATTCCTCACACATTTGTCATTTAAAGCTTTTAAATTTAAATTGTCAATATGGAAATAGTAGTACAACAAAATGACAATAAGAATGCTAGAGTTATAAGTTCAATGCACTGATGGTTAGATTTCCTCTACTTTGTCCAAAGTGAGTTGTGTTAGTTGATCTACCTTAGGGTTGATCACTAGATAAGTCACAACCCCATGTTCTTTCAGATAAGGGTCCCGTTCCTGGCCATAGCCGTCCTCCACTTTATATGCCCCATTCAGGTGCTCCAGTGTCACAGAAGTTATGTGAACACGTCTGTTGATTACATGAATAAACAAAAATCAAGTATTACTGCAGTGTGAAATCAACTTTTATTGACAATACAAAAAGAGATGAACTAAGCAATCATACCCTGGTACACCACCAGCCTCCATGTGATTGGCTAGTGTCACATCATGTGACCAGACATCATACTGCCACTTCTGGAGGCCAATGACTCCACAAAGCACGTTGCCAGAGTGAACCCCCACTCGCATGTTAATGTCCACACAGGTGGCGTCTCGCACTTTCCTAAAGGACGAAAGCCCAATGGTTGGTTAGAAACCCTTTCACATGCACACATCTCACCAGCTTTGAACTCACATGCAAACTCCAGAAGCATATGTGACCTTTTGAAATGAGTCTGGCCTTTTGCAATGTTTTTTCAGTTGTTTCCAAGTCCAGGTTGAAATATCAAAAGTGTGCAATGGAGCACAAAGCTAAAGAGAATGGAAAACCATGACCATGTTTATCTGCCTTGTTCCCTACAGGAGTTTTTTTGTTATGCCGTCTAAGGTTAGCTTTAATGCTGAAACAGTAACCCTTCCAAGGAGAAAGGTTACATAGTAAAGAAAAGCTATTCCAGTAAATATTTTTGCAAAGGTCATGGTTAGAAATACCAAATAAGGTCTAAACACGGATAATAGAGTCCAGGCTCACAGCACCCTGCATGAATTCCGAAATTTTTTGTTTGTTATTTATGTAGAAAATATGTGCACTGCAGGCACATTTTATCATAAACACTCACTGGCCACTTTATTTGAAATCTCTACCTTGTAATTCTACTTTGGTGTTGTACAGACTGGTTTGAATTAGCCAAACTCTATCCCCTCACCAACAGTCTGTTTCTGACCACAAAAACTGCACTAGACTGGATATTTTTGGGACATGGACTATATATAATATTAAGTAACAACTTTTTGGTAATAAGTTCAATTTAATAATATGTGATTTCAAATGTGCATTAGTAAGATCCTGCTGGTGTTGGTTCATACATGGGTTCTTTCTTCTCCTTAAATGATGTACACAAAACCAACTCCCCCTTGTGGAGACACTATGGAGACTGCTTAGTCTGCTTGAGACAGTTTCTAAGCCATGTCCACATACTACTGATAAAAGGAGACATTATAGAATTCAGCTAAATATGTCTGTGGGAAATCATGAAGCTTTTTAGAAAAAAACAACTCATCCAGACCAATTTGGTCTGCCTTAGCATAATATCTTATTAATGCCTGTCGTCATTCACTGACTTAAATGTTAAAGGGAATAAAAAACATTCCACATAAACATTATTTAATATCATCATATTATTTACAGTATTAAGCAAGCTGTTTAAAGTTAAATCTCTAGTTTCACATCAATTCTCTTTCCCAACACGCTGATTTGCGTTATGTCAGACGACAATGTCCATTTCATTTACATCATTCCATCACACAGGCCTAGTGGTATATGAACCTTATTAAGTGGCAAGTGAGTAAAAGTCCAAGGTCTACAAGGATGCACAAGCAGCAACAATGTATTTTTAATTACATAGCTGGTAAATGTACATATCGCAATAATGGTACTATTGTCTTATTTCCCCTGCAATATAACTACTGTATCTCAAAATAAGGACTCAGAAACAACTAATCACAGAATTCAAGGCAATAACAATCTTCCACTCTCTCCAAGTTTTCTCTCCATAGCAAATTACCAGCCAGTCAAGTAATATAGAGATATCATTCTGTGGCACTGCGGCTAAACAGGACGATGAGATAAAAACAGGCTGAGTCAGAATGCAGCACCACTCATTTCACATGCACTGACCTCTGTGACCCTCAAGTCATTATCAGGATAGCCAGACATCAAGTTCTACTCAGAACCACAGCTCAGGCCTATCAGGCTTGGACTCTGAGGGACAGGCAGGGACAGGCAGGGACAGCAAGAGCCTTGGGCCACTTGCAGCATTTCCCACCATCTTAACATAATTTTAATTGTATTTAGATATTTGCCACGCACAAGTATTTGCCCATTCTATGCCAAATAAACTACATTAAAATCCCAAACTTGTGTTACAGCTTCTGTCCATAGGAACATGCAACTCTTATATGTGTAGACTTAAGGATGAAAACTCAATAGAAAGCTTCAGTAAATGACCACAAAATGCCCAACATTTATAATATCACATACATAACTGAGTAAAACATTTAAAGTTGACTGATATTTTCAAGTATGTATATATAGTACAATATAAAAGTTAAGGCAATAAGAAAACTATATTTTAAAAACCTATTTATCTGGGCACTAAGTGGGCATTTGCTAAACACAATAATATTCTAAAAATATAGTACTACATATAACAAATAATATATAAAATATATTGTAATATACAGAGATAAAAGTTGCTTTTGCACAGTACTGTATATGTTGCACACTGAACTATACATAAAATATTTGTAAGTGACAGGTTTGGCTAAAAATCACAAACTTTTACACTTACCCCAGATGTAGCTGATCAGCCAAGTCATGTTTGGAATCCAAATGTAGCTTTCATCGGTTTAGCTCTGGAGCTATGAGGCTAATGTAGCTAACAAACACTAGAATACTCCAATAAAAACAACAGACTCTAAAACCTGATTCCCAGAACATATCTCAACTCACTCAAACTGATTTCAAGTTTTCAATGGACACCAAACACAACTTTCTTGATCGACTATATCTGACGCAAGTGGAAAATGAGTAAATTGCATTTTCACTGAACATCCCTTGAACATCAAATAGAGGGACATTACAATGCAAATCAAAGGGACTTACTTGATGGCCTCACACATGTCCAGGCCCATTTTCACACAGTTTTTGGCATGGTTAGGCAACGACTCAGGGAGACCAGACACACAGTAATAGCAGTCCCCAAGAATCTTGATTCTCATACATTCATTTTCCTAAGAAAATTGCAAACATTGGCATCAGTCTCAGCATTAACATTTGGAAGAACAAGCTATTTACTCTACAACACATGTGACATGTTCTGAATTGTGTTTCTGGATCGAGAGAGATTTGTAGAAGCCTACAGGGTCAGAAACATCAGGGAATAAAGCATGAGTCATACTACACCATTACATTGGATTAATATCAAGACCACTGGCGGCTTACCTTGGCAATCTGATCAAATTTGCCAAAAAGCTCATTCAGCATGTGGACCAGCTCTCCAGGAGAGCAGTCGCTGGCCAAGCGAGTGAAGCCAACAATATCAGCATACAAAATACTGAAAGAAAACATCATGTTCTCTTAGAAATAAGGCACAGATTGATAAATACTAAATGTGTGAATTATGTTTGTGTTTGTTTGAGTAAAAGTGTTCTTCAACTTATTATATAACACAGGAAAGATTAAATATTAAAAATTAAATGTTATTGTCCATGCATTTTGTAGGGCTAGCAAAGCCATTATTTTATTCAATGCACTACCAAAGCGACTGTGGTATTTACATTTTATTTTGCACATTTAAAAAGAAGCCACTAGTAAGCATCAGTTAAAACTAGCATAAACAATATCCCCTACTACTTACAACACCTGAATCTACCCATCTCCACTCAGAGAGAAAGATCTTGCTACTCCAAAATGCCACGGTGCATTAGAGTCCTCAAATGCCCCTTGTATAATGCGACACAGTATAACTCACAGAAAATGGGCCACATAAGGAGCATTGGCACTACACTTTGGCCTCTAGTACTTACACTAAGAACAGATGATGTTCTCAAGACTGCACTAACTCAGTGTGACAAATACACTGTCTTCCAAAACCCCTCAATATAAACTAGAACTGAAAGGGGGCTAAAGAAAAGGCTCAGCAAATCAGCTCCAAGGAAGACTGGAGAAAAATACAGACTGCAGGCTCAGTATTTTATCATTCAGTGGAGAAACGCAAACAGAAGTCTACTTTATTTTACTTTAATCAGGGGTGGAAGGTACTTGAGTATTTGTCTTCTTTAATACACTTAGTGAAGCATTATTTTGGAAGATTTGTACTCGAGTACTACTGAAAATTAGCACTTTTACTCAACTACATTTCCATTTGTTACCAATCTCTAAACCCAGGAGAGTTTTCTATTTTTCTCTTGCCAATCAGTTGTGTTCTACTGAATGTGGTCTGAGTTGAGCCTCAGAGGTGAGAGTCTGAGTCGAGATTTGAGTCTGGGGTGCGAGTCTGAGTAAAGTCTTGTGTCTTTGGTAGAGAATTTAAGTTGAGTCTTGTTATTAGCTACTTTACAATGAACAAAAGGGAACTACTGAAACATGGCAAGTTTGACATGGCTTCAAATATCAAGCCTTTCATTATAGAAAACCTTCTGTCTTAAAGACCTGAAGAACTTTACACAGTAAATGCAACATTTAAAGGAAAGAGGCAAGATCGTTTGAAATGGTTGGTCAGTCTGTAGTTTATACAACAATAATAGCCAACCCAGCGGAACCTTTATAAAGTTTTAAAGGAACGTGACCTATAACTTATTAAAACCTCAGCTAGATTAGATGATAGCTTCAGCTAAACTAGCTATCATGCCAGCTAGCACATTTGCCGCTGTTTCAAGTTGGTCCGCTTCTTTCCTTTGAACACTATGCTTACTGTGTGCAATGCTTCAGTCCAGCAGACTAAAGGGTTTGATTGCTATAACGAGAGGCTCTTTACCTAAAGCTTACCTATTGACGCTGCCACTGCTGTAAGCTGCAGAAAAACACACTGCCGTAATGACCATGCATGACCATAGCAAGACGAACCTTAAGTCCTGAGTCAGTCAACTTGTGAGCTAGTCAATATGCATCTCAAGTGCAAGGTGCTAATTTCATTCTTCATTTCTGGTGCATTATGCACCACAAAACAAAGACAACTTCAACTTTATTTATTAAAACATTTATTTTTTACATATTTTATATGTAAATATTGGCTCCACACTGTTATTTGAGAAATATTCTGACACAGTACTCATGTTTTTACTCAAAGTACGTCCTAGTACTTTTCCACTCCTCACTGGCTTTTTAGGTAAGCATAACAAAAGTGAGTCTAGATCAAAAATAATTACATCTTCGATAGTGTTATATTGTGTTATATATTGTTATATAGTGTTAGATTGTGCTATATCCACATTCTCTTTCAGGCGTCCTTCAAGATGCACATAAAAAACCTACATGGAACTTTTCAGTTTGCTCGCAAATTCATTAACATTCAGTTTGTGAGCGAGGGCAAAAATATTCATCCCTGCTTCAGGGTTGTGCGTGAGTGTGTGTGAAAGAGACAGTGAGCACATGGGGGGAGAGAGGTACCTGACATTGGTGTGCCTCTGCACGTAAAGGTTGTGGAAGTTGTTGGTGTTCTCCACCTGGCCAAAGTTAGGGCCTTGGAGCCTTTGAATAATCTCAGCCTTCATTACCCGGGCTATGTGAGCTGGCAGCAGGGACAACAGCAGACGCTCCTAAACACATAAACCAGACAGGCATGCAGTCAGAGGAGACTGAAGTTCCACAACCCTAATCAATTATGCCAACATTAAACTCACAATCACTGATCATATTATTTGCCTTTTTATTCAAAGGCTTTAATATTAGATACTAAATTATCTACAAGGTATTTGTTGTGATCATAGTATCTTCCTTAAAACTGAGTGCTGGTGTGCAAATATGGGGCAAATTTTGAGAGCCAAAATTTATTATAGCATTATTACAGCTTTAATTTGGTAATCATCTACCACTTATTTACCATTCTGGACATGATTCATTTCTTAATTAATTTTTTTTATCAAGCTTTCTTCATATTATTCAAAACCAATGAATTCATGAAGGCAAATATATTTATAAGTACAGTAGCAGCAGGAGTGGGCAATATGGCAGAAATGTCACAAAACTTCAAAACATTATCTCGATATATGATATGATAAGTTTTTCAAGAGCTTGTCTAATAAGCTGCAAAAGAAAAAGGCCCCAATACAGTATATTAAAAAAGTACTATGAATACAATTATTATTTTAAAAAATGTACGTATGGCACTGCACTAAACACAATTAAACAAGGCTAATTATGTAATGAAATGTGGTTATTCAGTGTTCTTTTAGCACTGATAATATCCACTATATCCTCAGAAAAGTATAAGTTTATTATAATTTAAGTTAAACTGTCAATGTTTAATACAAGTGATACAAAATATTACTGCTTTACAGCAGCAATCAAAACATAAAGCAAAGCACGTCCTCATTCAGATTTAAAATGCAAAGCACACACTAAAAAAGTCTACAGGTGCTTTGTTAATAATTTAGTGAGGAAGAGGAGCCCTCTGGACATTAGTCCCGATATATATTTGCGCACATTACAGCAGAACAGTTTTGAACAAATTAGACAGTGTGATTTTTCACAAAAGATGCTTTGAGAGAGGGTAAATTTATATGTGTTAAAGGCAAAAGCTGATACCTTCTCCAGGTACACACTGAGTCAGAGTCAAATTCATGCTCAGAGTAACTGCCAGAAGCCATCATTATGCATAACTGTATAATTGAGTTACATACTGGACTTTTTTCAGTAATGAAACTGAGAGCACCTCTTTCAATATCTAATTTAGCTCCTCTATTAATTATGTAAATTTGTCTAATCTGATGCTACAGAGCCTGTTTGGCAGCTATGGTGGTTCATTTCTCTGCTTAGTGTTATTTGAATGTTCTCATATACTAGGTGAGGTAGATTTGTGTCTAATAATTATTAGCAAGTGAAATTCATTTTAACTTCAAAACTATTTATTACCAGCAACCAAAATAACAAATCTATTAATCTTTTCCATTTGATGCCTTTTGAATTAACTGGCATTTAGCTTCAGGAACAGTACTGTGCAAAATTCAGAGACTTCTTCAGTCAAAATGACCATTTTGTACAAGTTATTCATTTTTAATTAATTTAACACATATATAATATCAATTTTTTCAGTCCTTTATTATAGCTTCCATTCTTTTTAGAAGACTTGCCTAGAAGTCTACCAGGTCTTGCATGGTTGTTGGGAGTCCCATTTTCTGGGACTGTTTTTTTTACTCCAGATTTGAAAAATCCGATTTCTACACTCATTTTACTTTTGCTTTCTCTAACTCCTCAGAACTATCTCCTGAAAAACCTTGTATTTAAAGGCTGTTTAGAATGGAATTTACATAAATGAAGGGTGGTCTCTGACTTTAGCAAAGTACTGTATGTGGAACGACAGGCTAATTAGAACAATAAATTATGCAGTAAATATTTATGATGCAATGGATGAAATCTTAAAAATAGGCAGCAAACAGACCATCAAAAGGGCAAGACGTGCAGCATATGAATTCTGTTTTAGCTAGAACAGAAAACAACAGCAGAGCTATTGCTCTGAGAGACAAGCCTGAGCAGCCGGCTGTGGCCATGCCAATCCATCACCCGCTGCCTAAGAGGATGTTCCTGGGAGGTTAATCCAGACGAGAGGATTGAGGCGCTGTATGACCTCTTGTGGAGAACAGTTGGGTGGAAGGCAGCCAATTTGCCAGCAGCTGTCTCTAAATCTCACAGTAAAAGCAGCAAAGAGTTTTACTCGCTACTGTCTCAGCCCGAGCCACTGTGAGAGGCCACCAGACGAGCATCATGGGGTTGGCGGTTTCAAACCATTTTAAGCTTTAGAATGCTCATCTCTGGATGGGCACTGATGCATTTTTAATATACCTACTCTCTCTGACTCTAAAACTATGTATTCATCACCAGTAGAACATTTCTACCAGAAAAAGAATGATTTAATGCATTCTGTGGATCCAAAAACAGACATCGGGTATAATGCTGACTCTTGATTTAGTGATTTAGTTTCAAGCTACAGGAGGTGAGGCAGTAGATGTTACTAGACTTCAAACTAGCTAAATTGGCTACTTCTCCAAACAGGATTCCTGAAGAACAACATCTGGATGTTGATAGCTTGATTGATTCCTATAAAAGTACAACTAAATGTGTTCGAAATACAATACAGTCTTCAGACAGGGAAGCTAGCAGAGAGAGCAGCGGCAGCCAAGGATAGCAACACATATAAGTGGCAGATGCTGTTTTTCTGCTTCTCACCAATGTCTACAGAGAAGGAATCTGTTTGCTGCAGAGAATTTAATTTTAACGTCTTAGTAGCTCTCGCCTTCAGAGTAAAACAAGTTGTTACTGACTGTGCACAGAACTGTACTTGTCCATGAAATACAGACTACTGTTATAGCATCAAATACATGTAGCACAGACAGACAAATTTATGCCTATACAGAGTGGAACATCTGTCTTGCTGCTATTAAAGTTAGTCATCCAGTAAGCTGCAATAGTTTGCAGAAAATCAGTGTAAGTCATTTGCTCACCTCATACTTGTTTTATCAGTGTTTGACATGCTGATGGGGGGCAATTATCACCAAATCTTTTACTTTACAAAAACACAGATTAATTGGCGGCTCCTTTTAGTTAATGTCTACTGACAACCAGAACGGCCTGACTGAAGTAACAATTACTGTCTGCCTAAAATATTGACTGCATACCATCACATTTAAATATCTATCCTGCAGTGTCTGGGTATTTCAGGTTTAAATTGCCTGCAACCACCCAAACTTTAGATGTCCCCTGGTAAATGATGATAAATGACTAAACTCATTTTCACGTTCTTGTAACCTTTGTGCTGCAGCATGGCACAAAAGGGCAGCATTGTTGTCATGACTAAGGCATCATGACTAATAGTTATCAAGACTGCAAAACCAACTCATACTGTTCACTTTCAGTTCCTTTGTAAACATGTCATTTTTAAGTGTTGGGGCTTTACCCAGGAGTGTCCAGGTAGTTGGTTGGCACATTGCATTGTGTAAGTTTTACTGAACTGGTTTAAAGTCAGAGCTTTAAATGAATTATGGACTATTAATGGAAAACTAAATGATTCAACATTACATTTTGTCACTACCTAAACAGTAATAACATGACCAAAACGTCACCAAATGTTTCAGAAGTGACTGATAAAGTAGTGACAATTTTTGCTCTATTTGAACTCAAAAAGGCTAATCAGTACATGACTAGCAAACACAGCTTTGAGCAGCTGCGCACACATAAGACCATAATAATTATATTAAACCACAATGCAGGTTTACTGCACACAATACGTGTTTTGTACTGCTCTAAAATGCTGATGTGGGGCAAAAATAAGGCTCCATCTACAGGTTAAAACTGTTTTGTCAGTGACATGAGAACACGGTACAGCATTTTCTAAACATTTTGGCACAATGAAACTTATAAACTTTACTTTAAAAGAACAATAATTAGTATTAATACCCTATAAATAATGATTTTGAATATATTTAGATTATTACTCTCTCAATTTATTCCTTGGATTTAAATGCATCATAACATAATCCTTGTAAATATCTAAGGTCTGAATACTCTGTTGTGAGGCTGCAGTTTAATCCAGTAGAATGCTCCATATAGGACTTTCCCTCTCAATGTGCAAAATACCTGCAAAAAATTGTTGCCTCCATCTTGCCCTATCCACTGCCTCCTCTACTTTTACACCAACCATCTCCATGTCCACCTTCACTACATCCATAAACCTTCTCTGAGGTCTACCTCTTCTCCTTCTACCCGGCAGCTCCATCTCCAACATTCTTTGACCAATATATCCACTATTCCTCCTCAACACATGTCCAAACCATCTCAACCTGGCCTCTCTGGCTTTATCTCCAAACTGCTCCACCTTCACCGTCCCTCTGATCTGCTCATTTCTAATCTTATCCATCCTTGTCACTCCCAACGAAAATCTCAGCATCTTCATCTCCGCCACCTCCAGCTAAGCCTCCTGTCTTTTAGACAGAGCCACAGTCTTCAAACCATACATCATAGCAGGACGCACTACTGTCCTGTAAACCTTCCCTTTCACTCTTGCTGCTATCCTTCTGTCACACATCAGCCCTGACACCCGTCTCCACCCACTCCATCCTGCCTGCACCCTCTTCTTCACCTCTTTTCTACACTGTCCATTGCTCTGGATGGTTGACCCAAGATATTTGAAGTCATCCACCTTTACGACCTCTACTCCTTGCATCTTCACCTTTCCACCTGCCTCCCTCTCATTCACACACATGTATTCCGTCTTGTCTCTATTGACATTCATTCCTCTCCTCTCCAGTGAAAACCTCCACCTCTCCAGATTCTCTTCCACCTGCTCTCTACTCTCACCACAGATTACAATGTCATCTACAAACATCATGGTCCATGGAGCCTCCTGCCTGACCTCATCTGTCAACCTTTCCATCACCATTGCAAACAAGAACGGGCTCAAAGCTGATCCCTGATGTAACTCTACCTTCACCTTGAAACCATTTGTCACTCCACTTTTCTTAGCTGCCTTCTTCTTCTGAATACTCTCCTGGAATTCCTCATTCCACCACCAACTTTCCTTGTCTTCTTTCCTCTGACCAGACGAAACACCCAACACATTTTTGCCAGTTTCTCTCACCACCTTAGCTGTAGTTTCTCAGTCCTCAGGTAATAACCCTCTATCCAATGCTTGACACAAAAAACTAAAAAGAAATTTTGGGATGTATTGTGTACAAACACACAGTCTTGATGGGGATATAGTGTGTTCAATAACTGTGTGTTCATTAGTCGCCATTCCCACAAGTATAAGAGACCATGTTTTTTTCTCTCCTTTTCCATACATACAAATATATATATATATATATATATATATATATATATATATATATATATATATATATATAAAACATAAAGGGAACACTTAAACAACACAATATAACTCCAAGTAAATCAAACTTCTGTGAAATCAAACGGTCCACTTAGGAAGCAACACTGATTGACAATCAATTTCACAGCTGTTGTGCAAATGGAAGAGACAACAGGTGGAAATTATTGGCAATTAGTAAGACACACTCAATAAAGGAGTGGTTCTGCAGGTGGGGACCACAGACCACTTCTCAGTACCTTTCTGCTTTCTGGCTGATGTTTTGGTCACTTTTGAATGTTGGTGGTGCTTTCACATTCGTGGTAGCATGAGACGGACTCTACAACCCACACAAGTGGCTCAGGTAGTGCAGTTCATCCAGGATGGCACGTCAATGCGAGCTGTGGCAAGAAGGTTTGCTGTGTCTGTCAGCGTAGTGTCCAGAGGCTGGAGGCGCTACCAGGAGACAGGCCAGTACACCAGGAGACGTGGAGGAGGCCGTAGGAGGGCAACAACCCAGCAGCAGGACCGCTACCTCCCCCTTTGTGCAAGGAGGAACAGGAGGAGCACTGCCAGAGCCCTGCAAAATGACCTCCAGCAGACCACAAATGCGCATGTGTCTGCACAAACGGTTAGAAACCGACTCCATGAGGATGGTATGAGGGCCCGACGTCCACAGATGGGGGTTGTGCTCACAGCCCAACACCGTGCAGGACGCTTGGCATTTGCCAGAGAACACCAGGATTGGCAAATTCTCCACTGGCACCCTGTGCTCTTCACAGATTCACAGGTTCACACTGAGCACATGTGACAGACGTGACAGAGTCTGGAGATGCCGTGGAGAGCGATCTGCTGCCTGCAACATCCTTCAGCATGACCGGTTTGCCCAGGCATTGTAGGGAGGTCATACAGGCATGTGGAGGCCACACACAATACTGAGCCTCATTTTGACTTGTTTTAAGGACATCACATCAAAGTTGGATCAGCCTGTACTGTGTTTTTCCACTTGAATTTTGTGTGTGACTCCAAATCCAGGCCTCCATTGGTTAATAAATTAGATTTTTGTGTGATTTTGTTGTCAGCACATTCAACTTTGTACAGAACAAAGTATTCAATGAGAATATTTCATTCATTCAGATCTCAGATGTGTTATTTGAGTGTTCCCTTTATTTTTTTGAGCAGTGTGTGTGTATGTATATATATATATATATATATATATATATATATATATATATATATATATATATATATATATATATATACATACATACATATATATATACATATATATACACACACACACACACATTTTAATATACTCATTTATATTTACAGTATATATTTTTATTTACTTTAAGGCCTTACTGCATACATTCAGTTATTATTCTTATAGCTAGTTATTATTATGAACTACTGGATCACAAATCATCACAAACCAGATGGTTGCTTTTTTGGCACCCTGAGAGGATTTAATGACTTCACACCAGAGGACTTGAGATTCTAAAGCAGGGGTGTCCTGCTTTATATCTTATCTTGTATCTTATCTGCTAAAGCGTGGTGTGACTGCAGGTTTTACTTTCAAACAGGACCTGATTCTTGTTTAAATTAGTTCTTAGGTCTCAGTCTTCCAAAAACTGATCAGGTGTCATACTGCTTTGTTTGAACGAAAAATTTATCCACACTGGCTCTTTACAGATAAATTTGAAGACTCCTGTTCTATAGTCTCACTACATCCTCTGTCATTACACCCTGCAGCACAAGTTGCTGCACGAGATTCCAGTCGGTCTCCTCTATCTTTAGCCTCATGTAGGTGTTATATTGTGATGTTTATTCATTTATTTAACCATTAGTCACACTGACCTTTAAACGCATGACCCAAATGGCAAGCAAGGAATAACTTTTGTAAAGTTGGTCAACAAAACATTTTGATGGAAAATGAAGACTTCAAAGCTGCTCTCCATGCTGGTAAAGAGGTAATATGGGTAACAAGTCATAAAAAACAAAAAATCAGTCCTCTACACTGTTGGAAAGTCAGCTGTACTTTTACAAAAGTATTCTGTAGCATGCTGTAAAATGAAGATAATAATGTGAGGGTGTTATTACAACTAGAACAGAGAAATTGTGTGCTGGGAAGACCCTTCAGCAGCCATTAAATGTCTTTAACATTTCATAAGAACCCTCAAGCTACACAGCCAAGCTGAAGAACCCAGATTTACTAGTCTATATTCACCAAACTCAACAGAATTTAGTTTATTCAAAAGCTAACTTTATTTCAGAGGTTCTTATATGCTCTAAGTAAACATACTGCCCATATTTTCAGCCATAATGTCTACCAATCACAACTTCACATATTCAAATAAACTTCACAATCAAGTACTCAGCTCCACTGGACTTCTAATGGACCTGGGAACAGACTCTCATTGAGAATAGACTCTTTACTTAAGGTCGGTAAGAAATTCAATGCAAGAGTCCTACCCAACAATGCAAGGCTGCTCTTCCATCTGTTCTTTCAAAAATAAACTGAAATTATTCAGCCTCCACGTCATAGTATCTGCTCTATCCTGTAGCTTCTCTATGATTTTGAAAGTGAAATATGAAACTGCTTTCCTAATGGTCTCTTATTGATGCTCTTGAAAGCTACCATAAATTTAGGAAAGATGCTACATCAATAAAACATTATTCTTTCCCTTTCCGAAATCACCCAAACAGTAAGTGCAATATTAAGCTGACCACATTATGTTTCAAGTTACTTTGCCTGTGTCCTGATTCAAACTCAAGCATAATGTGTTCAGTAAAAAGTTTAAGTTCATTCATCCAAAATAGGACACTGGCCTTCAATGATAGCTCTCTGCAGTTGAAACAGGACTAATATGGTTTAAAATGTACAGTCTAAAAGATAAATGCTTTAAAAAAATATATTTTTAAATTTAATTTTCAGTCATACATAATGTGAAAACAGCTGTTCATCCTTCAGGTTGTCTTTCTTTATCCATTTTTATACTGTCCATGCTCGCCCACGCATGGCTAATGACTTGAATAACTCACAGTCAGAATTAATTGCAGCTCAGTGAACACATTCAAATGCATCCACACCAATGAGAGACTTTCATGCGCGATACAGATAACACCTAAACCTTTTAACACTTCATTTCAACGAGCAGCCTAGGGTGTTAAAGGGGTAAAAGGTGAATGGCACAGAACCTGCTGGCGCTTCTCAAACTCCAGCTTGATGGGGGACTTTATGCAGTTGCAGGTGTCATGGTACGTCTGCTTAAGAGCCAGCTCCATCAGGTGCTTGTGGTAAGCTCCTGCCATGTTCCCACAGATGAAAATGATGATATTGGCCAAAATCTGTAAAAGAAGTGAAAACACAACAGGGCCTCATGAGAAGTTCATATATAAAATATGCACTGACTGTGCAGTCTGATTGGTTGAGAAGTGTTCTAATGATGATTGGTCTTCACTTTTGTCTTGTGCCTCTAACCAAATCACAGTCGTTAGGCTTGTGATATTGTGTAATATACTACTATCTGATTGTATCCCTTAGCAATTGCCAATACTATCATGGGGTGAAAACATGTTTCTGATCAAAACTTCAGGTGTAATAAATCGCATGTTTAAAGCCTATAGATCACTTCTTGTTCAAATACTAAAACCATGTGATTTAGCCTAAAACTACTTTTATTGTAGCTATGCTTTTTTATGTTTTTACTAACTGATGTAAAATCTTTTATTTCTCAGTTCATGTTTTGTGAAGGAATCCATTTTGTGTACAGACAACACATAAGAACTGATGCGAACATTATATATAAAAAGAAAACATATTGAAAGAAAACAGACACTTCCTTACTTCTTCACTCTTTCACACTTTTGTGCATCTTAAAGCATATGATGGTGTGTTATCATTTAAGTCATTGAACTGAATGACAATCACAATAGATAGGCAGATAATAGATAGACTACTGTTAATCGGCTCAAGTTTAACAACCATGATTTTATTTGTGATAACACACTTCTTTTAATATTCTAATGCTCAAATAACCAGATATAATAACCTGTTAAAAACACAACTGCATTTCAGATTTGAAGGTAAAGGTTTTTCTTTCTCACAACACAGAATGACCTCTTTCAGTTGAAGTGTTGACCCAATGGCTGGCTGTTTTATGTTCCTTACAGCTGAGCAATAATGCTACCACTGAACTGAAATGTTTGCCTCAGTTTTGTTTCACATTTACCTCACCTCTACTTGTGTTTTTCACTAGCGGTATTGAAATTAAGCTACTTCAGAACCAATTTCTTTGACAGGCCTGCAAGTCCCTGTTATTGATGCAGCATGTGTTCTTATTTTCTGATCCACCAGAAAAAATCTCTCGACAACAACTGTAGGAATAACAAAAAAGAAAAAACATGTCTGGACAAAAAATCTTTGCCATTTGGTCAGACAGGCCACTTAAGTGCAGTTCAAGTATCCAAGTGAACTTTACTCCACATCATCAATCTGTACAGCGTGTTCACGCAAGCACTTGCTTTCCAAGTCAAAACAATTTCATCGGGAGCTATTCGTAGACCACCGTTCACACACACCAAAATAACTTTTTCAATTCGCTGTCTAAAGCTCAGAATCTCCAAGGATGACTATTTCTGACCAGAGAACGACAATCCAATCAAGTGCTCAGCTGGAAGAGAGAGTGTGGTTATTGCAGTCAGAGTAAGCAGCACTGAAAAAGAGCCTCCATTCCCTGCCTCTTCTCTGCCCAGTTGCCTTTTCTTCACTCTTTCATGCTCCTTCGTTCAATTACCGTCCCAGCACTGAAAGGCTGTATCCCTGATTTCCCTCTGTCTTTTATCTAAGCCTCTGCTTTGTCCCTTTTTTCAGCCACACTTTTCAGAACGACTGCTAGCAGAGTGCAGAGCTTCAAAGGCTTGATTCTTCCATGTTTTTTTTTTAATTACTCTCAACCATTCATTTCATTTGGGTCCCCAGGAAAGAGTGTCAGACTCAGATTGGCAGTCCCACTCGGAGCTATGAAAACAGCCTGACATGGTTAGGAGGGAACTGATGAGTCACTCACAGTGAAGGGAAGGTACAACAATAGCAGGCGTCTTGCTGTGACTGACTGACGTGGACCCAATATTATGTGACTCAAACACGCACGGCGCTCACACATTGATTTGCCATCACTGCGAATGAGTCTTTGTGACTTTAAAGTGTTGAGCTGTACCTGCCAGCATTTCACTGTCAGAAAGTGCACATGAGCAAATACAAATCCAATAGCATCTCGTGATTAAAAATCTATAGCAACTCTCTATGGCTGTCACGATTCACTGGCTAAGCTTGTTTACTTGATTGAGAAGAATCAGTGGCTGACACGTCCCTGAAGTGACTAGTTGGCAATTTGCACAACAATAATGTTTCTCTTACAGTAAGAAATAAACTGATGGATACCATTTATATTCATTCTTCTCCACAGAGTGTAACTGACTGACTTGTAGTGACTGTCTTTTTTCCCCCCAACAACCATTTTAGATTTTTTTCTACCCATCACAAGCCAAAACACAGCTTTATCCAGTATACTGATTCTTCTGTTTGACAAGAAATATTACAGTATTTCCGTAGACCATGGGAAAAGTCCAAGGCATTCGGGTAAGGAGTTTCATGAGGTCACAGACTAATTCAGTTGGACACACCAAAAGTCCACGGAAGGCTCCACTTCAAAGGGATGGCCTTTTTATTTTCTGAGGAAAGGACAGCCTGGGGAGTCATTACTGAAGCACTATGCATGAATATTTTACCACTAGAGGCAGTAGAAAGGAAGATTTGGGCCTGGCTTGCCCTGGGTGCTGCCATCTAAATGTGTTTGAGTGTTTTTCAAGGGAAGCGAGAGGTCGTCTGTCTGGTTCTAAAAGACTGGCAGTACGTTTCCTTATACACTGTGATGTCTGAGGTCTTTTAGTAGTCCTAGTTTGTAACAAAGGGTTATTTCAGAGGTCAGATATGGAACTTCTCAGGACAATGAGGATGTCATACACGGACTGTGACTAGACAATAGAAATGCTAACCTAAGGATGATCATGAAAATGTTGTTCTGAAGTTGATGGACGCATACAAAAATCAGGGCATGCTTAATTCCCTGCACATTTTAGTAGTTTCCTTGTTTGCAACACTTTTCAGCTAACAGGACCTTTAAGACCGACCATGTCACTGTCAACACATTCACAACATTCAGTTTTTGAAGTTACATAACTTTTCAATCGATTGAGAAAAACAACCTTGAAGTTTCACATTAAACAAGAGAAGTGGAGTCTTCTGACTATATGTGCCATATATGGTATTGTGTTGTAAAAGCTTCTGAAATCCCAGACCTGAACTAAATTACATCTGTAAAATCAGCCTTATTGCCTATTTCAATGTAGAGAGATCATGTTGAGCAGTTATTTTTTTCCTACACGTTTTGTTGTTGTTGTCAAAGCTTACAAGCCACAGGATTAAGTACACCATCCAGAAAATCCAATAAAACAGGCATTTATCCATACAGACTCTCCTGCTGTAGTTTAGGTTTGAAATGGTAAGTACAGACAAAGTGTCACTTTTGAAAACTTCAAAACATTTGACATCAGACTTTAGAAAAACTTTAGATTTTTTTCAAGATGGGTAATGAAATACCAGGTGGGAATGAGGTTGGTATGAGGAGGGTGGTAATGGTGGAGGTTGAAGATACTTAAGAATATAAGCAGAGTAATGTGTCTCTGTACAGCTTAGGTAGCAAAACATACCACTAGTAAGAGCATAAACTAAAATGCCGACTCACAGAGCTGAGAAAAATGGTCACACACCTGAACATATAGACTAACAGAAACTTCTAGTGATTTCTAGAATTTGATAGTGGATGATCTTTTTTGTTTTGTTGTGTACATTTTCATTGTTTTTATGCTTCTTATTTTATCTTAAACACTGAAAATGTGTTAATAACTGGAATTGCTGCATGTGTGCTGAACCAGAGGATGCAATGATAACAGTATATTAAATTACCATGTTACATTCAAAAATATAACATGCTCAGTTAGCCATTTGTAGGTGCATGCTGTGTTTATCATGCTGTAAACCACATATTCAATTATTTTTAGTGGAGAAGCAATAGAAAACTCCAGCAGCAACAGCAGCATACCACAGCAGAGAATGTTTCAGTACCACCAAGACTTTAACTTTCCCAACTTTTTTCATTTACTATCACAGTACAATAAACTGATTGTTGACTTTTTGGGGAGCTGTTTCAGTGTCAGGCACTGTAACGGTGCAACCTCCAAAAAAAGAGCCACCGGGATTTACATACGGCAAAGTTGGCACTATGGGTGTTGATGTGGATACGAGGAGGCGAGATTCAAGTTCAAGTGCACACGTGATTATTTTATTGCACACAAAAACAAAAGAAAAACTGAATCAAACAGAAAGAAAACGAAAGATAAACTGGACAGTTACTTGAGGCTTCGCCGCAAGGCTAATCCTCATCACGCAAGTTATTCTCTAGCTGTTACAAGCAGCTAACAGCTTCACACAGCGATTACACCGCTCCTCCCACAGGTAGCTGAGAAGACCTAGCTGAAAGAACACCGAGCACTCTTATCATCGGAGCCCCGCCCCAACTAAACTAATAACTTGCTTGGAGGGACGATGTCTCAGGGCTCTAATTTACATACACACACATACATATATACACACCCATCTACACAGCTGTTGACTAGTCATGACTAATATATACATATTACCGGTAAGTATTCATTTATTAATTAATTATTTCCTTTGCAGGTTTCCCCCTTTAGAACACTGAAGCCCCTCTCCCTCCCTGATGGTGGATCCGCCCAACAGGGACAAGAAGCCTCAGTCCCCTTTACCTCCCATTTGCCCTCATCCCCTTCTACACAGGACATCAAGGAAGGTACATACAACATTACACAAATCTTCCGGTTATTACTATTAATCTCAGTGATGGGAATACACTGCACCATCACAGGCACACTCTATAATAACAAACATATGATAAGAATACACCTTTGAATAAACAATCTGATACAATCTGAAGCTATGCTAAAACTTGCAACAATCTGTTAAAGTACAGGTGAGACAGAGCCACTGTGCTTTCTGAAACTGAGTTGGTCCTGAATTCATATGCTTTACGGGGCCATTTCTACTGCTCCTTTTAAATTACATTTCAAAAGTCCTCCTAGCCCCTACAACATGCTGTAGAAAGAGAAGGGAGATTATAATAGCATTGTGAAACAGTTGTGGAGAAATTCTTCTAACCTTGTCTGCCAATTACAACTAGATGCCTAGGAAACAGTAATTAAGGTTACATTCACACTATGAATGAAATGGCACAAATCCAAATTTTTTGCCTTGATGTGAGACGGATCTTATGTTTTTTTTTTTTTTTTTTTTTATTGCTTTTTTCCCAGGTCTTACAACACAAATACACAAAAAAAAGAAAAAACAACATTAAAAAAAAAAAAAAAGTACTAAGGCAACAATTACAAAGTACAGCCTTATAATCGTGAATCAATATGCAAATAAAATAATATGAAGGGAAAATAGAGAAATGAAAACAGTGAAACATTAATGTAAAATAAAAACATGTCCACTGAACCCCTCAAGCTAAACTTGATCTTCTCGAGGCGCAAAAAGAAAACAACATCTTTTAGCCAGAGGGAATGAGAGGGAGGAGTGTGAGACTTCCAGCTTATAAGAATTCTCCGCCTTGCCAATAGCAGAGCAAAAGCTATAGTCTAATTCTCGAGAATTCAACCGAGTACTGCCGATGTAAATACTAAAAATAGCTAGTAGAGGGCAGGGGCTCAGATGTTTATTAAAGACTGTTGAAAGTGTAGAGTATACAAAATCCCAGAATCTCCCCAGTTTGTGGCAAGACCAAAACATGTGAGAGAGGGTTGCCGGGTCCTCGTCGCAGCGGGGACAGGTTGGCTTAACCTCCGGATAGATTTGTGCTAATTTAGCATTGCATAGATGAGCTCTATGAATAACTTTCAGTTGCATTATGTTTAGTCTTGCACAAGAGGATGAGGAGTTAACTCTAGCCAAAGCTTCAGTCCACCATCTCTCGTCCATCTCAAGTCCTAACTCCGCTTCCCATTTAGTCTTGGCATCAGGAATCTTTACTTTATGAAAAGACAAGATCTTATTATAAAACATAGAAATAAGCTTTCCCTCGGTTTTTGCAGTAAAAAAAGTCCTCCCATGGGAGAGCAGGGGGGCATTCCGGAAACCTGGGAAAAAGGGATTGTGCACAGTGACGAATTTGGAAAAATCTAAAAAGGTCTGTTCTAGGAAGCCTAAATGTTGAGACTACTGAAGAGAAACTACGAAATGTTTCATCAAAGAGATCCTTAAAGGTGGTAATACCACTCCTCTCCCAGCTTATAAATCTAGAGTCCAGGGTTGCAGGCTTAAATAAATGATTTTTACATATTGGACTTAAAACAGACGCCTCAGTAAAATGAAACATTTTGCGAAACTGAGTCCAGATCTTTAGCGTACACACAACTAACGGATTGGAGGAGAAATGAGAGGAAAGTATGGAAAGAGAGGAATAAACCAAGGCACGAATAGAAGACGAGTGACAGGAAAGGGATTCCATAATACACCATGCAGCCTCTGGGTTTTTGAAGCAAAATGCTATTTTTTGTATGTTGGCTGCAAAGTAGTAATACATAAAATTAGGGAGGGCCAAGCCTCCAGAAGAACGGGGACACTGAAGAATTCCTTTCCTGATACGGGGGACACGACCACCCCAAATAAACCCAGTGACAGCCTTATCTATAGAAACAAAAAAGGATTTGGGGAGAAAAATAGGAAGACATTGAAATAAAAAAGAAAATTTAGGAAGGACATTCATCTTAATACACTGTACCCTACCCGCTAAAGAGAGGGGAAGGCTACTCCACCTCTGCAGGTCACTGCACATTTTAGTAAGTAGAGGGGAGAAGTTGGCATCCTGAATAAGTGATATTTTGCGATATATTAACACCTAATTAATATTAACACCTAGATATTTAAATCCATCAGGTGCCAGCCTAAAGGGGATTTCCGTTTGTGTAATTGTACAGGCAGCAGCATTAATTGGATAAAACATGCTTTTGGAGAAATTTAGCTTATAGCCTGAATATGAACCAAATTCTACTAAAATGGAATTAATAACAGGAATGGCAGACAGGGGGTGAGTTATATATATCAAGAGATCATCCGCATAGAGGGAAACTCTATTTTCAATTCCATACCTCATGATTCCTTGTACTCCAGGAGCAGTTTTAAGAGCGATTGAGAGAGGTTCTATGGCAATAGCAAAAAGTAAGGGCGATAAAGGACATCCTTGGCGTGTGCCTCTGTGTAAAGAAAAATAATCAGAATATACAGAGTTTGTATGGACACGAGCTAATGGTGCAGTATAGAGCAGCTTAATCCAGGAAATCAATATATTTCCGAACCCAAATTTATTAAGAACAAAAAATAAATAGTCCCATTCTATACGGTCAAAGGCCTTCTCTGCGTCTAGCGAAACAACAGCTTCTGGAATTTGCGAATTATCTGATGTATATAATATATTTAGAAGTTTACGAATGTTAGAAAATAAATGCCGCCCTTTAATAAAGCCTGTTTGATCCTTTGATATAATAGAAGGGAGGATAATTTCAATGCGTTTGGCCAGAATCTTAGCTAAGATTTTGTGCTCGTTACAAAGTAAACTGATGGGGCGATATGAGCTGCAAAAAGTGGGATCTTTATCCTTTTTAGCTATAAGTGAGATATTAGCCTGCGTCAGGGAAGGGGGCAAAGAACCCCTATCCAGTGACTCGTTAAATACCTCCAGCAAAAGAGGTGACAGTTGGTTGTCAAACTTCTTAAAAAACTCTATACCAAACCCATCTGGTCCAGGGGATTTACCGCTACTTAATGATCTAATAGCCTCTGAGATTTCTGCTACCGTGAATGGGCGATCTAACTCTTCAGCCAGTATAGGATCAAGAACTGGGAGTGCTAGTTTTTCTATAAATGAGTGCATAGCAATAGTATCAGTCGGGCCATACGAGGTATATAATGAAGAGTAGTAATTTTTAAAAGCCTTGTTGATGTCTTTAGGATGAGTCAACAAATTTCCATGAGTGTCCCTAACTTGATGTATTAGTCTGGACGCAGCCTGTCTCCTTAACTGATGCGCTAGTAGTCGCCCACTTTTTTCACCATATTCATAAAAAAAAACCTTGAGAACGTAAAATAAAGGCTTCAGCATATTTTGTGGAAAACAAATTGAATTCTGCTTGTAGGTCAAGCCGCTTTTTAATTAATTCTGGAGTTGGACAGGAAGAAATCTGACTGTCTAAAGATAATATAGAACTAGAAAGCTCGTCCAACTTTTTCTTGTTGGTGTTCTTAATGTACGAGGCATAGGAGATCATTTCACCCCGAATAACAGCTTTGAGCGACTCCCATAGCACTGAATTCGAAATAGAATCAGTTTTGTTAGTGTGTAAAAAAAAACAAATGGAATCTGAGATCGTTGTACAAAAATTCTCCTCTGAGCTGTAGTGGCGCATGGTATGAAATAACTATCAGCAAATACTGAACTTGGGTAATAAACTGCATGAGCTCGCTATTGACAAAAAAATAGTCAATTCGAGAAAAGGAAGAATGTACATGAGAATAGAAAGAGAAAGATCTTGACTGAGGGTGAAGTTCGCGCCATGGGTCAACACAACCATTTTCATCCATAAAGCAGGACAACGATGATGCCATTTTTGAGGTTACTGTTGACGTCAGTTTTGATCGATCTAGTGTGGGGTTCATAACACTATTAATGTCACCTCCGAGGACTAATTTGTGCGAATTTAGATCAGGAATTATGGACAGCAACCTATTCATAAAATCGACATCATCCCAATTTGGTGCATATATATTAACTAACACCAGTGGAGTTTGAAAAAGTGAGCCTACTACAATAATATATCTACCATACTGGTCAGATATGATATTGGAAGGCGTGAAATGTATTCTTTTATTAATCAATATTGCTACTCCCCTAGATCTGCTACTATAGTTAGAGTGAAATACTTGGTTAACCCAGGCCTTGCTACGCAGTTTGGTATGCTCAAATCTGGAGAGGTGGGTTTCTTGGAGAAATATTATATCCGCCTTCATGGATCTAATATGGTTAAAGACCTTTACAGCTTTAATTTGAGACTGCAAGCCCCTGATATTCCAGGAAATAAATCTAACCGGATTATTTATATTGGAAGCCATTGTTTAAATGAGAAGAAGAGACAAATAGATGATGCGGTAGAGAACATAGGTGTATTATGCAGACAAAGGCTGAAAGCATAGCGACCTGGAGAAGATAGAGAAAGTGACTTTGGGGAGGGAACACACACAAAAAATTAAATTAAATTAAAAAAAACAAGACAAAAAACAAAAAATCCCAAAAAGACCATCCACAGCACCACACAAACACAACAACACACCCCGTCCCAAAGAGGGAACTACAGCCCTATGAACAATCAAACCCACTGTGAAAGTACTTCCGGTGAACACATCTCAAACAGACTAGCCTAAAACATGTCAAGCACATGTACTTATTAAATGCGCCATCACCCCCGCAAACGCTGCCACATTCCTATACAATGGGAAAGTGTACTCAGCGACAACAGAAAATGAGTGGGGAAAAAATTTAAAAATAAAATAAAATAAAGATCCAGTACCCACACATGTTTACTGACTGCACTAACTAAGTATTTATGTGCGTTAACCTTTATAATTGTGCATTTTCTATTGCTCCCTAGACACCAAGTTATAAGGTAGGCTGAGCCTGCGTACTATATACATAGAATATGTAAGAAGAAACCACAAGTGAAGATTATAACTTAGATAATCTAGAAGAATCTGTATGTGCATAATCAAACTAAAAATAACGGTAATTGCAAAAATGTAAGAAATGCACCTTAATCATATCTACACTGCAGATTGTGTGTTGAGAGGACTTTTATCCCAGTCAAGTGTAAGTGAACTCTTACTGTTTAACGACGCATAAAATCTGGAAACTAAATTGAGATACTGGTGTTAAGCAACATAAAGTTACTCCTCAAGACATCCGAGTGGCTCAACGGTTATAGTGATTTTTCAGAAAAGCCTGTGCCGCCTCCGGAGTTTCAAAAAACTGGAAACCATCTTTGGAAACAACACGTAGTCGGGCCGGGTAGAGCAAACTGAACCGGACCCCTTCTTTATATAGCGCGGCTTTCACTGCGCGAAAAGCGGCCCGTCGCCGAGAAAGGTCCGCGCTATAGTCCTGGAAAAATCTTATGCTGTGACCTCGAAAACTCACACCTTCCCTGCTCCTCCGAAGGACGCGCTCCTTGTCCTGAAATGAGTGAAAGAGCATAATGAAGGGCCTCGACTTGTTAGAGTCCGTGCCGCCTGCCGCAGCTGATCGGCCAAGCCGATGCGCCCTTTCCAGAATAGGCCGATGATGGAAGTAGTCCGAGCCGAATGCATCCAGCAGCAGATCGGTCATGAACTTTGTTGGATCGGCGCCCTCCATCTTCTCCGGGATTCCGATGGCTCTCAAATTCGAGCGACGGGAGCGGTTCTCCAGGTCATCTAGCTTATCAAGCAGTGCGGAGTTTTCCTTAGTGAGAGAGCTGCATTGATTTTCCAGTTGCGCTATCCTATCGCTGTGATCTGAAGTAGAGGCTTCCAGGGCTTTGATGCTCCCCGAATGAGATTCGAGCGTTTGCTTGATTGAGTCCAGAGTGTCAGCAATGGGCTGTAGAGCACTGGACAGAGCCACAGTATTCTCTGAGAGCAAAGAACTTTTCAAGCTTTCAAGCGCTGACAGGAACCAAGGCGGAGCGTCCGCCGAGTAGGCCATGGTATTAGCTGCCGGGGAGCTAGGCCTCTCTGAGGGTGCCGCTGAGTCGTGGGAGGGGCTGCCCGCTGCGTGGGCTCGAGAGCCGGTAGAGTCCTTAGCTTGTCGCCCCGAGCTAGCTCCCGCATTTAGCGATTGCTCCAGAGTTGACTGTGAGCGAGCCACGGTGGGTGCAGTTTTGAGCAAGCTTCTCTCTCTCAAATTGCGCGACATCTCACTAATCCTGGTCCAGGTAAGAAAGGCGTCAGGGAGTTTTCAACAGGGTAGTAACTCTGTTGTCGCAAAAGCAACAAGTATATTAGTGTGTAGTTACGAGAGCGATGCTGACGCGCGTCTATTCGGAACGCATACCTAGCCGGAAGTCGGATCTTATGTTTTATGAACTGTATGGACACGCAAATCTGATCTTTTCAATTCAGACCAGTTCTGAACGACTTTCATATGTCGTCCCAGATGGGATGCATATCCGATCTGTGGTCATGCAACCTTAATGAGAATGGTCAGATTGGAATTCACTTTTTTTTTCACTGAACACGTATCATCATTCAGTGTTAATGCAGGAGCAGTGCCTAACCTAAAGAGAGTACCAGTAAATGCTGCAAAAGCAATGCTTTTGAGTTTTTGGGGGGTTTTTTTTGGTCAATGTAATAATGAATAATAACGAGAGAAAATGATCTTAGCTAATTTGTTAGTTGTTTATAATAAGGCATGCACCGGTATTAAAAAAAAAATCATGATAATTACCTTTTATCATAAAGACACTGTAATATAAAGTTTAATAAATAAATAAATTTAATTAATTAATGCTTTTATGTTTTAACAATATGCTATAAAGACTTATAAATAAGGGTATATGTGAACACTGTCTACAATAAAACAAACATTAAAAAATAAAGAAAATTCAAATAATGATGCTCACTGTGTATCACCATCATACAGGACTATTAGCAGTTAGTACTGGAGTTGAGAACCCTACGAAGAGCTACCAAGAGCTGTGAAGCTGCTCCAACATAAGAGACAGCATGAAACAAACTACTAAAACCTGTATTTTAACAATATACACTCACCAAGCAATTTATAGGGACATCTGTACATCTACTTCTGCATATGCAATGATCTAATCAGCCAATCATGTGGGAGAGGTGAAGTGCATGAAGTCATGCAGATGCAGGACAGCAGCTTCAGGGTATGTTCACATCAACCATAAGAATGAGGAAACACTATGATCTCAAGTGATTTGACCACCACATGATTGCTGGTACCAGACAAGCTGGTTTAAGTATTTCTATAACTGCTGATCTCCTGGGATTTTCAGACATAACAGACTCTAAAATTTACTAAAAACAATGCAATAAAATAACTGCCATGAACAACAGTTCTGCAGATGGAAATGCTCTGCTGATGAGAGAGGTCAATCGAGGATAGCCGGACTGGTCTGAGTTGACAGAAAGGCTACAATAACTCAGATAACCACTCTCCACAACTGTGATGAGGAGAAAAGCATCTCAGAATGCACAACACGTTGAACCGTGAGACAGATGGGCTACAACAGCAGAAGACCACATCAGCTTCCAGTTTTGTCAGCCAAGAACAAAAACTGAGGCTGCAGTGGGCACAGGCTCACCAAAATTGGACAAATGAAGACTGTAAAAACATGGTTTGATGAATGTTGATTTCTAATGAGGCACACGGATGTTTAGATCAGAATTTGGTTCCAACAGCCTAAAACCACAGACCCAACCTGCCTTGCGTCAAAAATCCAGGCTGGTGAAGGTGGTGTAATGTTGTCGGGAAGGAATGTTTTCATGGCACACTTTGGGCTCGTTAATACCAATCAATCTTTCCTTAAATGCCACAAATGGCTACTTTCAGCATAATAATACACCATGTTACAAAGCAAAAGTTGTCTCAGACTGGTTTCATTAGCATGACAAAAAGTTCAAAGGTCTTCAGTGTCCTTTCCAGTCACCAGTCATAAATCCAATAGAATGCTTTTGGGTTGTGGTAGAAGGGGAGATTTACAGAATAAAAGTGCACCTGAAAAATGGTCAGGAATTGCATGATGTAATTAGGTCAACAGGGGCCAAAGCAATGTTTCCAACATCTTGTGGAATCCATGCCACAAAGAACTGTGAACTGAGTTTTGTGAGCAAAGGGAGGCCTTACCTAAAATTAGTATAGTGTCCCTAATAAAGTTCTCAGCGAGGGTATAAATGGTATTTACACTGCTGTATCTTTTAATCACCATAAACATGATACGCCAATCATTATATAACAGTGTTTAATGTGGAAACGTTTTAGCAGCCGCTGTTTATCATGCAGAGAATGCTAACTTCTGCGGGAAGTAATATTCTCCATTACATGATAGCAACAAGTTAACAACAGTGGACTTCTCCACACTGGGTTTAACACTAATGCGGTTTGAGTCTACACATGGAACGTTTGTAACACACATTTAGGTATCCTTTTTACTTTGTATGCTGTAGATATTCTGTGAATCATTAAGTAAATATTTCAGTTTAACTCTGAACTTTCTGATCAGCTCAATTATGCAGCAGCCGGCCATGTCTGTTCATGATACATGTGGTTTATTCATGTGTTTCTGAGATGGATGTATGCATCCATATTATTTCAGGGCACAAGTTCAGTCATATTAATGACACATAAGAATCACCCTCATGAATGTGAACCATCAAGGCAGAAAGCTCAGATCTGAGCAAAAAATAAAAAAAAGAGCAATGAGGCTAATAATATGAACACAGGCTTTGTATTCTGACACATTTGCAGCTAAAAGCATAAAATAGATTTTCAAAAAGGCCTGCAATATTTACGTAAGCAACAACAAACAAACAGAACCTACTGTTACTCTTCTGCGGTAGAGCCGCTACAATTGCTCTCAAAGTCTGATGAATCATACTAAGCCATTTTGCATATGGAGACAGCAAAGCTTTGCATTATTCTGACCTATAACATTAAAAGGCTTATCAACAGAACATAAGAGGAGCCTGAAGCCTAAGAAACTCTCTAACTCCCACAGAGGGTTAAAGCTCTTGCCAAGCATCCTCTTGAATCAGCACACGCTAACATCATAAACTTCTTCTTGCACCTAGCCATGGACCCCAATGATGAACTGCAATAGTTATAGATGTTCTCAAAGGTCGTCAGTTATCCTAACAGGAATGAGACGTCCAGATGAATGTGTCGATGGTGTTACACTGTAGAAATCTTTAGAATTACTTAAGCTCTTTCAAACTGAGAATAACTAGCAAACCAAATCAGAAACACACACACACACACACACACACACACACACACACACACACACACACACACACACCATCTAAGCCGCTTCTCCTTCTGGGTCATGGGGGAGCTGGAGCCTATCCCAGCTGTCATCGTGCGAAAGGCAGAATACACCCTGGACAGGTCGCCAGTCCATTGCAGGGCACAAACCAAATCAGTGAAAAACTAATTTTATCATCCCAATTTCATCATCCTAAGTTAGATTTTAGAAAACAAAATTATACAGTGCACAATGTCTGTGCAGCTAATGTATTCACTGTAAAATATCATTTAAAGGTATTTGTTTTAAAAATTTATAAGCAGATTTTGTCTGGCACCCTTGCTGCTGAGCTTTGTCCTTTTTTATATTGTAGTTATAAATATTTGGTTAAACACAGTATGTGTTTCAAACAATTTTGCATATGAAGTATTAAACAGCATTCAAATGACGCTCTCTAATGATGTTCACTTGAACAGAAACATGAAGACAATACAAAATTGGGAATTGTAAATGCGAGTTTTAAGCCAAATGTCCCTTTAAATCCTAATGCATTTCCTGCATTAAAGGGAATATAGGAGATTTTTCTGTTAATGTCAAGAGCTTAAATCTGGGCTGTTGTGTTCTTAGAAGCTTAACTCTAACCTTAATTTAGGATCATGCTAGGATTTTAAAATGAGCTCTACATATAAAAGGGAGCGCTATGGTGGTTTTCAACTACATAAATAATTTCCTACATTTCAAAATCTGAGCTAGAACGTTCTGTCTTAACTTTCACCTCACAGCGCTCACTGTTCAGGCCCACTTCTAACACTAGTGTTATAATAAGGATTATATCAACCTATGTCTAAAGCCCATTTCAAAACATACATCTAGGGGAAAGCACTAATGATCAGCAGATGAGAGAAAAGGGAGTCTTTCAGTTCATTAGAAATCACATCGTCAGCGATCAGCTCTGCATTATGTTAAAGAAAGTGGGCTAAAGTCACTCTCTAGTGTTCTTTTAATAGACTCAGTGGTTGCTGAAGCAACAGCTAAGCCTGAATCAAGCTCTTCATCCTTGAGGTAATAGGATTAAAACTTTATTTTTTCTTCTCTAGAGTGCTCATTAAATCAGCCAAGCTTCTTTAACGGTGTGAATGGCAAATATGGGAAAGGGTGATGTTACACAGGCCGGACACTTGATTAATAATTTCAATGTTAAAACTGGTGCCCTTACAACGAACAGCTCATATTCGGTAAGCCTTCTGCATTCTTCAAGCACCTGTCATTAAATGGTTTGTTGGCGCGAAAACTTTGTTCTGGTCCATGGTTTCAGGACCAGTTAGCACAGTCATTCCCAGTCCCTCCAGTATTACTCTAAAACTGCGATACACAGAAGGCTGACAAATGAAAGGAAAAATCTGAATAAACAAGTGGAGCAACAAGGAAAAAGGGCAGATGATTCCAGACAGGCACACTGCATGATACTGAAATTCAGTTGGATTTTGGACCAAGATGGCAAGAGGAAAAATCTAAGTGACTTTGAAAGAGGTTTTATTCTTGAGGCATGTACAGCAGGAGCTTTGGTCACAAAGACTGCTCAGCTGGCTGGTGTTTCAATAGCAACAGTGACTAAAGTGACACCTGCATTTAAATCTATGGGATAACTGCATCATTCTATAGGTTGGAAATTGTGCTTGAAAGCCCACATTCAATCAGCATGATGCTTGAGAATTATTGCAATTTGTTGGGAAAAACAAATGAGCAATTGTTCCTCAGATAACAGAGTCAATGCACAATGTGATCAGAATGGGTCAGCAAGACTGTCCACAACTACATAGAGAGGGATATTACAGTTGAGAGCAGAGTAGAGCTGCAGTACATAAACCCCTGATTACAAAGACAAACACACATCTGATAATTTAGTGGTGCAAAAGCCACATGCACTTGCCTACAGAAATGTGAAAAATAAGGCTTGATCCCTACAGTGAGGGGGTTTGGTGGGTCTGTTGGTTTGATGAGTATGACAATTTTATTTTTTTTAGTTTTTTTAATATTATACTGAGCGAACATATACATAATATTCCCTTCACTATTACATTAAATAACTGCTTATCAGCTATTCATCTGTAACTTCATAGATTCAGATTATTTAAAGGCTCAGCTGCCTGGCCTGTTATTCATCAAGGGGAATCCTGCTGTGAGAAATACACTGGAAATAATCACAACTGCACTCAAAGACATTCATTTGGCGTTTAATACAATGATTTAATCTGATTATCTGAAGAGGTGTGTGGTAATCTGTTTATGGTGGGTCTAAAGGTCAATGAGAATTACTAATTCCAACACAGGTGTTACAAAAGGTCAAGGCTGATAAGATTCTAGAACTGGTAAGAAAGCATTCAGCATGAACAACATATGTCATAGAAAGAGTCTCTTAACCTAAAGAAAGATGGTGATACTGTCATTAGTCGGCAACTGATAACTAGCAAGCCTAAAATCAGGGACACGGCCCATCAAATTATCACCTGTGAAATGGACAGTTCTGAAATCTGATTGGCTGACTCACGTTTAAAGCCTTTGTACATTTGTGACATTCACATTTTGAGCTCATACATCAACTGAATTCTGGTCTGAAAAATATGTTCCTTGTACAGACTGTAGAACATAGTACTGATAGGTGGGGCCAGGCATCAGCATGTATAAGAAGTAAACAGCCCAAAACCATCTTAAACATAACCTATGTAACATCACCAAAGGAGAAGTAACTACAATATGTTCAGCATGAGCGAAAACTAAAAAAGTGAGTAAATACTGTCATGCAGCCAGTTAACTCCCATTCAGACTCCATTTCCCAGGAGTCTCTGCAAGATCATGTGACTTTGGACTCACGCCCACGCACCTATCAGCGTTCACAGTCTCCTGAATTTTAATGTGACTCACCTGTGTGTTTTGTCATGTGACAGGTCTAGTTTAGTATTTAAGCCCGGCTTAGTTTAGGTATACTGCAAAGTATTGCCTCTCTGACATTGTACCGAGCGTTTGTTATGACTGCCTTGTTTGAACTTTGCCTGGATTACCCGTTTTCTGTCTCTTTGTCTTTGCCCCTTTGTACTTCCGCCTGTGTTGCTGGATCTGTGTACTGACTCTTGGACTGGTTATCGACTACGAGTTTGCCTATTTCCTGATCGTGTATTAAAACTCTCTTTTAAGAATCTGCATGTGTCATGGGTTCTGTTGCCTCGTCACAAATATACCATAATGGAGTGTTCTTTCTTACAAAGTTCTAACTTTATATTTACCACTCATTACGAGCCCAAGCTCAAATGAACATTACAAACTGTAGCCCAGCTGTTGTCATGCCCAATCTGTCAGCCGCACTCTACCCTGTTCATCACTGGACACTTTCTGATCACAAGACTGTTGTGGACCAAACATAATTTGGGTAGCTGATCATTCTCAGCACAGGGTAATGCTATGGTAGTGTGTGGGGTGCTGGAATGAGCTGGTACAAGATAGAGGTGTTGTTGGAGTTTTTACACATATCAGTGTAACTGCTAAGAGTCATCCACTACTCCAAAAAATGTCCAGAAAAGAGCAGCTCTGTGTTCAAAAACTGACCACAAACTCTGCATCAAGCGATGGAGTTTCTAATTGTACATTAGCAAAATGGACCTACAAGGTAGGAGTTTCTAATATAGTGGCAAGCAAAGGTATGATGTGTGTCAGGAGAAGAGTTCGCAACATTCCCTTACACCAAAGTCATTATATAGAACTAATATGAATCCTTGACTGTAGAAAAATGCAGAATGATGCTGAATACATTATTAACACCTCACAAAAGTTTAGTAATGATGCCTTCTGGTGAAGCAGGTTTCTCAAGAGTTTGTGATAACTTCAGAACATCTTCAATTAGCTTGCCACAGCCAGTGGCACTGCAATTCATTAAAAAATCTGTCAACCTAGAGAAACAGACTTCTTCCACATGCACCTCTTAGAAACTTTTCCACTCAGATGCCGAATTCAGAAAGATCTATAAATCATAATGCCATTTTATCCATATTCTTTTTATTTTAACTGAAACAAGCTACACTGAGGACGTTTCACTATTGCAAAAAGAGGGCCATATAGGATTCTTTCAGATGTGCTTTGAAGGCAGAGAACCCTCTGTTAAATTTGTGAGGGCAGTCTTTGTCCAAATCTGTTGAATCCTTTTGATCAGTGCCACAAAGCTACTGTTGCATTCTGTTCTCACTGTACTGTGTTAGTGCAGTGTATAATTTATTCAGCCATTCTTGCCACTATATTCAGGTTTACCTTAATAGAGCTCAACAACAGTCTCAGTTTTTAAGCAGGTAGTTCGACTTCATCCTTAATTATTGGGTTTAAGCTTCAGCTGAAAGCGAACAAAAACAGCAACCAAATACTGAACTCAGCATAGATTTCATCACCTTCATCAGGCCAGAGTGAAATGTCAGGGTAATAATTTCTGCAGATCAATGAGTTGCTCTTAAGCGCTTTTTGGGGATTTCAAAACAACTTTAGTGTCTTGGCTCATAGTCTGAGGGTCTGAGACAAACCTAAGGATTCATGGGAAACTAAATGTGTTTGACGGTTGTGTGCACAAAGACAAGACAGAGATGTTCATAGAGCAGAGAAAATCTCCATCAGGCAGAAATGGCCTCTAGAGTCAACCGTGAATCTTGTTTGACATGGCTCAAATAAAGTACTCTGGGGGCCTTGGATGCCTGTCATTTTCTTCACCCAAAAATCCACTTTATTTTTCATTTTCTCAGATTATTTGTTTATTTAATGTGGATTTTTCACCATTTTTTACTGTAGTAAGGTATTTAAAAACTACAATAACACAAACAAAGAAAGAGTGTTTTGCGTTTATTGTACTTGAAGCTGTTGAAATCACACATTTCCACATTTCAGGATTCCACACATTTCCATGTCTATCACAGAAACCAGCTTTTATGTCTCAATCCTAACACGATGTAACTAGTGTACTATGGTAACATCTATGTGCTGTAAATAGGTGTCAACATGTGTTCCCAAAGTTCAGCTCCATCACGCAGAAAGGAATAATAACAAGCATTTTGCTTAAAATGTAAAAGACGTCTTTAAACTTTTACATATTCTCTTCTTTATAACCACTCAGAGACCTCTCAACTGTAAGGTGCAGTTCAAATAATAAAAGATGCTTAGCTAAACTAAACAACATAGAATTATTTGGGTAAAGAAACTCGCAGTGGGGGGGACCTGTTTGTGCACAAATTTACCAATATATATGTGTTGGGCTGATATCTAAAAGAATTACTGGCATGTTCAAAAATCAAGATTATTGACAAGTTACAATAATCAACCAGCTTAATAATGCTCTGTAATAATCTACTGTACTGACAGTAAAGGGGAAAAAAGCTTTGTGTTCATGTTATTTAATATTATTTAGCAAGCTCTTTTAAATTAAACGAATGTCTCTCTAGCTCTCTGTCGGTCCTCCTTCCCATGGCAATTATCATCTTTGAAGCATCATCATCTGCTGACTTGCAGGGCTGAATACAGGAAATTGAAACATCTCGGTACTAGTTAGTACCAATAAATATAACAAAATCTGTGCCTATTTTTTTTTTGCGCATCGCATGAAAATGATGTCATTAAGATTTATTTTTAAAAAAAGAAGAAGTGAGATAAACATCATGACATTACAGTGCAACTAGCTCCTCAATGCATGGAGTGCAAAAAGAGACAGCACATACAACTATAACACTGGGCTCCAAGTTCTGGCGGCATTTAAAAAAAAGAAGGTTGACTTTATATGATAACAAGTCTGTGTGCAGTAAATGCTTTAAACTCGTAGTTTCCAAGCCAAAGAATACATCAAATTTAATGAAATATTTGGGCAAAAATGAGATTTATCTCAGTCAAGCAAACTGCATGAGGAGCATTTATACTATCACTGCCAGAGAAACACACTTCAATCAAACACAGACACAAATGTTTTTAGAGACCTTTGTGTCTGCAAGTAAGATAACAGGGCAGGTTTCTGATGTTTGCAAGAGAAAATGTACTGCTGTAGCCTTTGTTTGTATGGTGAACATGTTTAGATTAATGTTTAATCCCACATTTGTGGGATTAAAAAGTGACACTTAACTTAATAACTAGAGTGTTTTCTTTCCATACTGTAGATGAGAGCTTTGTGCTAGAGCCAGTACTTCTCCATTTAATGTTGTCATCCACAAGGAATCCACTTTCAGTATAGCAAATAGTCAAGTATGTCAGTTGAGAAGGGGATGAATATTGCCAAGCAGTAACCAAATCTATTATTAAAGTGATTACTGCCTTCCTCCACAGTTTGGGCACCCTGGTTTAGATGAGCTAGCTGGAGAGGTAATGTTTTCCTCCATTACATTACTATATTTAGTGGCTTATTTAGGGGCAGATTTACGTTTTGGGCTCTCCAAATGAGTAACTGTATTTTTTCTGACAGTCAAAATCTTGTGAAGTTAGTATTAAGTATTTTGACTTAATGAGTAACAGTTTAAACCCAAAACAGATGAATGTGTTTTTTTTTTTCATCCTATCTGGCAGAAACAGGCTTTCACACAAAGAATACCCAAGCAAAACAGTTATTTTGTGCAGGTCATATGTTCTAAACTGGCCACCCTCCAGTGCAAAGCAAGGGCGACTGTTATTATTAGCGTCTCTTCTAGTAAATCTGCTCCTATGTGTTTATTAGATTCTAGAGTCAGGTTATTGCCAAAGTGTTTGTAATTAACACTATACCTGAATTTTTTCCCCCAGTTTTTCCATATCTTTATTTTTCTTTCAAGTGAAGTGATTCACATAGAAGGCTATGGAACAATGGACAATGGAATTATAAGAAATATATCATAATTCTTTCTTAGTCTTGCTTTAGAACAATTAGAAGTATTGTTTTGGTATTGGTATTAAATTCGCACCGGTACAGATTTCAGCTCTTGTGACTTGTCAGTCATCACTAATATCCAATTACATTTCCACCCCTAACATATATTCAGAATCTGGTGTTTGCACATTGCTCTTTCATGCACAAGAGGAACACTAATTTACTTTGGAGAGCCCTTTCAATCTGTTATTCATCACCAATTTACACAGCACCTCAATAATCCCCCCGCAAACCCTCAAGGTTTGGAGTGCTGGATAGCGGACATCTGTCAGATACACCCACATAAGGGGATTATTGAATACAAGTGGCTTCAGTGCCCAAATAATTAATTAGTATTGAAAGCCATGGTGCATAATGCAATGACTTGCACCGAGAGGCATTCTGGCTGACAATATGTGTTTTATGAAATTCCATGTGACAGGTCCAAGAGAGTGAAGGAGAGGTGATGGAGTGGCTGGGTTTTGTGTTTTTAGCATAGCACAACACTGCTTTCAAATGATTTACGTTGGAGAGGGAGAAGCCCAACAGTCTCAGACAAAGTCTGTGACAACTGCTCTAGGCCTAAGACCTGTCTGTGAGACTTCACTAATGATAGGTCAATTATAGCAAGTAACAATACACTCTAGCTAGCAATATTTCCATTGTTGAATACATACATGTTTGAGGGCAGACGTCATTCAGAGGGCATTAGCAAGCCCTTCAGTGTAGTAGCCCTTGCGGGGTTGGTTGTCATACTCAAGATGGGGATGACTGCCACTTGACTCAATTTAGGATGTCAGTGTTTTGAATTCTAGAACTGAGCATCAATATTTGACAAAATCTCCTAATTAGATTATTACCTCTAAATAAATCTATTGAAGTGATATATTAGATATCAATTTGTCTGCACAGAGACCAAAAAACTGTGATTCCTTGCCTTGCAAAAATGTAAAAACAGCATGTGTATTTGGCACTGATCTCTGGCTTAGAAGGCGTCTAAATCTATTTGACTGTGCTGTTGGAACTAAATGCTGTATAACTGTTAACAAAGGGCTTACCACAGCATCTGCATTATGGTAAAGTTTGAATCATGTAACAACTGGATGTGCACAGGTACTCAAGTACTTGCTTCATCCTGCGAATGGTCAGTATTCAAATAGTGAAATCATTATTCGGGTGTTTGAGAATAGAGAGAAAACATACAGTCTAACAATAAAGACAACAAATCCTCATTAGCATTCAGCACTGTACTGGTTGTCCTGCTCTCCTATTTGTTAGTTGGAGAGAAGGCAAATGTGTTAGATTAATTTTAGATTTTAATGAATGGAACCAATTTCATGAGAAAATATGTTCTGAAAGTCCTGTGGCAGCCTAATCAATGGGTTGTTAGAAATGGAAAACAACATGGCAGCAGCTCTACAGCCTATCTGCTAAAAGAGATACTGTGGAACTGTTGGAAGGTAAACATATCCTAATAATTCTGTCACAATCTTCAAATAAACATGAAATGTCTCTTAGAAGCTTTACATGTCTGAATGTTTCAAATACAAAAGGGCTATACTGCTTTCTAGCACTGTTGGATGTCTTGAAGTCTCAGCAAGGCTAAAGTATGCTCACAACATTTTAATCCAGTTGCAGAGGTCCGGGGCCTTTAGTGGCTAGCTCCAGGCAGTGATGGTCCTAAATAAAGAGAAACCATTTCCTTACGTAAGCATTTTGCACTCTGTGAATGTCTCTAAAGATGGTGTCCTCTCAGGATTCCGTGTGTGCAACGGGCAAATTGAGTCCAGTGTGCTGAGCCTGCGGCATGTGGAAGATGCCATCCAACTGAATAACGCATGCTCCAAGTCAATGGCCAGCCGTTTTAATTTGCAGCGCTGAAGAGAGAATAGTGGCCGGGATTGAGCAACAAAGAGATGGCTTTATCTCAATGTGTTGCATATGTTGCAATTTTTTTCTCAAAGCATCTCAATCAGAAGTTGGAACAATGAAGTACGATGTGGGGTCTGCAACATTTACATCCCAGTCAATACTCTGAATCCTATATAACATGTCCAACCATCAGGCTATTTATATATTTATTTGACCTGTCAGATTAACACCACACAAACTACAAACACATTATCCAGTTCAACAAAAACAGCACAGTACGAAAACAGTGTAAACAATAGTGCACACATACATCATCTCCACATAATTACTGAAGGTGACCTTACATTCTGACAGGAATACGACTGATGAGAGCAGGTCTATGTGCTTGTCAGAAAACTCCAGGGACCAAAAAAGTCTTTGAATGGCAGCAGACATGACAGCAAACAGATGCTGTTCTGTTGCTCTATCTACTGTGCAAGAATGACATAACAAATGTCTTTGAATGACTGTGGAAGATTTACCCTGTGTAATGTATGCTCAGTAATTGTTATGTTATAAGCCGTAAACAGTAACTGTTGCCATGAACAACTTGTCTTAACCCACTGGAAAGCAAAACCCAGAATAAGAGATATTTTTAAAGTTCTTTAATTATTTATCTCCTACGCAAAACTGAGCAATTTTCAAAACCACTTATAAGACTAAGTATCACAAAAAACACCAAAATGTTTGTCTGAGTGAAGAACAGAAATCACAGTTTTGTAAATATTTCCTTTGACCTTCCTCTTCCTTAATGAAGTGGATAATCCTACATCTAAACTCTTTAGAAATATCACATGAAATATGAACGCAATGTCCTTTGAATTTTACACTGTAAAACACTAGCATGAGCTAAATCTATGTACCTCCACAGGCATCTTTCTAAGTAAGAGAACACATACTACCAGGAGGATCAAAGACAATTGCATTAATATGAAATGGATCACTATTTTGTGGACCTTCTTTAAGGGGCACAGTACAGACCACCTAGACTCCAGAATGTTCTCTTCTCGGGTTGTTGGTTTTTTTCTTGACTCTATAAGGACAAATGAAAATTTAGAAAGTTCATGGTTTGTTGTGAAAATCTGCTGGGTGTGCTCTGACATTAAGAGGTCAGGGTAAGGATGGGTCATATGTTGAAGTTCATGGTTAGAAATTGTTTATCAAGACAAATTCCATCACTTTCTCATCAGTACTTAAAGAACCCTGACTAACTGCATGTTTCCTTTCAGAGAGAACATAATTAACCTGTTTAACTGGATTTACTGCAGTGTATTAAACGCAAGTAAATACTGTGTTTGATATTGTGAGAATGTTTTGAAGCACTGTGATGCTATATTTTTGTTTGTCTCTGTGATTACAAAACGTAGCTGGAATACAATGGACTTCACAATTTCTTCGATGGTTTAGTGGTGAAAAAGGAGACGCGAGATACAGCGGGCAAAAAGAAGTAAAGAGAGTTTAGTTGCAGACGAAGATGTGTGTTAGTATCTTGGGCAAATCCAAGCAGCATGTGTGAGGTTATGGAGAAGTCTAGTAAAACTCAGGCAACAAATGTAAGATGTTTATGCTCAGGAAAAGTACCTGAGCAGGAGAAGACTTCAGCAAGTTTTTTCATCTGACCTTGTTGTCTAAGAAAAAACTATAGAGATATTCTTTTTGATCTGTCTTTCCTTCTTTCCTGTGGGGTTCTTCTTTAGACCAAACCGAAGGCAACTGGAGATGGTACTCAGAAGAGCTCACAAGAAAGTTTGGAATTTGGTGAAGAAATTGACATCTCATGAGATTTAAACTTCAAGTCATCCAAGAACAAAAGCAGTTTATCCAAAGAAGAGTTAAAGATAACTCAGTTGTCACTCAAAAGAACTAACACACTGTCAAAACAAAACTGCCTTTCCATCTAAGAGTGAAGAGATATCATCTACTCTCGACACAGAAGCCTCAGTCCCTCAAATGACTACTAATAAATGGACAAGTGGTCTGTTGTCTTTAAAAGACTCTAGGAAGCAACCGTACTGCATGCCATACCAGACTGATTTGCTTTATCGTCTCCCACAACCCAGCCTGATGTCGTCTGAGGATGTCGCAGTTATGAACAAATTTGAGTAAATATTTCACCCAAAAATCTCATGTCGTTCTATAGTCAAAAGGATTTTATGAACTGCAAATAGTTCAAGGCATCAGAACAGGGTCTGAAAGACATGTAACTCTGAGTCAGCCTTTAAAATTCCATGAAAACAACAGTTTCAACTGTTTGAGCATTTCAGTGCAAACGCATGTGACGCTAGCTGCTTCTGTCCGTGTCACATGTTTAGGCATACACACATCCACTTGCTCAGCCAGCCTTGAAGCACGTTATTACAATCCCAAATAAGCACACCTGCAGTAATTGGGATCTGACAGCTCAAAAAAGCTTTCAGAAACTAAAAGGCATTCAAACTTACAACTGACTAAATGAGTATTTTCAATCTGAAACACCCACACAAGTGCCAAGCAGCCAGTGAAACAATCAAATGCAGCAGACTTGGTCAAGAAATTTGTTTTTTTGCAAATCCAAAAACAATATCCGTGATTTAGTGAGGTGAAACAGAATTCACTTCACTGTGGGATCCCAGTTATTCTACTCAAATGCTTCTGAATTAGTGTTAAATGAAAGCAGAAACTCAATACATTTCACTGCTCTTAGACCATGAAATACAAATGATATGTGATGCCTCCTGGCTAGTAGGACTGACCCAAATAATTTCAATCTTGTATTTATTACCTTGGTGTTCATTTCTAGATTTAGTCAAAGGCTTATTCATTATTAAACCACAAAAATGTAGCCTAAAATAAAATGTCATCAGCAAAGGCCTTTAGATAAAAGTTACAGTTGATATATGGTGAAAAATTAAATGTTAAAAATAGATTTTAACTATTTTACAGCAAAGAAGAGTCCCCTTACACATTGTTAGTACAACTCAGGAACTGCTCTTGTACACTTTAGGAACACGTTTAAGTACATTTATACTTTAAATATAGTTTAGAACGCTATGAAAGGGGTACTGGAATACTTACTTATCAAAGAGTATTCAAAATTGGTACAATGCTGTTTGGGCCAGCCCACCATGTGAAAGCTAGAAATGCATGTGTGAATGAATGTATCCCAACATACACCATTCAATACTATTAAATTCAAAACACTCAACATAACCTAAAGGCCCATAATAATGCCTGCACATGAACGATCTCATAAGGCAGCTGGAATTTCTGAAATTACGTGAAACACTGATGCTGAAAATTAGAGTTGATCACATTTGTGTAGCTGCAAAATGCAATTTAAAGTCTGATCTGAAGACCTGAATGAAATTAACTTGCTGAAAGATTACCACAGGCCATGGCGACCTTTTATATCCAAGTGAAATGGACTCCCCGTCTTTATAATGTCATAACGTTGCTTTTGAAGCCCAGACATACTTGCTCCCTGCGATATCTTGTGCCGTTTTGACAGCTTTCTCTTCATTGGCACATTCCTTGTTGATGTGTTTGCAATGTGTACAGTACATGCCTGTTTCTACTGGGTGTTATTTGAATGCTGATGCCAAGAAAATCAAGCATTCGTTAGTGAATATGTCTGAAATCACCTCATTAACGCACAGTCATGCCGACAGAGTGAACACTTCCTTCAGCAGCTGCTCAATGCATTAGCTGAGATTACATCTCACACAGCAGCCGAGATTTTACAGCTGAGCACGAACAATGTTTACTTATCTAGCGTGGCTCTTGGCTTGCTTTCAGGCAAGGTTTCCAAAGCTGATACACGACAATATGCATCCTGAAAAGCTCAGTATAAATAAAAATAACTAAACCTGAATGGAGATGGCAAACAGGAGAGATTATCTATAGATAAAGACAGACAGAATGAGAGAAGGATAAAGACAGAATGTATGAGGGAAAGAGGCAGACAGTGAGAGAGTGCCAGAGAGAGTGAGAGAGAGAGAGAGAGAGAGTGAGAGAGAGAGAGAGAGAGAGAGAGAGAGAGAGAGAGAGAGAGAGAGAGAGAGAGAGAGAGAGAAAGACAGAGTAAGAGACAATAAATTAATTACAAACAATGTGATGCAGTGTTTGCTCAGTTTAGGTTGCATCAAGCCATCTATCTTGAGGGCCGTATCGCTGTCTTTCAAACGGCAACCTCACAAGAATCTGTGACTGTGTCTCCTGCATTACCCGTTTCAAGTGCACAGGATGCTATTTGCTGACTTCCCCATGGGAAAATGCTCAGCCCTAATGAAATCTATTCCCGCTGCTCATCCAATGACACCTCCATCCGATTCAATCTGCTCTGTGAAGTGATGCTGTATGCTTTCACCTCAAGCACTGCTGAAGCATAACTCCTTCAAGCTGTCGCAACACAATACAGACAGAGCTGAGATTTTGGTGCTACTTTCCAATGTCGAGGTGAGCAGCTTGAGCTTGAGTTATAACAGTAAAGACAAGTGGCTACACTGTTTTAGTTCTAGACTGAGAGACAGCAGAGCTGCTCTTTAACACTATATCAGCAGCTTTAATACTAATGCTGGTTGCTGCAGTCCAGATTAGGGCACATGATTAGGACATCAAGTGTTTTTCTCCATTAGACAAAGCCCAGCACTGGACCAACATGACTAGCTGGATAGTTTTCTCCAGAAGTCCTTTGTCTGATTTCATGATTTCAACAGATCAGTGTACATAATCACAGGTCCAAGCATTAATAGCCATATTACCCATGGTATGCAAGAATGGCCTAGCTAGGACACAGCAACATAATAAACTACAGTACATAAAGTACATAAATACTCATTAATGTTACATTCACTGCAAGTGTAGTTCTGATGGGGACAATGTAGTTATGAAATAAACACTAAACACTAACACTAGTTAAATTAGCTACCCAACATTTATGTTAATTCACCTAGATCTGTGAGGAACCACAAGTGCCTCATAGCATTTTTCTGGGAAAGAAACATCTTTTTAAAGCATTACTAGCAGTAATTTTGTTGTAATGCCTTAGAAAATTGCATTTTTTGAACCGCTAAAGGTTTTGCTTTCAATACATCACCCAGCTTGACAAAGGCTTAATCTTAAATGACTCCCTTCTCCCTATGTGGTGCACTGCATAGGTCATGAGAGCATGGGTTTGTGCCCTGCACCCGTCAGTTGGGGGAACCGTAAGGAAGGCGTGGCCCAAACCCTGAACACCGGCATGGGACGCGAATGACATTGGGAGGAGGACGTCAGCTGCCAGAGGGGGAAAGACGACAATGACAACCACAAGAGGCACAAATGCAGGATGCAAGTCCCGAACTCCGCTACCCAGGCCCCACCTCCTGTTACACAGCGAGGCCGCTTCACTACACACATCCTGCCTTTGTGCCTCTCATGCAGTGGTGGATGAAGTACACAAATCATGTACTTGAGTTAAAGTAGAGATACACAAGGTAAAATATTAGTCTAGTCCACCCTTTAGACCTTCACTTGAGCAAAAGTACAAAATTATTTGCCTTCAAATGTACTTAAGTATCGAAAGTAAAAAGAGTAAAAGATTATGACTCTAATGTCCTATTATTCTTTTTATAACAAGACTCTTGCTTCATTAACTCATTTAAGGTGAAAATACTCCAGTGTCACTCCTGGTAAACCAATCTTTTAATAGAATGTCATTAATTAGTCTGACTCTGATGTCTATTAAAATTAAGCACAAAACACTGAAGGCAAACAGTTTCCATTAAGTAGAACCAAGTGGCTCTGAAAAAACTTTTTGCAAACAAGCAAAGTTTCAGTTTAAATGGAAATACTTAAGTAAAGTACAGATACACAAAAAAACTAAGTACAGTAACAAATTACAATTAATTAGTTACTGTCCACCACTGCACATCGTTGTCTTCCCCTCTCTGGCAGCTACGTTCTGCTCCCACTATCACTCGTGTCCCTCGGCGGTGTTCAGGATTCAGGTCCTGCCTTCCCCCTGGTTCTTACAGCTGTCATTCGGACCCAGGGCACAGGGTTCTACACCCAAGTGCATTAAATGTTAAGTAGTTGTGCAGCTTATGGCTGAATATAAATGTCTTATATTCTACATTATATGCTATTCTAATTTAGCATGGAGCAGCTATTATTTCTCAACCTATATAGGGAGCAGGGAGCCATCTGTGGTTCAGCCAAACAGTGAGGGAGAGTTTTATTTCCATGGCTGTTCAGAATTAGGTTTCAGCATCAATTTGTTATTTTTCTTTTTTGTAAGTAACAACCAAGCAAATCCTAGTGGTGTCCTAGTGGGAACAGAGCATATCGCTGCATATGACATAGATAACACCACTGGCACTGCCTATCGCAGGGCAAGCAAACAGGCTAGGATGCAGCAGTAGCACTGTGCTGTACTGTGGCGAGGAGCAAGGTTGGCACATGGAGCCGACAGGCTGCTGGCACGACTTTGCCTGAGTGCCTCCCACTCTGACAGCCTGCAGAGCCACAAATCTGTTTGCTCACAGTGGCTAGGGCAAACGCATCATGAAGCTGCATGGTTTCCCTCAGAAAAGGCTGAAGCTCGTACCATAATGATCTTTGGGTGAGAGGTTTACATGAAAGGGAAAATGCTGCTGTTTGCTACAGCAAATCAAATGGGTTAAGGATCCTGAAGCAGAAAATAAGACAATGTGACCCTCTGGTGCCCTATGAACACACTGCTTCACTGGCATCACCAGTCGTACCCTGAAGAAATCACTTTATACATGCAAAACATACACTGTGTAGAATATGGAGTGGTTCACTCAAGCATATTGCATATGTGACAACTCTTTTTGGGGCTGGTGCATAATTTAACACTACTTATGTCCAATTAGTTATTTAAACAATTGTCCCTATATTGAGGGTAACTGAGGATAACTGAACCGCTCAAACCCACTCTTTCTATACAAATGTTTTGACTGGACAAAGAAACGGTTTGAACTATAGAAGCAATTGTGACAACTGAAAAGGCTTAGATTTTGACTTTGCAGAAATTAAATTCTTTTTTTCCTGGGCAGACAACAAAAACCCAGGACCATCCAGGGAAATACTGAACAGGTGACAGATTTGCTCTGTTTCTGCCCCATGCCTGGGACAATTCATTTAAAAAAAATGACAGAATCCTAGAAATGCTGCAAGTAAGACATTTTTTTATTTGGTATACTCCTCTTTAGTAGACTAGTCTTTTGTCATGTTTGGCTGGCTGCCAGTTTGCCAGAGCAGCTCCCACTACTTTGCCTAAGGGACTTCAGCTGTCAGCCCTGCAGGTTTCTTCAGACACTGCATACCCACGATCAAAACAGCGAGAAAGAGAGCGAGAGAGAGAGGGAGAGGTGGGAAGAAAGGAAATAAAGAATTCGGCAAAATCGGGAGAGAGAGAGAGTGACAGGCTTTTGTCAGCAGAGATGCAGAAGATGAAAACAACAAAGATTCATTTTTGACTGTTTTTCTGGCAGTGGCGTAGAAGACGTTGTAAGATCCCACTGAAATGCATTTTCATTTTGCAGAGGCATTTTAGGCTATGTTTGAATTACATTCAGGTCTGGAAACCTGCTGAAGAAGGAATTTCTAGCCAAATTACTAAGTACTGTGACTTCAAGTACTTCAACAACTGCTTTCAGAAATTGATTATTATATATATTGTGAAAAGCAAATGTGCCACAGAGCGATCTCACAAATGATCAGCAGAGAATGTCAGTGCAGCTGTGTAGATGACATTTTTGATAATTACTCTATTTGATATTTAAAAATATATATATTTCCATATAACTTCAGCTCATGCATGCTTACAATCACAAGCCTACAATAGCAAAAATAGAAAGTGTTTCCAAAGCATCAAAAACTCAATGTCTAACGTCTTAACCCAGTGATGACTGTACTGTGTGCCTCACTGCTGAACTAGCACCAGCTACTAAATAAGTAAGAAATACCATCACATCAGCATCAACAGAACATTTTTGCTGTGTAAAAGTCAGAGATTAGCCTTCATCTATTTAATTTCCATTTGCAGCCATTAAGTTTAAGTTATTTATTTTTCAGGAGACACTGAAAAAAACATTTTCAAAAGTTTTATCCCTGCAGATTTCTCTTCAAACCTGATAGCAAGTCTTCTGAAAAGAATGAACAAATGAAATACTGAAAAATACAATAGACTTTTCCAAGCCTAACCCTTGCCCTGACAGTAACCAGCAATATATATATATATATATATATATATATATATATATATTAATTAAACATGCAGCTCCTGTAAAAAACTGTAAAAAAAAGCTCCTGTGTTTTGTGTTTTACAAAGTTGCATTGGTCCTGACATCATTAGTTACCCTGTTTTTCCTTCTGAAAGTCAGGATATTTTTTTCTGAAAATACACAAAAACAAACACAGACAGAGACAAACACACAGTGTCCTGGCAGAAATCCCACTGCCCAGCCAGCCCACCAACACACACACACGCTAGTTGAAGCATGAGCTAATTCTGGCAGCCGTTGCCAGGGCCATGGGGAGGACAGAGGAAGGGCACTGACCTGCCACACTAACGGCTCTGCACGCTCGCTGCCGGACGACAGGCACACACTCAGGACCACAGTGTGAGATGAGCAGGTGACCACGCTGGCAATGATGGCATCCTTCATAGAGAATGGGAGCATAGTGTACACCACAAAGATGATGAACAAGAAGAATGACACCTGGGGAAGAAAAGAGAAAAAAGGCTCATGTTTTTGGATTGAACTTTGTTAAAGTGATTAGGGCTCAAACCATAATCTTGATTCATTTCTCAGTACATTTTGAATCGACTCAAACTGTGATGTAAACTGCTTTGAGCTTGTAAAGTTCTAAAAAGTTGTTAGTGTGTTTTCTACTAAATAGGAAATTAATTATTATAAGTTTTATGATGACCAGATCCAATGCATGAATTAAGCACCTGAGAAAGATGATGTCTGTGTAACCCTGTTAAAATAAGCAATATTGCTGAGCCATTCTATAGAGCATGTGCATTTACCCCTCCCTCCTCTCTTTCTCTACTCCCCAACCCGCCCTTCTTCATTTTCTTTTTGACGCTCTCCAAGTGTGGGAGTGCTGTTCCAGAGCTGATGCAGAGTTGAAAATTTTGTGAGCAGTAATTGAAGACACTGTTTAATTGTCCACAAAGGATATAAAATAACCCCATTGCAGTGTTATTTTGCCCTGTGTTGGATAAACTCTCATCGTTGGCTGCTCATTTGTGGAGAGAAAACTCTGGTGAGTTCAGATAGTGCTGTCTAATGAAGGTTTATGTGTAAATAAATGTATACTTCCATGTTGTAAAAGGTTTAAAATGTTGATAAGAGAGTTAGTTATTAAAACAACCGGAGTATAAACGTGTGAGATATAAAGCTACCTTGGTTAAGAGTTCGTTTGAGCTGCTAAGTTGTAGGTTAGCGTAGCCGAGGCTAGTGGGATTAGCGTCTTGTTTAAGAGTGTAAATATACGATGTTAAGAGTGAAATCCTGCTGTTTATTGACTCAGAGACGTGTTGCGATGAGTGTGCTTGCAGTACAGCCTTACTAAACCTAGTGCTGTATCGTACAGGTTGTTTTATTTGACGGGAAAAGTGAACAAACTTTCCCAGATCCACGATGGCGAGCCGCCCCGAAACTACACTTCCCAGAGTACTGTGCGAGCAGCAACGCGAGCACCCCAAACGGCGCCGCAGAGAGTCATTTACATTTATGGCATTTGGCTGACGCTCTTATCCAGAGCGACTTACAACTTGATCAATTTACGCAGGTAGGCGAAGGTGGTGTTAGGAATCTTGCCCAAGGACTCTTATTGGTATAGTGTAGGGTGCTTACCCAGGCAGGGATTGAACCCTAGTCTACAGCATAGAAGGCGGAGGTGTTAACCACTACACTACACCAACCACGAGACAGACACTCGAAACACACACACCATGAAACTTTAGTCTACCCGGGTAGTGAAGATTGGGACACACTTTTCTGATACTTTGAAACAATATCATACAAAAAAAGGGAAAGATAAAAGAGAGGAGAAAAAAAACATTGACTGTAACAAAAGGAAAGAAATTGTTGGTTCTCATTTCAAGTTGACGGATACCGTTACGCTGTTAAACTGATCTGAATACCTCTGTTGCATCTCTGTCCAAGCCCTCCTTAGCGTATTAGATATTGATATTGGTCCAAACCCCTGAAGAACCCCAATCTACAGTTGACACTGCGTTACACGCACGTGTGCTACATCTGCAATGGAGCTCATTAAGAAGTAAATGAAACATTTTATAGTACAGACACACATTCATCATATTTGATGCATGTAATACTCAATAGGTCCAATGTTGATTGTCAATAAGATTATACTGCCATACGCACACCACGCTCACATGCTAACAACTGTGACTGATGGAATAACACAGTGCTTAAGATGAGCTGCTGATATTTCTACACATAAATTTTCTATCCAAATAGCTTGACTTTGTCAGATGCCTGATGACCCAACAGAGACCACATTCAACATTTCCGTCATTATATCAGAATGGTGCATCAGCTTTCTCACATGGTTATCGTAATAAAATTTGTAATTTGGTCTGATCGATTAACTGAGGCAACTCTTCACTCTGCAGTTTCCCAATTTTATGAACTCTTCTTAAAAATATTCTACAAAAGGCATAACGTTTGTGTTATGGGCCTGCTCAATGAGAAATTAATGTACCCACATAGCTGGGAAAAACCTGGGATTAAAATGGGTTGAGAACAACATAAATTCTGCAGAATTTGCACTTAAACAACCAGAGTTTAAAACCAAACACCCTCATTACCCTTATATGCTGTGATTAATGATTATTGTGCCTTCTGGCCTGCTATGATTCACTTGTATTTGTGAAATCATGCTTGTTTCCTCCCTTTCAATGACTTAAACAAAGAGTATTTCAATTTTAATAGTTTTAGATGGTATGCCCCTCTAAAACCCATCCCCATATTCCGCTAGTTTGTTCTAACATCCAGAGTACAATAAAAAGCAATAATTTTTAGAGAACCGTTATTCTCTTGCATTAAGTCATTTCTGCCACATGCAATGTGTTCCTTGCACATGAGACAGACATCTATATTCTTATTTCTAAATTTCAGGGGGGACATGTCAGCCATGCTAACTTTTGCTCCATCCATGGACGAACAATAAGCCTGCTGTCCAAGTGACAATGTTGATTGAGCGCACCATCACACTTAACTTCTTCCCACCCTAGGAAGTATGATTTTCCCTCTCACATTTAGCCTGAAACTTCTCATGCTGGTCCCCAGATATTCTCATTACGAGATCATGTCTGGTCCTGCAAGACTAGTGCAGGCCTAAGCCGATTAGCACAAGATTTGGACGGCATCACTTCAGAGACATGCTGTGAGGTTTAAAAAAACAAAAAACAAAAAAAAAAAACAAGGCAGCACCGATGGTTCTACTTTTATTTTGGCTATAATATGACCCTGTGTGTCACTTGTAGTTTCTAGCAAGGCAGTGTGAGGAAGAGAGCAGACGGAATGATGTAATAGCATGTAATGTAATACCAACTTAAAAAATTTAAAGATGTGCTGTAAGAATCTGAAGTACTGTCACCAAGGTGCAATAACATCAAAGCAATGGTTCTCCGTCTTTCTCCACTGAGATGTGATTTCTCCCTGGATATTCAGAAAGGGAACAGTGTTTTGAAACCAACTGGATTCACAAGGAATATAGGTGGTTTTATTGCCATTTTTCTTGAGTTTCTTCTAATGATAAACATCTAATGTTCAATGCAAAAGAAATTCCACAAAGTAATATGACTGGGAGGTGATATACCTGCCTTTTGAAGTAGCCATCAGTCCGTAATAACAGTGGACATGAGAATGAAAATGAAATTAGATTCAGTAGTTCTTTTCAGTCCATATGCTACATTTTCAGATTTGCCGTGAATTCAGCATCTACTGAATTAAACTTGTGGGCTGTCCGCTAGAAACACTTCACTCTACAAGTAAGATGACAAGTGCACAGAAATTCATTGCTGGCAACATCTACAACTGACTGGACTCAATTTTGACTGTCAGCTAGACTGAAATTCAACTGTCAAAGAGAGGACTCTCCTGTGTATTGGCTATTTGGCAGTCCATTAGCGGGTGTAGCTTGCTTTGTGAACCATCCGTCATGGCCTGTGATCTCACCAAGCAAAGAGCTCTAAAAGACTGAGGCTCTTGGGGGAGAGCCTGCAACAGTTTGCAGTGAGGTGAGATTTTAGACCTTAATAAATTAAAAATGAACACTGGGCTACACAGCACACCAAATGTTAGCACAACATTTACACCACAAAAGGCTACAAAATAATCCTTTTTAGTAGTAACCAGATCTCAGATTTACGTGATTCACATGAATAATACAAAGTACATTCATAATTTTGTACAGTTCAAGATGCAGGCCAACTCCACTTCCTTCTGCACTAGTTCAGAGCTTCGTGAAATGCAATGCATATGATTATTTCAGGGAGTGGTGGAATGATAGAAGCTAGAAGAAGAAGATTTTCTAGTTGAAAGACTAGGAAACCCCCATTCTGAAGGTGAAGAAACTTTTGAGAAACTACACCTGTTTTGCAGTGTTTTATATTTATATTTATATTTTTTTCATTAGCTGGGGAGGAAGCTGGATTCCCAGCATTAATGCTAGGTAGCTAAATACCTTATACTGCAGCTGTATAATTGTGGTATTTTTTTTCAAATGACAATAACAATGGAGGACATGAAATTACCCAAATGGCAGAAATGCTCCATCATATGAATAACTAAACATCTAAAAGCTACAGTTCACAAGAACCTAATTAGGAATTTTTGTCTTTGGCTAAAGGGATAAAAAATTCATAGAATTGCTGTTTTCTTGTTTGACTACCGAGGTATAAGCATTACAGTTCAGCTCAATGGCTACAGGGCAGCAGGCACAATTGGTTGACTTCACAGAGATTCTGTGTGATGTATTTATGTAACTCACATTTATGTAACTATCTGTATTGAGAGAACACTAATGACAGAAAACATGGAAATGTTAAAATGTTAAAAATCATTTAAAAAATAAAAATGACACAAATTCGGTCAAACCTGAGGCTGACAATATATTTGACTGGAAAACTGTCATCACAGCACAATACAGAACAAGCAAAGCAGCTTATTTTGCAGATGGGAAGGCCCTAAACAAACAAAAGCTTGGAAACTCACTTTGTACACAAATTCAGTTTGTACTGGGCTGCTTTGCACTAACAACAATGACAACATTGGCATGTGCAGAACACTGAAAGGCTTAGCAGCTGAGTGAAACTGAGTTATTTGCTTTACATACAGAAAAGTGGGGGGTGAATGAATCATGTCTAGTCCATCTGGTACTCTGAAAATGGCCAAGGGAAACACAAAATAGGTGATAGTAGACTATAGAACTGCTTCATCATTCAGTTTTTTTGTGATTGTGTGTACTTCATTGTCTCTTCACAAATCGTTTCTATATAATTTCTCACACAGCCGTGAATCTTTGAATGGATAAACAACAAACATCTCATAAATATCTCAAAAATGGCAGCAAAGTTTCTTTGTCACATGCCCTAGCCTTGTTCCCTGGTTTCATCACCATTCTACATTGTCCGCTGTTTCATGGCCTGCTGCTTAAGCATTGCCTCTCCAAGGCTGATTCTGTGTTCCTGCAAGCCCTGTTTCAGATTTGGGAGAAGGTGCCATCTGGAGTGTTCTGCCAAAGCATAACCTGCAAAGCTACCTGCCAGGATTTTACCTTAGGATGCCACCTTATTCTCTTGCCTCCAATGCTTCTGGTGTCAACTGATAAATCAGTTGGCTAATAAAATTGGCCAAAAATAAAGTTCTACACATTTACTTTTCAAGCACTCATGATGTCTAAATGTTACATTAAAAAAAAGTCAGGAGTGTGATGCTGTTTTGAACAAAAACCAAAGTAATGTTGGAAAGTAAAGGGTACTAGTACCCACAAAACATTTTGGGACTTTATATGATTTTTAAGAACAAGGGTGATGTGCAGAGCTGCAGTAACTACAGAGGTATAAAGTTGATGAGCCACACCATGGTATGGGAGGTATGGGAAAGAGTTGTTGAAGCAAGGCTAAGGCGAGAGGTTCGGATCAGTGAGCAGCGGTTTGGTTCCATGCCCAGAAAGAGTACCACAGATACAATTTTTGCGTTGAGAGTGTTGGTAGAGAAGTACAGAGAAGGTCAGAAGGAGCTACATTGTGTCTTTGTGGATCTAGAGAAGGCATATGATAGGGTGCCAAGACAGGAACTGTGGTACTGTATGAGGAAGTCAGGTGTAGCTGAAAAGTATGTTAGGGTGGTGCAGGACATGTATGAGGATAGTGAGACAGTGGTGAGGTGTGCAGTTGGAGTGACAAATGGTTTCAAGGTGAAGGTAGGGTTACATCAGGGATCAGCTTTGAGCCCCTTCTTGTTTGCAATGGTGATGGACAGGTTGACAGATGAGGTCAGGCAGGAGGCTCCATGGACCATGATGTTTGTAGATGACATTGTAATCTGTGGTGAGAGTAGAGAGCAGGTGGAAGAGAATCTGGAGAGGTGGAGGTTTGCACTGGAGAGGAGAGGAATGAAGGTCAGTAGAGATAAGATGGAATACATGTGTGTGAATGAGAGGGAGGCAGGTGGAAAGGTGAAGATGCAAGGAGTAGAGGTCATAAAGGTGGATGACTTCAAATGTCTTGGGTCAACCATCCAAAGCAATGGACAGTGTAGAAAAGAGGTGAAGAAGAGGGTGCAGGCAGGATGGAGTGGGTGGAGATGGGTGTCAGGGCTGATGTGTGACAGAAGGATAGCAGCAAGAGTGAAAGGGAAGGTTTACAGGACAGTAGTGCGTCCTGCTATGATGTATGGTTTGAAGACTGTGGCTCTGTCTAAAAGACAGGAGGCTGAGCTGGAGGTGGCAGAGATGAAAATGCTGAGATGAAGGTGGACATAGAGATGGTTGGTGTGAAAGTAGAGGAGGCAATAGATAGGGCAAGATGGAGGCAGATGATCCGCTGTGGCGACCCCTAAAGGGAGCAGCCGAAAGAAGAAGATATGAGGCAGTGTGGACTTACTATTTACAACCCTAACTTATTTCCAAAAAAATTGGGACGGTGTGAAAAATGTAAATAATAAAATGCAATGATGTGCAAATCATTTAAACCCTATATTTCGTTAAAAATGCTTTAATTACAACATATCAAATGTTGAAACTTTATTGTTTTTTGAAAAATATATACCCATTTTGAATTTGATGCCAATAACATGCTCCAAAAAAAGTGGTGGCGGTGCAACAAAAGGTTGGCAAAGTTGTACAATACTTAAAAAAACACCTGGTGGTTAACAGGTCAGCAACATGATAATCCCAGAGAGGCTGAGTCTTTCAGAAGTAAAGATGAGAAGGGGTTCACCACTCTGTGAAAGACTGCGCAGGCAAATAGTGCAATTCAAGAATAATGCTTCTCAACATAAAATAGCAAAGAACTTCTGCTTTTCATCATCTACAGTACATAATATCAGTAAAAGACACAGAGAGTCAGGAGAAATCTCTTTACGCAAGTGACAAGGCCAAAAAACAGAATTTGCTGGCTTTGGACCCTCAGGCAGCACTGCATTAAGAACAGACAAGATTCTGTAGTGGAAATCACTTCATGAGCTCAGAAAAACTTCTAAAAACCACTGTCTATGGAAACAGTTTGTTGCTGCATCCACAAATGCTAATTAAAACTCTTAAATGCAAAGAAGAAACCATATATAAACACTATCCAGAAATGCTGCCACCTTCTCTGGGCCCGAGCTCTCATTTAAAACGGACTGAGGGGAAGTGGAAAAGTGTTCTGTGGTCCGAGAAATCAAACTTTGAAATTCTTTTTGGAAATCATGGACACTGTGTCTTCTAGGCTAAAGACCACTCAGCTTTAAACCTGAACGATATATACATGTTCTGGTAAAATATGCTGCCACCCAGATGACGTCTTTTTCAGGAAAGGCCTTGATTATTTCAGCAAGACAATGTAAAACCACATTCTGCATGTATTACAACAACATTGCTCTGTGATAAAAGAGTTCAGGTGCTAAACTGGCCTGTTGATAGTCCAGACCTGTCACCAACACATCTGGCACATTATAAAATGGAAAAAATAAAAAAGGAGACCCCAAACTCTTGAGCAGCTGAAATTCTATGTAAAGCAAAAATGGGAAATCTTTTCACTTTAAAAACTACAATTTTTACAGTTCCTCAGTTCCCAAATGCTTACAAAGTGTTGTTAAGAGAAGAGGTTATTAAACAACATTTTTTAAATATGTTGTTTCTCACTTTCAACATTTGGTATTTTGTTTTTGTAGTATTTTCAATGAAATTCAAGGTTTAAATCATTTGCACATCATTGAATTTCGTTTTCAGTCCCAACTTTTTTGGAAATGGGGTTGGAAAAACAAGTTATAACTCAAATATTCATAATAGTTGGATAGTGTAGTGAATAGCACCACCACCCCACAAGACGACACTGGAATTAAATTCACCTCTAAAAATATACTGTTACTTCATACCTCCTTGAAATGTGTCTCTCCCTGGATACGAGTGTGTCATAACTCTATAAATTAAATCTCTGTTGTTTCTGCAGAACATATTTTCACATTGTATCCAACTCTGCCTTATTAGTTCTGTGTGGATGCCTTTGCAGAGCTTTCTACAAAATACTGTTACACAGCATCATTCCTTATAGTTCTTTTTATGTCACTACAGGACTTTAGGACAAAAAGTCACTTTTAAGGAAAATAAATTTGCTTATATCTGAGAAAAAAAATGAAAGATTCTGCTGTTTGTGCTCAATAAATTTGATAACTGAAACTTGACTTTTGAGCACTTTAAATTGAGCCCTAGTTTCAAATCTTCTTCTCTCTGGTGATTATGCACCTTTGACTCTCACACCAAAATGCTGGTAGTGTCACCTGGAATTCTGGACAATGATGCTCCACCTCTGCTAATGATCTGTCACATGTGAATGCCAGCAGTTCTCAGCCTGTGCTGATGTTAAAACCCCCTCTGACACTGTCACCTCCATTCTTACCACCTGTATGCAAAATGTGCCACCAGCACCTATCGTACCCCCTAGTGATCTGTAGAGTGTTCCGATTTCTCTGCCTATGAAGGCAGTGATAAGGAATCCTATCACGGCTTGCTGAACCACCTGCTACCCTGCTCGGCAGGCCTCTACGTTGAATTCACTAACTGAAGTGCCTGTGGTGGGAGGTTTGCAGTGAGTCACCTCTCCTGCAGTTGTTCCACCACAGACCTGCTCAGTGTCCCATCACCATTGATATGCTTTGTCCTGTCAGGGTCTCAGGGTGTTTCTGCTCCCTTCAGGTTTGTTTAGAAGTTGCACAAAGATTTCATGGGGACAAAAGAATTACATCAGTTAAAGTTAGTTCCAGAAAATGGCAGACACAGCTGGATTTAAATCCTACTTTTCAATCTAGTCAAAACTGCATAAAGTGGTCAATTCATGTCCTACACATACTTTTGCCTTTAAAAAAATCTTTGAAAAGGCTGCAAAAACCCATGTTTTTTTACATACTGCTTAAAGGCCTATCCAATGTACACCAGGACCTATGGCAGAACAAGGACTGGTATGGGACATGGAACTACAATAGCCATGACAGATAGACTTAATGAATTCCAGAGGATCAAACGTATGAACAGCTTCACACGTTCCATGATTTAAGCAGCAGACTGCTTAGTGCAAGAAAATGTTTTCAGCTGTAAAAAAAACACAGAAAATATACATTAAACTGACATTAATGCTTAATGACAATAAAAATAACAAAGGCTTATCTACCAAGCAGCAGCACACTAACATGGATGCTACGACAGTTGAAAAATGGCACCCTGATTTAGAAGCACTTGTTTTAAATCCAAAGAAAATGACCTTTGTGGTGACCATTCAAATTTCATGGGTGGTCACAGCCATCTCAGCCCCTCATCCACCCCAGACCAGGGCCAACCTATGGCTATTTGTTGAAATGGCACCAGCTTCAACGTTTGCATATTCAAAACTGGAGAGAGACCTAAGCAAGATCTGTTAACTTGTTGCTCACTCATAAATGTGGGTCAATGACTAATGGTCAACTACTATAAAAGGTATGGAAATGCATCAAATAAATATGTGCATTTGTAATTCTTTCTTAGGACAAGGAGATTTAGCCTGTATCAAAACTTACATTTGTACCTCTATTGCATTGATTGTACACTGCTTTCTTCTCTATTCAGGTGTGAGCATTCATATCTCAAAAACACCAGCAGAGATGAGCTTCTCAGATACAAATTCTTCATCTTCAAATGGATCCCAGGTCATGGACATGATCTACTTCAATTGGTGCATAAATTATCGCATTGCTCCATTAATTTGGTCAAGTTTCGCTGTTACCTGTTACCTTCTGGGTTTCCCAGCCAGTGTGATAACAATGCACGAGCTTCTCAGGAGACAAAGAACCTCCTCTCACATCTTCATGTTTAATCTTGCTCTTATTGATCTGGCTTTCATAGTTTTCATACCATTCGGTTTACTGAATTACATGATATGGCACAATTTACACTTTGAGTTGATTTCTAACTTCACTTACAGCTTAACACTGGCTGGTAGACCTCTCTTTATGGCTTGCATGTGTGGAGACTGTTATATTGCAGTGATTCACCCCATAGTGTACATGACCAGTAAGAAACTCTTTGTAATTAAAATGGTTTTGTCTATGACAACCTGGTTCATTACATTTATCTATGGATCACTTATATCCTCCTTATATCAGTTGATTGACACTCCTTATAGCGTCATTCCTTTGCTCGCAGCTCTACCTGTTATCACTTTTTGCAATATATCAGTACTTCAAGCTTTGAGAAAACCAGATCCATCTGGAAACGGTAAAATCCATCCACAGAAGAAGCGAGCACTTCACACCATCTTCACCAGCCTTATCATGACATTCATTGTATACCTGCCTCCAGCAGTTATTCTTTCATTTGGAAATTTGATAGTGTTGATAGAAATAGAGCGTATCTGTAGTGTAACTTTTTATGGAGTTTGTTTCTCCATGACTGGATGTGTTATTATGCCTATTTTATATCTGAACAGTGTGGGTAAACTAGACATTTTCAAGAAATGGTGGAAGTGCTGAAAGAATGTCATTATTTTTTGTAAATAGCCCTACAACTGTTAATTCTGATGCATTGGTATTTGAAAAGTGTGTTTTTATGATGGTTTTAAGCAGTGTGATGGTAATTTCAGTTATGTGTTTTTCAATTTCATTATTTTTGGTAATTTCTAATCTTGTTGAAATTAGATGAGTTTAAGGCAGTTTCATGCTGAACAGTATGTCGACTTTTTTGTTGTATCTAGACGTAATCAATAAATTTTATGCTTGCATTCAGACAAACTAGTTTCATATGTTATCTTATGATATATTGTATTATCTGCCATATGCAACACTTTTAAACAAAGATGGTGTTAAAAGCATTTTCATAAGTAAAAGATATCAGTTTCTCAGATGTGGCAAAACTGCCACAGATCAATCACATGTTAGAGGATCATGTGTTTTTACCAAAGCTCCTGACTAAGCATATATACAGACCACACTCCTTAGGCCTATTTACACCTTTCGTCAACATGCATTTTTGGTCATCAGATCACATCTGAATTTCACTTGACTGCATAAGTCAGGTGGATTTTCAGGTGGTCTAAAACAGATCTCAACCACATTTAACACAAGTGTAAACAAAAAAAAAAGATTCCATTATTCTCAATTACGTGAACAAATATGCCTCTGCTGAGCACTGACTAGCAGGAGAGTAAATAAATAAAGAAGATGAAGGATATGTGAAATGAAAGTAAGCCCCTGACCATCAGCAATCTCTCACTCCGGGCTGATGAAAACATCTGGGCTAAGCTTATGAACTGAAAACAATCAAATTGTATTGAAACGGCACGTGTGCTGATGTGCTTTTTATGAAGGGATAAAAATTGGATCTCATTTGGTCACACTGGGGACACTTTTTAGTGAAAGTGTAAACATAATCTGGCCAAATTGGATCCAGATACACTTCAGGAATCATGTTAATGCCAGATGTAAATAGGCTCAGAGGTGGCACTTTTATTTTCTTTTTTCAGGGGGAAAGCCTAAGGTTAATTTAGGCAAAAAAAAGCCCCCGTAAATAATACGTCGGTCAAACAATTAAAATAATTAATGGTGTGACCATGTTTAATTGCTTTCGTGTTACCTGCCCTAATATTACCTTAATTTTTCCATTAAGAAATCTCTGCATTTTGTTATAGCTATATGTATGAATAAAAGGTTTCATCAGAATGTCTTACTTTTAACTGAACTTGAACCTGAACATAAAATCGCATGAACACAGTGAGAAAATGAAAAAAGGAAGAACATAGTTTCTACTTTTCATTGTCATTTTCCAGTGACAGTAAAAGAGGCTGCATGTTCCAAACACTGATACACAGAGAACACCAAAGTTATTGTAGCTCTTTCAATCTCATACCGCTGGGGGACTGTAGCTGTCCTCTAGCTGTTACTTTTGCCCATTTGTTGTTTATTGATGTATCCATAGATTTGCCATGTTCCCGACAAGGCCAGCCAGTGTTTAATTTCCGAAAGAAATTAATCATTTTATAATGTGGGCTTAGGTCTATACATAAACAGCAGAAACGATGTTTTAAGAAGGACTAATTACGAGCATTTAAACCGGATACCACTGTTATGAAAAACGTTCATGCATTTGGTCTAGATGTGTCCCCTCCATGTCAACATTGAGTAGCTGACACCTAAATCCAGGACTATATATATATATAAAAGTACATGAGGTTATCTCATGGTTGTGTGGAGGTCAGATGATCTCTTGCAGGAACAGTAAACACACCTGTAAACATAAACAACAGTAGCAATGATACAGATTCACATTCTGATTTACCATTTTCTCTGCAATTACAGCAGTCATAGACTGCCATTCTGTGACAACATATGACGATTCTGTGATGATGGTGTTTCACATATCAATGGCATGCACTTTTTTACCTTTATACATTCCGGCTTAGTTTGCTTGGTATCCCAGCAAGAAAAGTAACCCATTTCAGCACTGGTGCATGGTAAGGTTCACTTGGCAGTGAAAATGATATGGTGATCACAGATTTGTAACCGTACCATGCCGTACTCCACTGCTTAAAAATAAAGAGGATTTTGTGAATTTACTCACTGCATGTATTTATTTTTCTTCGTTGTACATTAATTCATTTAACAGAAAGCTGTAAATATTTTTGTAAATGAAAGCTCAAGCGTCATTCTACTTCACTAAATGCTTCCAGTACAAGCAGGCCTACTTGTGCGAGCTGTTGCCATGCTAAATTGAAGTTAGTCAAGCTAAAGAAGTAAAAACTCTCAACAACATATATAGTTTCAACTAGTTTTACAGATATGTTACTTACTTAGTAGCATTTTACTGAGTTGAAGGCGGTGCTCAGATAAACATGAGCATTAGTATCTCAGCAAATCAGAGCACAATGTGTGACTGTATTGAGATCTTTCCTAAAAATCAAGAGGAGACTCCTGAGAAAGAGCCCAGTAATCTCACATGTGTCTTAAGCAAACATTCCCTTTATCCTTCCATCTGATCTCACTGCTGTCTGAGAGAAACAACAGAGATAATATTGAAATCTCTTTCATTATGTTTCTCTCCTATGGGGTTGGAGACATTAGGGAACATGCAGGTAGAAACAAGCATTCAGTTCTACTATTAAAATAGAACTACTCCAATCAAGGCACTATAAGAACAATGCATTTGTAGGACTTTTTCTTTTTTCATATTATATTTTCTGATGAAACAGAACATGAAACGGAGATACCCAGGGTAGACAGACTATAATTCTATTTCACCAGATTCATACTGTACATGAAAAGATGTCAAGATGCTTTGTTTTCTTGGTACATGGCAAAAAGTCAAAAAGCTGTGTTTTTGTATAGTGAGCTTATTGGGTCCAGGAATGTAAAGAGGGAATTAAAGCATTTTCTGTATCTGCACACAAAACAGTTGAGCAAGAGTCTTAGTTCAAACTGAAAATCATGGTCAACGTTAGCCAATCAGGTTCCTGCATCCTCTTGAGATACTATGTAGAAATCAGTCATCGCCATAGTGGCCATTTACTTGTTGAGTCATGCTGATATTTTGAAAAGGCTGATGAACTTTCACCCACATGTGGCAGCAGTGTTGTGATGTACAAGGGCTTATTTCCTTGGACTGTTGGACTCTTGGACTTTCATCTAGCTTGCTTTAATCAGAAAATTAACAGCACTACTGTTAGTTCTGAACAGGTCAATGCTTTGAAACATGATGGATCACTGACTGTCAGACGTTCTGCTGACCTGGAGCCTACAAAAAAAACTTTTTGGGAAAATTTGCATAATTCAAAAACATGAAAACAATGTGCAAAATCTCTGACGTTACAAAATCTTCATTGCCACTGAGGATCACTGCCACATGCTCAGTCCATAAGTTGCTATTCGGAAGTTGGTAAGTCAGAAGTGAATAGACACATAGATATTTAGACACATATAAATGTTTTGCAGTCGTGTCTTGTCTCATGTCTCATGTATACGTACTTTATATTTTTTCACAGCCTTGTTACCAGACTAATTTCTTCTGCATTAAGCTGAGAACACACCTCTTAAATACTCCGAAAAATGTGGTTCCAACAGTTTTCATCAACAAATTCATCAATATCATCAAACGACACTCACATGCTGAGCTTCTTTGAAAGGTGCAGCAGGTACCACTCGGGTTCTCTGCTGTGGTCATGTTTCTGCCTGCTCTCTTTTCTGTTTGCTGTCCCAGTCAGCCTGAAACTACTGTGGGAGCTTCATCAGGGATACAAGCACAAAGGCACTAGTAATTTCTTTTTGTTCAACATAGGTGTCATAAACGTGACTGGCACAGCTCCCATGCCCGGCATCATGCTTAATTACACGGTGTTACAGAGTTTAATATTTGAGCACATTACAAGCTACTTCTACTACGTATCCCTGTTTGGCAGACCCCTCTTCATGGCTTGTATTTGTGGGGACTGTTATTTTGCAGTGGTTCATCCCATAGCATACAGAAACAGCAGAAAGAGCAGCATTGGCAGAAGGGTCATCGCTGCGAGTGTCTGGACATTCGCTATTTGTTTCAGTTCATACATCTGTTCCGTAAATTGGACATTTACAACTCCTTTGGTCACTGTTTCAATGTTCATATCTTTACCTGTTGTCACATTTTGTAGCATTTCAGTGCTTCAAGCTCTCAGAAAACCAGATCCTTCAGGAATAAGTCATCCACAGAAGAACAGGCTTCTTAAAACTATCTTCAGTTGTTTCATTGTCACTTGTTTTTCCTATGTGCCACCAGTAGTCATTTATCCAATAGTAAGTGTTTTGCCACTACTAATAGAAGAGCACCGTTGTAATTTGGCCTTCTTTGGAATGTGTTGCTCCACTTTGGGAACTATGTCTGTGCCTTTTGTATATCTGTATAATGTACAGAAAATAGGTGCTTGCAAGGAATGGTGGCGGAAACTCTGGAGGGAAGCTCTTTGTAAATAGCACTAAATTGTGCTAAGGATGACAGAACCAAATAATTAATATTCCTAATAAACATCTGCTACAATTAATAATCTAAACACACACACACACATACATATACACACATTCATATATCTATATATCTATATATCTATATCTATATCTATCTATCTATCTATATATATTATTCCCTCCATCCATCCATCCATCCATTTTCTAAGCCGCTTCTCCGTCAGGGTCGCGGGCAGGATACACCCTGGACAGGTCGCCAGTCCATCGCAGGGCATATGTATTATTCCCACATAAGAAATTCAGGTTTTCTGTCTTCTCTTGAATGCATCTGGATAATGTACACTTATGTATGGAACATTCTCTTTTTAGAATGTAACCCAGCTGTAATAAGCTCCACATGGATTTATGGACCATATAATTCCAGCCTTTAAGCAGTTAAGAGTTTACTTAATTACCTCATCAAGTATGAAATTTTACATCTAATTGATTAATTGGTTAACAAGTTGATGTGTCATGGATACTTATCAAATGGCTTATAAGGTGTAAATCATTTATCATTTCAATTATTCTATAAAAATTATTTAACACTTACAGTTAATACATACAGAGCAGTGCAACTGACAAACTTAAAGAAGCTTAAAGCTAAACCGAATGTGTCATTTTTAAGCTTCAGTGTGCTTCTTCATTATGTGTCAGAATTATTGGAAATTAGTGGTGGGCAATATGAACTCAAATTTACATCACAGTATATTCTACTATTTGGGCAAGAACACTACAATAGCACTACATGAAAGAGTGCAATTTTCAATTCACAAGAAATCTGATTAACAGCCACGATTATCATGTTTTAAAGTTTGATGCAAAAACATAGCCATTTCCGGCTTTTTTGTCTACTATTTTACTGTAATATCATGATCTGTGATCACAGATCACTGTGATCTGTGGTCGTTCTTTATTAAATAGTGTAAAAATATGAGAAAGACTGTTTCATATTAGCAGCACATCTCTGTAACAAATGTAAATGTAAACTTTGTTTTGAGCACTTAACATTTGTAAATAATCAGGCAGACGGTGGCATGAGTGAAATGTTACAACTTATCCCATGGGAAGTTTAATTATAATAGCCTGAGGAGTAAGTTCATTACAAAAAAAGACACAAACAAATAATTCAATTCAATACTATTCTCTTTGTTAACCAAATGCACATAAGTGCATAAATATAGCAAACTTTCTATTTTACAGAATACCTAGGAATGCAAATAAGTAACTAAATAAATACATTAATAACTGCAATAAATACAATAAAATTAGCTGTCAAAAAATATTGAATATGCATGTTTTATAGTTTCCAAAACATTATTCATTATTTATTGAAAGATTTTAGTGCTTGCTTTTTCACTTTTAAAAAAAAATTAACTAAATAATCTCTACTGCATTCATACTTTAAATGATTCACACAAGAGCTCTTCAACCTTGCGAATGCACACTTTGATGTTTCAGTTTGGTGCAACTAACAAAGGCTGCTCACTAGTTCATGTTTGCTGTGTTCTTTGCTAAGTTTAGACCCCCACTACTGAAATATTATGCACAATATGGTGCCAAAACAGAAATGGTGCCTTTGTTACCATTATTAACTCCAGTGGAAACGCTGGGACTGTATTTTGTACATGCCTCTAATGGTATGCCACACATGGCAAGCGAACTACCAGGGTGTGTTAACATTCATATCATTACACAATGACATGCATTCACTTTTATACTGACATACAAACATTTGACCAATGTTTTTGCTTAAAAACTGTTATTTGAATAGGTGGGTTTTTCATTCAGCTTGTGCATTGTTTTCGAATGTATGTATGACTTCCGGTTCCAGTAGCCCTACTTAATGATGCACATCTCAAGGAGGTGACTGAGACTGTCTCTAGCAGAGAGAGCAGAGATTAACCATCCTTAATGCAGATTACAGCGTTATCTCATATTTAGCTACATGACTCTGTGCTCTTTTTTAAAGGTCATGTTGCTTATTATGAGTGAACCATTAAGCCTGCATATGTGCCATATGTTTGTCAGCTGACGGTTAGCATATGTAGTTAGTTCCCTAATCAAATGGCTTTAAAGCTGAGAGCTACCGACTTTATATTTATTTGTGTGCAAACTATGCACATGAACGAGTTAGTCAGACTATATATTTCACTATCTTGGGTTAATAATATGTGGTAAATGTAAATAAAAAGACATCATTCTACCACCATATCTGTTACATCAGGTGTACATCATGTTTTTCCTTCATTAAAGCCTAAGTTTAACATTGGAGCGGGTTACAAACTACTTTTACTACGTATTCCTGTTTGGCAGACCATGGTTTGTATTTGTGGGGACTGTTATTTTGCCCATAGCATACAGATACAACAGAAAGAGCAGCATTAGCAGAAGGGCAATCGCTGTGAGTGTCTGGACATTTACTACTTTTTCAGTTCATTAATCTCATCTGTAAACTGGACATTTTCAACTCTTTTCAACACTGGTTCAATGTTCATATCTTGACCTGTTGACATATTCTGTAGCATTTCAGTGCTTTAAGCTCTCAAAAAACAGATCCTTCAAGAATAAGTTACAATCATTCACAGGAGAAGTTTGTTAAGACTGTCATCAGCAGCTACATAGTCACTTTTTTGCTTATTTGCCACCAGTAGTCATCTATCTATTAGCAGAGGTTTTGCCACTATTAATAGAAGAGCATTGTTGTAATTTGGCCTACTTTGGAATGTGTTGTTCCACTTTGGAAACTATGTTTACACCTTTTTTAAATATTTATACAATGTAAACAAAATAGGTGTTTGCAAGAAATGGTGGAGAAAACTCTGGAGAGGATCTCTATCTAATTAGCACTAGACTGTTTGACTGAACCCAATCATTGCATGATATTCTCAATAAATTTCTGTCATGATTAAAAATCAAATATTTCTGATCGTAGAATATAAATAAACATACATCATAGGAGAAATGCAAATGTTCTTCTTTGGTTAATGCACATTTAAATCATTTGTTTTCACTGTATTCAAAGTATCTGACCAGCTTAATTTAAATGAATGACACCTTTGTTATGCATACCCCTCTATGATGGTTATGTGCTATTAGAAGCTTCAGTCAAATCAAAATCTAAATCATACCAATCAAAGCTGAACCTGCCTGTTACACAACCTAGTTGTAACGTTATGCAGCACCGTATGGATTTAAGAACAGAAGCAATCTAGACTTCACCAAGATCTTACTTAATGACCTATTCAAGAAAACAACTTAACAAATTTGCATCTTAATGTTTAACAAAAACATTATCAGTCATAAATACTTTGGAATAAATATGGCTCATTTGCAATTTAAATAATTATATAAAAGTTTATATAATAATTATTTAGAAAAAACAAAAGAGATCATGCAACACAGTGGTGAGCCCTGTCCCAACTTTTTTGAAACATACCACTGGCATCAAATTCAAATTGGGCAAATTATTTTCAAAAATCACAAACAATTCTCAGTTTCATCATTTGGTATGCTGTCTTCATATCATTTTTAATGAAATCTTGTGTTTAAATGATTTGCACATCATTGCATTCTGTTTTTATTCACATTTTGCAAAGTGTCACAAAATGTTTTTGAAATAGCTTTGTATAACCAGAACACAATCAAAAATGAGAATACAGAGAGTTAAATTTAACTAACATAGGCACATAAAAGAAAAACAGGTGGGGCTAGACAAAGAGCACCCAGTTGTTCCACCTGTTCAGTCCTAAAAGAAGAGGGCCATATTCTCTTTTCCACTCTGATGGAAATGTTGGTATGTTTGTCAGGTATGATATATCTCAGACAGCAACAAATGGTTATATAAATTTGAAGTTTATATAACTTAAATATTTCTGCTTAAAGCTCTTGAGGGAGTAGCTCATAATGTGTGTGGTTGTTATTCCATAAACTTGATTTAGATCATTTCTTCTTCTGTTTACAGCTCTCAATATCTACATTCAAGATGCAGTATAATATCTCCATGTCATCCCTAAATTCATCTTTATGCTCAAATTTCATGGATACCGTTGACTGTTCTGTGAATCCTGTGTCTACATGGATCTGGGCAGGTGTTGCTATAATCTCTTTCCTCCTGGGTTTTCCAGCCAGTCTGATGGTTCTACGGGAACTTTCTCAGAGACAAAGACTCTCAAATAACTTTTTTATGTTTAACCTGACTATCACTGACACTATTTTCATAGTTGCTATTCCCTTCAGCATATTAAATATGAAGTTATGGTTTAGTGACCCATTTAAATGGATAGATAACTTCATGGATGGGCTTTCTCTGTGTGGCAGACCTCTCTTCATGGCTTGTATTTGTGCAGACTGTTATTTTGCTGTGGTTCACCCAATACTGTACATGACCAACAGAAAAAGCACTAGCATCAGAAGGTTAACCTCTGTGATAATCTGGTTTACTACAATCTGTTTTAGTTTACTTAAATGCACCGTGGTTTGCAAATTCGTTTATGTTTTTAATGCTGCTCCTTTGTTCGTAGCCCTACCAGTTATCACCGTCTGTGATATATCAGTACTCCGAGCTCTGAAAAAGCCTAATCCATCAGGAAACAGTAACATCCATCCGCAGAAGAAGCAAGCTTTTCACACCATCATCAACAGCTTCATCATGACAGTCATTGCTTATCTACCATCAGTGATCAGTTTTGCGATTGCAGGGCTGATGCCTGAAGAATTTAAATGTTTGGCTGAAAGCTTTGGATTTTCCTTCTCAATGACGGGAAGTGCTATTATGCCTATTTTATATTTAGATAGCGTGGGCAAGCTGAATATGGGAAGCTGGAAATTGTACTAAATAGGAAATACAACTAAATTGGAAGGATGTCTTACTCATCAACAAAGATGTGTTAAATCTACAGATTTGTGCAAATGATGGACACTTGTATATACAAGCACCTAAACCTCCATGTGATGTGTCCATAACAAAATAACTACAACTAACTGGCAGTAATTGGCAGCATTTAAAAGTGCTTTTCCTGATATTCTCAGCCAAAATTAGAAACCTGGACCATAGGTTATAGATTATTTAACTCAGTATTTAAGTCTCAGTATGGGTCAGAAAAATCACAATTAGATATTTTCACTAAAGTGTACAGCATCAAGCACAACCTAATGCATTCAGCTTTTTATTAAATAACTTCAAAATATGAGAAATATTAAACTGCAACAACTGGAAATATAAGCACCTCAAGTTTGAAAAAGATTCAGCACAGGCACAAGTGAAATGTTACAACTTATACCACAAGCAGGGTTAATTATAATAGACCGAGGGGCTTGTTCATTAGAAAAGTCTAGTAAATTGAGGCAAACACAATTAATTCAATTCTTTACCTTTTTCAATTTAAATTCTTTTTACTTTTTTAAAGGAATAGTATTTTTCAGTGCATAAATGTTGCTAGTGTGTATTTTACAGAATATTCCAAAAATGAGGTTTTACAACATTTTGAATATGCATTTTCAGTAGTTCCTAAAATGTTATATATTCTTTGTTGAAAGAGTTTAATGCTTATTACTTCACATTTTTTATAAAGCAGGGTGTAGCGCCTGCACACTCTCATCTCCGGCTGACTCTACTTAGTTTAAACTAAAAGTGCCAGGGAAAGAGCAGAGACTAAACCATTCTACATCTACTTTACAGCACCACCATAGTAGTTATGCATGGATACTTTGACCACATTCAGTGCTAAAGCAGGTTACATACATAGGTTTTTTAATGCAATGTTCCTTATCATGAGTGTATCCTTAAGATATGTCCTACAAAAAATCTGTTAGCTAACTGTTAGCCTGTGTAGTTAGTCCATTGACAAAAAAAGCTTCACAACTGCAAGTTATCAACTGTTGTTTAAACTCTGCATAAGAACTTCAAGCTATCCCCTATCTGGCCATATATGCTCATTAACATGTGATATGTGGTAAATTTAAGTTAGTTGACTGCACCACTGTCATATCTGTAACGTAGGCTGTTTTTTCATTCAATAAAGTCTAAAGCTTTATTTCTATAAAACACAGTACTGTATTTCATGTTTTGTTGAGTCGTGTTCATGATTTTATTTATGTCAGTAAATGATTAATGACTAACAGCAGTCGCATATGGGTCAAAAGGATTTCTAATTTAGAAAAATACACTTTGCACACCTCTGGAGATCATACAATTCTGACTGTAAAACTTCATACTTAATCTTGTCATTACCAAAACACTGCTTGCAAGTACATTCCTTAGTCTGCTGACAAATGTCAAGAAAGTCATTATGTTTCAGTTTTCCTCAGAAGCTCAATGACCATGTACTGTGTCATCAGTTTACCTGCTGTCTCAGACACACTCTAGTCCTCTGTCCTCTACCCACTTTATTTATTACTTCCTAACAATGACCATGTTAATTATGTCAGTTCAACATTTTGAATTTAAGATTAAGATCAGGAATTAAGCGTTCAATTAGCAAGCTCAGCTGCTATTTGGACCCTCAAAGAATTTCAGATGGTTAGAAAACTCCTTTAACAACAGTCAGAAAGTGAAACATGCAAGCGATATTGTCTATACTGTAACCAAAACAAGGTTTTACCGAGAGCTGGGCAGAGACAGGGCTAGAAAAAAGAGCACCCAGTAGAGCCACCTGCTCAGTCATAAAAGGAGAGGGTCATATTCTCTCTTCATTTAATGAGAGCCAAAACTAGCATGAAAGACAGATCTTTTATATCGAAATCACAATTTGAAATAATGCCTATATTATCAACACTGCCGTTTTTTTAGGTTTACGTATTTATTAAATACCTAGATTATTTAACTCATAGTCTCAGTATGGGTCAGAAAAATCACAATTAGATATTTTCACTAAGTACAGCCCCAAGCACAACCTAATGCATTTTGCTTTCTATTAAATAACTTTGAAATATGAGAAATATTAAACTGCAACAACTGGAAATATAAGCACCTCAAGTTTGAAAACAATTCAGCTGAAAGAGGCACAAGTGAAAAGTTATAACTTATACCACAGACAGGGTTAATTATAACAGACTGAGGGGCTAGTTCATTAGAAAGGTCTGGTACAAACTGATGCAAATACATTTAAGTGAATTCCTTATTATTATTTTTTTCCCCCAATTGTATTTTACTGTACATAAAGGTTGCTAGCATTGTATTTTACAGAATGTAAAAATGAGGTTTTACAACATTTTGCATATGCATTTTCTGTAATTTCTAAAATATTATTTTAGAAGGCACCTGTACTGTGCCTTCCTTATGCTTTCATTTCAGCAAAAAGGCCAAGAGATTATCATTTAAATAATATTCTACTGCATCCATTCTTCAAATGAAGTGCACTACAGTTTGTTTGGAAGTGCTCACATATGACTTCACAAACTATACTCACAGAGTGATTGCACCAGGGTTTGTTTTAATTGAACTAAACCTGACAAATGGGAACGCACACTTACATGAGAATTCAGTTTGCTATAGTTAACAAAATCAGTTCGCGATTCCATGTTTGCTAAGCTGACTGTTCTGGTGCTCTACAGTATTCTGCACCATCGCGGTACAGCGTGGCCGGCAAAGCTGAACGACTCACAACTCCTGCCAACTCCACTTAATTTGAACCAATAGTGCCAGGGCTATTAATAAAAGGAAAGAGCAGAGACTAAACCATCCTAAATCTACTTTAGATAGACAGACAGACAGACAGACAGACAGACAGACAGATAGCTATTTTATTGATCCCAAAGTAAATTTAGCAAATTTAGCCATTTACAGCACCACCATACTAGTTATACAATATTTTGACCACATTCAGAGCTAAGGTAGGTTACAACTGACTGTTTTAAACATAACGTTGATTATGATGAGATGTAGCCTTAAGCTATGTCCTACACATGTATGTATGTAGATAGTCCATTGAAAAGAAACTTTATAATTCCAAGTTATCAACTTTATGTTGACTGTTGATTATCCCTATCAACTTTAGCCTCAGTCAGGCCATTTATGTTCATTAACTTGTGACAATAACATGTGATAAAAGCAGACTACATTACAATATCTGTAATGTCATATCTGTTATGTTAAGCTGTGTTTTTCATTATAAAGTCTAAACCTTTGTTGCTGTAAATTGCCCTGCTGTATTACATTTAATGGGTCATATTCATGATTTTAGATGTGTCAGTGACTACTAGCGGTCACATCCCTGTATTATGGCAATATATCTTTCACCTCTTCCGAAAATACTCAGAAAATACGCAATTCTGATTTGGAAATTTCACTTGATGCTTAATCTTGTCATTATCATTAGTACTAAAACACTGCTGGCTAGTACATTTCTTAGGCTCCTGACAAAAATAAAGAAGTAATTCTTTGTAGGTTTTTCACAGAAGCTCAGTGATTATGTAGTGTCCTCAAGTTACCCCAATTGGTGTCTCAGAAACTCTCTAGCCCACTGTGTCTGTCATGTTTACTTATGATTTCCACTTCATGTGTAATGTCAGTTCAACCATCTGAACTGAAGACTAAGATCAGGAATTAGGGATTCAGTTAGCAAAGTTGGTTGCTATTTGAACTTTTCAGGAATTTCAAACTGGTTAGAAAGTTCCATTAACAACAGTCAGAAAGTACAGTATGGAAGTGATATTGTTTGCACTACAACCCTTTTACAAAAAAGTTGGCATGCTGTGCAAAATATAGTATCTTTTTGGAAATAATTGATGCTGTGTCCTCTGGGCTACAGAAGAAAGCGAAATTACCAAGCTTGTTTTCAGTGTATTGTTCAAAAGCCAGCATCCATCATGGTATGGAGGTGCATTAGTGCACAGGGCATGGGTGACCTGCACATTTGTAATGGCAAACGATATATACAGGTTTTGGAGCAATATATGCTGCCACCCAGACAGCGTCTTCTTCAGAGAAGGCCTTGCTTATTTCAGCAAAACAATGTCGAACCACATTCTTCACGTTGTACAGCAACATGGCTCCAATGTAAGAGCGTCCGAGTGCTAAACAGACCTGCCTGCAGTTCAGACCTGTCACAGACTAAAAACATTTTGTGCATTATGAAACAAAAAACACAACAAAGGAGACCCAAAACGGTTCAGCAGCTAAGTTTCTATATCAAACAAGAATAGGAAAACATTTTACTTTCAAAACAACATCTATTGGCCCCCTCAGTTCCCAAACGGTTGTTAGTATGTTTTTAAAAAAAGAGATCATGCAACACAGTGGTGAGCCCTGTCCCAACTTTTTTGAAACATACCACTGGCATCAAATTCAAATTGGGCAAATTATTTTCAAAAATCACAAACAATTCTCAGTTTCATCATTTGGTATGCTGTCTTCATATCATTTTTAATGAAATCTTGTGTTTAAATGATTTGCACATCATTGCATTCTGTTTTTATTCACATTTTGCAAAGTGTCACAAAATGTTTTTGAAATAGCTTTGTACAACCAGAACACAATCAAAAATGAGAATACAGAGAGTTAAATTTAACTAACATAGGCACATAAAAGAAAAACAGGTGGGGCTAGACAAAGAGCACCCAGTTGTTCCACCTGTTCAGTCCTAAAAGAAGAGGGCCATATTCTCTTTTCCACTCTGATGGAAATGTTGGTATGTTTGTCAGGTATGATATATCTCAGACAGCAACAAATGGTTATATAAATTTAAAGATTATATAACTTAAATATTTCTGCTTAAAGCTCTTGAGGGAGTAGCTCATAATGTGTGTGGTTGTTATTCCATAAACTTGATTTAGATCATTTCTTCTTCTGTTTACAGCTCTCAATATCTACATTCAAGATGCAGTATAATATCTCCATGTCATCCCTAAATTCATCTTTATGCTCAAATTTCATGGATACCGTTGACTGTTACAAGAATCCTGTGTCTATGTGGATCTGGACAGGTCTTGCTATAATCTCTTTCCTCCTGGGTTTTCCAGCCAGTCTGATGGTTCTACGGGAACTTTTTCAGAGACAAAGACTCTCAAATAACTTTTTTTTGTTTAACCTGACTATCACTGACACTATTTTCATAGTTGCTATTCCCTTCAGCATATTAAATATGATGTTATGGTTTAGTGACCCATTTAAATGGATAGATAACTTCATGGATGGGCTTTCTCTGTGTGGCAGACCTCTCTTCATGGCTTGTATTTGTGCAGACTGTTATTTTGCTGTGGTTCACCCAATACTGTACATGACCAACAGAAAAAGCACTAGCATCAGAAGGTTAACCTCTGTGATAATCTGGTTTACTACAATCTGTTTTAGTTTACTTAAATGCACCGTGGTTTGCAAATTCGTTTATGTTTTTAATGCTGCTCCTTTGTTCGTAGCCCTACCAGTTATCACCGTCTGTGATATATCAGTACTCCGAGCTCTGAAAAAGCCTAATCCATCAGGAAACAGTAACATCCATCCGCAGAAGAAGCAAGCTTTTCGCACCATCATCAACAGCTTCATCATGACAGTCATTGCTTATCTACCATCAGTGATCAGTTTTGCGATTGCAGGGCTGATGCATGAAGAATTTAAATGTTTGGTTGAAACCTTTGGATTTTCCTTCTCAATGACGGGAGGTGCTATTATGCCTATTTTATATTTAGATAGCGTGGGCAAGCTGAATATGGGAAGCTGGAAATTGTACTAAATAGGAAATACAACTAAATTGGAAGGATGTCTTACTCATCAACAAAGATGTGTTAAATCTACAGATTTGTGCAAATGATGGACACTTGTATATACAAGCACCTAAACCTCCATGTGATGTGTCCATAACAAAATAACTACAACTAACTGGCAGTAATTGGCAGCATTTAAAAGTGCTTTTCCTGATATTCTCAGCCAAAATTAGAAACCTGGACCATAGGTTATAGATTATTTAACTCAGTATTTAAGTCTCAGTATGGGTCAGAAAAATCACAATTAGATATTTTCACTAAAGTGTACAGCATCAAGCACAACCTAATGCATTCAGCTTTTTATTAAATAACTTCAAAATATGAGAAATATTAAACTGCAACAACTGGAAATATAAGCACCTCAAGTTTGAAAAAGATTCAGCACAGGCACAAGTGAAATGTTACAACTTATACCACAAGCAGGGTTAATTATAATAGACCGAGGGGCTTGTTCATTAGAAAAGTCTAGTAAATTGAGGCAAACACAATTAATTCAATTCTTTACCTTTTTCAATTTAAATTCTTTTTACTTTTTTAAAGGAATAGTATTTTTCAGTGCATAAATGTTGCTAGTGTGTATTTTACAGAATATTCCAAAAATGAGGTTTTACAACAATATGAATATGCATTTTCAGTAGTTCCTAAAATGTTATATATTCTTTGTTGAAAGAGTTTAATGCTTATTACTTCACATTTTTTATAAAGCAGGGTGTAGCGCCTGCACACTCTCATCTCCGGCTGACTCTACTTAGTTTAAACTAAAAGTGCCAGGGAAAGAGCAGAGACTAAACCATTCTACATCTACTTTACAGCACCACCATAGTAGTTATGCATGGATACTTTGACCACATTCAGTGCTAAAGCAGGTTACATACATAGGTTTTTTAATGCAATGTTCCTTATCATGAGTGTATCCTTAAGATATGTCCTACAAAAAATCTGTTAGCTAACTGTTAGCCTGTGTAGTTAGTCCATTGACAAAAAAAGCTTCACAACTGCAAGTTATCAACTGTTGTTTAAACTCTGCATAAGAACTTCAAGCTATCCCCTATCTGGCCATATATGCTCATTAACATGTGATATGTGGTAAATTTAAGTTAGTTGACTGCACCATTGTCATATCTGTAACGTAGGCTGTTTTTTCATTCAATAAAGTCTAAAGCTTTATTTCTATAAAACACAGTACTGTATTTCATGTTTTGTTGAGTCGTGTTCATGATTTTATTTATGTCAGTAAATGATTAATGACTAACAGCAGTCGCATATGGGTCAAAAGGATTTCTAATTTAGAAAAATACACTTTGCACACCTCTGGAGATCATACAATTCTGATTTTAAAACTTACACTGCTTGCAAGTACATTCCTTAGTCTGCTGACAAATGTACTGTGTCATTAGTTTACCTGCTGTCTCAGACACACTCTAGTCCTCTGTGTCTACCCACTTTATTTATGACTTCCTGACAATGACCATGTTAATTATGTCAGTTCAACATTTTGAATTTAAGATTAAGATCAGGAATTAAGCGTTCAATTAGCAAGCTCAGCTGCTATTTGGACCCTCAAAGAATTTCAAATGGTTAGAAAACTCCTTTAACAACAGTCAGAAAGTGAAGCATGCAAGCGATATTGTCTATACTGTAACCAAAACAAGGTTTTACAGAGAGCTGGGCAGAGACAGGGCTAGAAAAAGGAGCACCCAGTAGAGCCACCTGCTCAGTCATAAAAGGAGAGGGTCATATTCTCTCTTCCACCCTGATGGAAATGTTGGTGTGTTTGACAGGTATGATATATCTCAGATTATATAAATGCAATTAAGTATTCTGTTCAAAGCTCTTGAGGGAGTAGCTCATAGTGCATGTGGTTGTCATTCTGTAATCTTAACTTAAATAATTTCTTCTTCTGTTTACAGCTCTCAATATCTACATTCACGATGCAGTATAATATCTCCATGCCATCCCTAAATTCATCTTCATTCTCAAATATCATGGATATTGGTGACTGTGTTACCGGCCTCAGGCCTAGGGGAAACCTGGGGCACAGTACAAACGTCCATTTCCCTTAGATGAGAGAGATGGACACAGAAGTTAGTGTGTGCAAACTGGCGTTCTTTATTTATACAAACATCATAAAATAGCAATCTTTAATATCAACTATTATTGAAAAAAGGTGCATAACCTCAAACCAAAAGACATTTAAACAAGATTAACATTGAAATACAAAACAATAAATCGAATTAATCACCAATGAAGTTAACCAAATATACAAAAAATAATAAAGCATAAGGAAAATAAGCAAGCAAAAGTCTTCTTCTTCTTTCGGCTGCTCCCTTTATAGGTCGCCACAGCGGATCATCTGCCTCCATCTTGCCCTATCCATTGCCTCCTCTACTTTCACACCAACCATCTCCATGTCCACCTTCACTACATCCATAAACCTTCTCTGAGGTCTACCTCTTCTCCTTCTACCCGGCAGCTCCATCTCCAACATTCTTTGCCCAATATATCCACTATTCCTCCTCAACACATGTCCAAACCATCTCAACCTGGCCTCTCTGGCTTTATCTCCAAACTGCTCCACCTTCACTGTCCCTCTGATCTGCTCATTTCTAATCTTTGTCCCTCCCAACGAAAATCTCAGCATCTTAATCTCCGCCACCTCCAGCTCAGCCTCCTGTCTTTTAGACAGAGCCACAGTCTCCGAACCATACATCATAGCAGGACGCACTACTGTCCTGTAAACCTTCCCTTTCACTCTTGCTGCTATCCTTCTGTCACACATCAGCCCTGACACCCGTCTCCACCCACTCCATCCTGCCTGCACCCTCTTCTTCACCTCTTTTCTACACTGTCCATTGCTCTGGATGGTTGACCCAAGATATTTGAAGTCATCCACCTTTAGGACCTCTACTCCTTGCATCTTCACCTTTCCACCTGCCTCCCTCTCATTCACACACATGTATTCCGTTTTATCTCTACTGACCTTCATTCCTCTCCTCTCCAGTGCAAACCTCCACCTCTCCAGATTCTCTTCCACCTGCTCTCTACTCTCACCACAGATTACAATGTCAACTCAGAAAACCCCTTAATCCCACATACAAACCAATAATAAACTTCATTCAGCATTTAATAAGTACTGCCCATCTCAAAGGTACAAAAGTGCAAAGTTCTATTAATAACATTTACGTTAACACATAATTATTCTTTTACCTTGAGCTTAACATACACAACCAATAGCCTTCATTCATTGAGAACTTGTCTGAGTCAGCTAATGGCGTGTTGCACTTACACGTGTTTCAAACTACGTGAGAATTGTACACTGCATATAACCCAAGACACATACATTTTAAAACCATGCAGAGAAAAGGCGATAGTGGAATAAAACCATATTTTTCGTACCTTAGAAGAGAGCGACGGACACAGAAGTTAGCGTGTGCAAACTGGCGTTCTGAAGAGTGGTTCCTCGCTGCCAGTTTTGTAGCCTGGACCGTTCTCTCATTAAGGCGCGCCCCCTGATGGTCTAGTGCCATTATTTAGTACTTAAAGCTGATTTGTTTTGAACCCACATGAAGTTTATTTAAGAAAACTCAAATCAAACAAGAGGAATAAAAATAAAGCAAATTGCAAACAGAAAAATACCCAAATGTTTCTAAAACCAATTAAGACAAGTAAAAAAAAAATAGAGGGGGTGTTTATTATTTTATTTAAAATTTCCAACCCCTTACACTCTCCCCTACTCCTGGCATCTTTCCTATGACCCATCCTAAATACCCCAATTTACTGATAACGGGTAGTGGTACATATTAGGTCCTGCAAGGTAGGTTCCTGCCTGATAACTAGGATCACTAACGGTTGGGTCCGGTTGGGTCTTTCTACTGGGTTACCTTGAGGGTGGTAAGGTGTTGTCCGTGAATGTGCTATGCCAGCCCGCTGTTGCAGCCGCTGAAACAAGGTGTTCTCAAACTCTTTCCCCTGGTCATGGTGAAGCTTCTATGGGAAACCAAAACGTGGGATGAAGTCCTTAAAATCTTTTCAGCTGCTGTTTTCCCTGACTTGTTTTTAGTAGGGTAGGCTTGGGCAAAACGGGTGAAATGGTCAATCAACACTAAAATGTATTCATACCTGCCCGTACTCTTCTCCAGGTGCAGATAGTCCACTACCACCAACTCAAATGGGGCACTGGTTGAAATTGACCCAATTCGTGCTCTCAGGTACTGTGGGAGACTTCGGTTGGATACATGCACATTTTCTTATCCCATAGTCCTCCACCTCTTGCTGCATATATGGCCAGTAGAACCGCTCTCGCACCAAATTAATAACTTTATCCGCCCCAATATGACCCATGTTGTCATGTAGCTGCTTAAGAATTGTGGACTTGAACTGACTTGGGACAACAAGCTGTTTTCTGGGCCCTGCTTGCCAATACAACACTCCTTGTTCCACAGAAGCCTACTCCATTCCCTCACCAGCCTTCGGTGCTCTCGGGACATTTTCTTCTTCTCAGATTCTTTTGGGGTCCATCCAGTTTCTTTCAGCTTTAACACTTCCCAGATTACCTCATCATCCTTCTGTGCTTGTTCCATGTCTTGTGGGATAATGACCATTACCCCTGTTGGTTCTACCTTAGCCATTGAGGTCATCTGCAAAGCTGCTACCCAAGGCACCTCATCTTATTCCATGGCCTTGTTCCCTTGCCACACAGCAGTTACCACCTCTGGAGACAGACTTTCTGTGAACTCTGCCATCTCTTCTTGCAGAGAAACTGGATATCGGGACAGTGTGTCTGCATCAACATTAACTTTACCAGGATGATACTTGATGTCAAAGTAGAAGTCTGCCAGTCTCTGACCCAGCGATGTCCCACAGCATTGAGTCGAGCTGTGCTCAAGACATAGGTGAGCGGGTTGTTATCTGTGCAGACTGTGAAAGTTGGAGCGTAATACAAGTAGTCTTGAAATTTGTCACAAATAGCCCATTTCAAAGCCAAGAACTCAAGCTTGCCTGAATGCAGATGGTAGTTTTTTTCAGCTGTCGTGAGTGTTCTGGACCCATATGCAATCACTCGCAACTGGTCTTGCTGCTGCTGGTACAACACTGCTCCTAGACCCTTATTTGATGCATCTGTGTGGAGAATGAATGGTAAGTTGAAATCAGGATAAGCGAGCACAGGAGGAGATGTTAGCCTCTTGATGAATGCTTCTACCACTTCACTGTGTTCAGCTGTCCACTGTACTGGAGTCCCTGAAGGTAACTGAGAGATAGTTTTACCTTTGGCTGACTTTGTTTTTGATGCTTTCCCCAATTCCCAAGAACCCTGAAGCAGCTCAAACAGTGGCCGGGCTAGCCTGGAGAAATCTTGGATATACGACTGGTATTAACTCAGGAACCCAAGGAGTGCTCTTACCTCCCCCACTGTGGCTGGCCTTCTGTCTCCCAACTGTCTGACTGCCTCCAGGTCTTTGGGGTCAATATGCACTCCCTCTCCCGACACCAGCCAGCCCACATACCGCACTTGCCGCCTGAACAGTTCACACTTAGTGGGTCTCAACTTGATTCCACAGGCCCTCAGCCTTCCCAGGATCTGCTTCAGATTGGTCACAGGGTCAGAAAATGTTTTGGAGTAACAGAGGACATCATCCAGGTATGGGGAGCAGCATTCATCACGTAATCCCAAACGGTACCTGGACCAACTGATATAGGGCCAATGGGGTACTAAAAGCAGTGCAATGTTGAGACTTCTCATCCACAAACCGCTGGTGGTAAGCAGACCCTTGGTCTAAGATGAAGAACCATGAATGTCCACCAAGGTTATCCAACAGGTCCTGAATGCGAGGCAAGGGATGCCTGTCTGGCACAGTCTTGCGATTCAGTTCTCTAAAGTCCACACACAGCCTTAAGCTGGAATCTTTGTTCCAGACACAGACCACTGGTGAGGAGTAAGGGGAAGTTGACTTTGTGATCCAGCCCTTTTCCAGCATGGTCTGTACATACCCCTTCACCTTGTTGTACAATGGCTTTGGGATCATGTTGTAACTCTTTTGCACCGGAATGTCATCCTTCAGATGGATTTTTAACTTCAGAGATAGAACATATCCATCATCTCTGGAGAACACATCAGACTCCTCATACAGCATTTGTCTGACCACAACCTGTTCTTCTTCTTCTAAATGTGACAAGTCCACAGGCAGATGCCATCTTTGGTCAACAGGAGAGTTTGTGTGGTTCATGAAGGTGGGATTCAGCTGGACAGTACTGACCTGGGTGATCTGCAGTTCAGGAGGCTGGTGGCCTTGGGCAGGTAAGACTGGCCACACTTTTTCCACCAAACCCAATATGGTACGTTGCGGTAGATACACACTGTGCTTGGTCACATTCTGTACGGAGATCTCCACAACCTTGGTGGCTCCTGCTGATACATGGATGATCGACGGCCATACCTCCAACCCTTCAGGCAATCCTCACTCTACCATTGGTTCAAAGCACATCACCCCTCCTTTTGGCCATGCTCTCACTCTGCACCTTACGGCCTGGACTTGGCCGGGCTGGATCACCACACCTCACTTGCCCACCTTCACTGTGCAGCAATGTGACATGTGCTCGTTCCAAAATTTCTGGGCAGCTGAGGTGACAATTTTTGCAGCTTGTTCATCTAAGCTCAGTATCTCACTCACCAGGGCACTTAAGCTCAGGGGGTCAGTAGCTCCACCATTTCCCTTTATTAGTTCTCCAATCACATTTATCCCCAACAGTGGACAGTCAAGACAACTCTGGGAGACTAAAACTGGGACTTGGATGGAACACTTGCCTTGGCCACTGCTCAAAATCTCCAAGTCTGCCTTGATCCAGCCATCAAAGGGGATGTGAGAGCCATTAGCAGCAGTCACATACAAAGGTTCATCCACCAAAATATCCAATGACTTGACTTCCACTGCTGGAAGCAGGGATTTGACCCACTCCCTTCCAACTATACTCACTTGGGCTCCTGTATCCAACAGCATTCTTGTCTGAACTCCATTAATTAAGACACTAAACATTTACCTCCAATCACTTGAGCACGTCGCTATCCACTACTGCTGACTCCCTCAATGTTCTCTGTTGGTTGGCCAGCATCGGCAGCTTTCACTTGGATGGGGGACAGATAAGATGGTTGAGTCACTGGGCGTCCCTCCCCAGTGACCGCACCTCGTTTCCCGACCAGCTTCTGCAGCCCACAGCACAATGTCCTACTTGACCACAGCGGAGACAATGTCGGCACTGCTCTTGTCCTTGCTGGATACACATACGACATTTCCCCTTGACCTTCTCGTGCTGACTACTAGTGGGTGGTCTGAACAAGGTGCTTGGTAACGCATGCCGAATGGTGTCTTGAGGTACAAACAGGGTAGGAGCAGAAGAGAAATACTGAGCACTAGTTGTTGGATACTGTTTAGTAACTGCAGGGGAGGACTGGGTGGTATTCGGCAGGGCTGTACTGACCCAAGGAGGTTCTGTCCAGCCAGACTTCACCAACTTATCCACATTCTGCATTAGGGCAGCAACTTGAGCAGCAAATTGTTGAATGGCAGCCTGGTTGGCTTCTACTGCTGATTTGATCAGTGTGGGTTGTTGCTCCTGCACCCCTGGTTGCTGTGTAGCACTCACTGTGGCTGCCTTTAGCTTTGTTAGGACAGCCAAACGCTTCATTCTCTGTTTCCTCAGTGGCTAATCTAGTGACGTGATCCAAAATTACCCTATCTTTAACCTTAGGATCGCAAGCAAAGGCTTCAAATTACGCCTAAATTCACTACTTCTCTCATTTAGCCCCTGATAAAGAGAATGTAAAAATACAAAAAAAGTTTTGTAGCCTGGACCGATCTCTCATTAAGGCGCGCCCCCTGCTGGTCTAGTGCCATTATTTAGTACTTAAAGCTGATTTGTGAACCCACATGAAGTTTATTTAAGAAAACCCAAATCAAACAAGAGGAATAAAAATAAAGCAAGTTGCAAACAGAAAAATACCCAAATGTTTCTAAAACCAATTAAGACTAGTCAAAAAAAAATAGAGGGGGTGTTTATCATTTTATTTAAAATTTCCAACCCCTTACAACTGCTACAAGAATCCTGTGTCTAAGTGGGTCTGGAGAGCTCTCGCTATAATCTCTTTCCTCCTGGGTTTTCCAGCCAGTCTGATGGTTCTACGGGAACTTTCTCAGAGACAAAGACTCTCAAATGACTTTATGTTCAACCTGACCATCACTGACACTATTTTCATAGCTGCTATTCCCTTCAGTCTTTTAATTGATCAAATTTCGGTTAATGTATCATTTGAATGTATGTACAACTTAATAGATGGGCTTTCTCTGTGTGGCAGACCTCTCTTCATGGCTTGTATATGTGCAGACTGTTATTTTGCTGTGGTTCACCCAATACTGTACATGACCAACAGAAAAAGCACTAGCATCAGAAGGTTAACCTCTGTGATAATCTGGTTTACTACAATCTGTTTTAGTTTACTTAAATGCACCGTGGTTTGCAAATTCGTTTATGTTTTTAATGCTGCTCCTTTGTTCGTAGCCCTACCAGTTATCACCGTCTGTGATATATCAGTACTCCGAGCTCTGAAAAAGCCTAATCCATCAGGAAACAGTAACATCCATCCGCAGAAGAAGCAAGCTTTTCACACCATCATCAACAGCTTCATCATGACAGTCATTGCTTATCTACCATCAGTGATCAGTTTTGCGATTGCAGGGCTGATGCCTGAAGAATTGAAATGTTTGGCTTCACAATGACTGGAAGCGTTATTATGCTTATTTTATATTTAGACAGCGTGGGCAAGCTGGAAATTTTTAAGAAATTGTGGATGTAATACAATCCTAATTTGGTAGGATGTCTTATTCAACAACAAAGAAAACTGAACAAAGAATACCATTATTTTATGATTTATACATTTCCACAATGTATATGTTTGATGCGAGATCAAATTCAAGTGATTCCAGTTTGAAAAAGGTTGTCTAACGACATGTTAAACGTACAGACTTGTCTAAATGACAGATACTTGTACAGATATGAGCATATTAGAGCTGAGTGATATGGGCCAAAATCTTATCACAATAAAAATATTTATATTATTCAAAATCAATACATATTGCGATAAATGTCAAAATATTATTTCTTGCGAGTTTGAAGGCTGATTTTTGCTCCTGAGTGGTCAGTTGCTGTTTTAAAATATCCTTTATGGTCAGAGCATGACAAACACTCTCCAAACAGGGGAACATGTCACAAATCTGTCAAGGGACAGCGGGAAAATGTTTCTGGTGAGCTCTTTTTACCAGCTGGAAAAGCACAGCCGCAATTTTAGTAATAGTCACAATATGACAAAGTTAAACAGAGTTTTTAGCTGTCTGGTGACGAGTGCTAGGCTATCTGGCTACAAGTGCTAAACTGTTTAGATTCTCAACATCATCAGTAATTACAATATTACTTAATACGAATAGCAAACATCAGCTGGCTCGGTAGGTCCGTGATGGATCACATTGCCTTTCTGCCATCAGTCCTACTGCATCCATGTCAGAGCATATCACATTATTCAAATACCAGCTAGCAGATGACTGGATTTCTCTATGCTGTCATAGTAGTTTGAGGGGTGAACCGCAATATATCGGACATTCACTGTGTAAAAGCATTAACTGCGGTGTGAATCTCACACTAGACAAACAGAGTCTTCCTTGTAGCTAAATTTAAATCATCACTTTTTGTGTCTTATTTGATCTATAGTAGCATCAATTCGCCGTGTTGAGCGAGTGACTGCTTTGAGTGCTGCTCAAGTTAGCTAGCTGCTAAAAACAGCTAGCCTGGGGAGTTAGCATTCTCCCACTCTCCAATGCCTCACAGCTTCCTCAGTTTATTTTCATTTAAATGGCTGTAACTTGCATGAACTCAGTTCTTTCTTTCACTTTCATTGCTTGTGAATGCACTAATACTTGACTGAGAGCTGTGACAGCACTGTAGTTGTTAGGAGCAGACATGACTGAACGCTGCTAAAGCTTGTTAGGATGTTAGGGAAAAGGCGAGTTCACTGTAAGACAGTAAAGTTACGCCACAGATCTCGTCACTCGCATTTGGTCACTGGAGAAAAGATCACCCATCGCTCCACTCAAATGGGGAAAATATATCTAATACAAAACAGGGAGTATAAATGCTAATAACATAGAAAGCAGTAACTATTACACTGAAAAAAAACACAGAAATAAGATATTTGTTTTACCTTATGAATTTTTCACATCAAAATAATTTTTTGTAAATATACGCTCACTACAAATTTGATGCTTGCAACACATTCTGAAAAACAGTTGTGACAGAAGCACGTTTCCACTGTGTTACATCCCCTTTTGCTTTTAAAAGCACTTAATAATCATTTCGGGACGGAAGACACCAACTGATCAAGTTTTGCTTCTTCATTTATACAGTGTTGTGAAAAAGTATTTATCCCTCACATGATTTGTTCTATTTTTGCCAATTTTGTCACATTTTAATATTTCAGATAATCCAATTAAACTCCTTAAAAGAAAATGTACTATTGTGTTAAAATTTTATTACACAGGTCTGGAACCTTACAGTAGCCTAGCCAGTTTACTTTGCAGTTTACAAGTCCCTGTAGTTCCCCCACTGAATACTAAGCCTTAGTGTGTAATAAGCCTGGGATTTTAAAGGGTTAATAAAAGATAAGTCAACACAAGTCTCTCCATGTTTTCTTCAATTTACAGAAGGTATTTGTGCAAGGCAGTAGCTGCAGATCTAAGATTAAGTGCTGGAACATAAATAGACAGACATTCTGTGATGTCTTTTAGCGCCTGAAAAACTAGTACCAGAACTTTATGCTACAACTCGTAGTTGTACAACTCGTATTTGTAGAGGATGCACTGTTTTCTTAGAAAGGCCAGTAAGAAGAGCTCCTGATAATTGATTACAGAGAAAGATAAAGATTCATACAAGACCCAATTCACCCATGTGATCAAGTAATTGCTCCCTAACCCCAATAACTCTTTGTGCCACCCTTGGCAGTGGATAATAGCTCTCACTGTCATTTGCTGGAGTCCCAGGCTTTGTAACCCTTTCCAGACTGGTAGACCTCAATGACTTTGTTATGAATTTATCTATTTTTGTATTTATGTATTTTAATCTCTAGAACGTGGCATTATGTACTGCTTTTTGAGATCTAGCCAGCTTCACATTGCCAGACAGGTTCTGTGATATGCTTAGATTCAACATCTTTTTTTTTATGAAATCATTATTTAAAAACAACATTTTGTGTTTACTTGGGTTGTCTCTGTCTAATATTAAAAGTAGTTTGATGATCTGAAACATTCAAGTGTGACAACTGTGCAAAAATAGAAGAAACTGGGACGGGGCAAACACTTTTTCATAGCACTGTACAAGGCGTCATTACTATTCTATTACTATTCTACACTTCATAGTGCACTACAAATTTTCAATGGGAGACAGGCCTGGACTGTAAAGACATCTGTGCAGCACCCACACGCTCTGATTACACAGCCATGCTGGTGTAAGACATGCAAAATGTGGTTTCACATTGTTATGCTGAAATAAGCATTGACATCTCTGAAAAGATGGCAACAAACGTTGCGCCAAAATGTGTACATTTTTTTCAGCATCAATGGTGTCTTCACAGATTAGCAAGTTACCCATGCCCTGGCCACTAATACACCAGTCATAATCAAGAGATTTGAGAACGCCACATAATTTAGACTAATTGTTGCACCATGTATTCCCAGATACACAAGGTGTAACACAGAAGGGCCAGCAGCTGAAGGATGTACATGTAGATTACATCTGTTGGAGCTTTTCCAGGATTTAGTATTGTTAAGCACAGCTTGAGTCAAATCACAGGTTGAGAGACTAATTAGAGCAGAATCCATATTTATAGATCAAAACAAAGGAAAAGACAAAAAAGAAGCAATACAACACTATAAAAATATAACACTGAACTGGTGAATTCCTAGAACATGGCTTTGTAAAGTCCATAGGTTTGTAGTACAGGTCAAGTCCATAAACAAGAGACAGTGGCATGTGATAATGAGTGGAAGGTGATTGTAGGAGTATTGTAGTGTTCAGGCTTATTCCACAGTTTTGTTTCATGAATCATTTGTTCTCCATATAAGTCTGATTGTCCACTTCATAGAAATGGGAAAAGAGATCAAATCTTCCTCTCTAGATAATACGCAGATCTTTGGCTGTGTACAGAGAGTAGAGTGAAATATTCATATCAGATATGTTAATTCCCCTAGTCAGGCTGAAGTATTTATTTTTATTCCTGTTCTAAATGCCGTGGTAAATTGGACAGTGCGTTTTATGTGTCTGTAATTAAAACTATGCATAGAATTATCATTTGCAGCCTAATTCCTCATGATTACATTGTTTTAAATGAACCTTGAAATAACATCTACTCTCTACCTATGCATCCTTCTGGATTTCACTTACTTTTACATTTACTTTGGGCATTCAAATGATTTGATTTCCATGACTCTGAAAGCTTGGACAGCTTTAGTATTTCACAAATAGAGCTGTGTAAATGACTAACACCTGTGTTGCTCCCCAACAATGCCATTTGCATAATGTGTCATTGCTTACTTCATTTATGTGATTAATATTACAGATTAATTCTTTGTGAAATTAGGCAGAGAATATCTAAAAGAATATTCACTGTCTAACATGCAAGAGGGCTCAAGATAAAAATACAAAAGAGGCCAAAATACAAATTTCCAGTAAGCTTAAATCAAGTGATAGTATTCCGAATTACCGACAGATTCCATCCATTATGATGGCTGCGAACTTGGACGATTTAGGGGGCATTTAGGCAATGTTTTTCCTCTCTCAAGCACACTTCTTTTCATTGTTGACTATGGAATAACATGTACTGGAACAGAAGAGCACTCCTCGAGCATGTCCAGCACATTTCATGGTTTTAAACTGCACATTTACGTTGAAAAATCATCTTTTCCACTGGGTGCCACGAAAAAGCACTATTCATCACAGCTGACCAATCAATTCAATGTACAGTAGACCTTCTCTTTAGTCACTAACAGAAGAACAGCTAGTTTTAGCTGTTTTCAAACACCTAGAGTGGTTTCCCAAACCGAAACAGTCAGTTTCTAAATGTTTCACTCTCAAATTGCTTTCTCTTGTTTACCTACACTAACAGAAAAAAGGTACTGAATTGTCACTGGGGTATCCTGACTACAAGCTTTTTATTTTACTCACACCTCTTTGTCCTGAAAAAGTGAAAGTAGTGCACCCAGTATGCGAAATAACTCCTGGTATTCAGGGCGCCCTATGTTGGCTGGATTCTCCAGTGTGACTGGCTGCTAACTCATTCGCCATAGCCACACTGATGCTAGATTCAACAGCAATAAAATATTTGGCTTAAGAATCCTTTCTTTGGAAATGCTCTTTTCTAGTTTGGTAATGTGGTCTTCAATGCATTAATGAGATCTTACACCCTCTTCTGACTTCAGTTTGAGAAATGAGTAACAATTTACTCTTGGGCAAGTTTCTGATTTACAAATTTGCTGTGGTGTACTGTAAAGTTTTACAGAGGTATCCCGGGCATAGTTATAGTTGCTAGACTATGAAGGACCAACTGGGTGAACTATTTTGCTACATCGCCACCCTGAGGCAGATCAGTGCTGCATCTCCACTTAGTTAAGAATACCAAAGAGAGAAGCTAACTGACTGTGGGTGAAGCAGCTAAACAATAAGCCTTCCCTAAATTTTTATTTCAGCGTGTATTTTTCTTACAAACAGCATAACATCAAAGTAAGTTTATGTTCACAGACTCGCCAGAATTTTGATTTTGAGACATTAATGGTGTCCAAAGAGGTTAATTAGGCGGCCCTGGACCACCCCAGGTTCCAGTGTATTATGCACCTTGAGTGTACCTTTAAAACTTATTTAAGATACACAAAAAGATGCTGTACCTTTAAGGTTATAGTTGTGTTGTTTGTTTCTTGACAAAACAAAATGTACCTGTACTGTATCTTTTTTCTCAATGTACTTCAAACACACAAATAAATGTGTTAATTCAATCCCCTTAAGGAGTGCATCATCTTACTTTTAAAACATGGGACAAGTCACACCTTATGTTTAAAAAAGCATCATCTGATCTTTTCTTTTATTTTCTAGTCCATGGCCTGTTTCATTGCTAATTTATCTATCTTTAAAACTATAGCAGTGCACCACAGCACTTTTTTCTTTAAGTATGGTTAGGATAAAGCCCTGTTCAGACGGGATTAGTTTTCCATGGGTTGTGCTGTTTTTCAATCACTCTGTTTGGGTAAGAAATAAACTAAAGAAAGATCTAAATTGAAAAAAATCAGCAGAACACCCTTTGTGCCACTGAAAATAGCATAACTTCATATAAATGGTTTTACTATCTCACACTAGATTAAAGGACAACTGATGAGACTGGGTTATACCCACAAATAAGACAATCAATCATACAAATCGCTCCCAACTTTCCAAATAAAACCATGTGTTTCTCACTGATTATTGAATAGCTGGCCAATACCTGTGCTCATCAACACAACGACAGACTTTGCATACCACTGCCATCTGCCCAGTGACAGCCACTGCCATGACATGACAACTGCATACCACTGCCATCTAATGTTTCTTAAATTTTCCATATTTTCCCTATAAGACATGGACACACAGATCAAACTGATTAATAGTTCTACTTTGTTGCACATATTATTATGAGAAGTTTTCAAGTGCCTGTAAATCTTGTAAATCACATGTATTTTACTGAAAAAGAAAAAAAAAACTGATAAATGATATTCCAGTGCCTTTTACATCTCTTGTGCTCTTGTGTCATTATGAAACATAGCACATATTTGGATTGATTTTCAAAACGTGGCTACATTGCACTGTTTATACCTTTACTCACAAATCAATTCAGATCAATGTCAGTGGTCAAGATCAGGTCAAACAACGCTTCAGTACCTCCTAGGCTTGTTTTCCGCAGTCAGGTTGTGTTCAAATAATAATGATCACAGTCTGTAAACCTTTCCAAAAGACAGGACCACCCACTCTCAAAAAACTAAAGTCCTATAGATTTTGCTTTTCTTTAACTCTTATTTTTTCAGATTTAATTTTCAGTGATTCAGACTGTTTTGTTTTTACCCTCAAAATCTGTTAAGCAGATTTACAGAAAAAATGTAAAATATCACCCCTTGAGATTAGTTTTATCGCCACTTCATATTATTTAACTTCACACAAAATGAAAATAAATGCCTTGAAAATAATGAACATAAATACTGCAACTCTGACTGACAAACAGCTCAAGTGTTTCCAATATGCTCAATGCTCTAGCAACTGTGGAGCAGGCCCCTTAAAAGAGAGCTTTATCTGCAGCCCAACTATCAAGATTATTGTTGGGCTACTAGTTTTTCATCACACAGAACTGTGTACAGTTGAAGATGCCCAGCATGGTAGACCGCTGCCTCCCCTTCATTGCCAAAAACTTTAATTTCCTTTCCCTTGCAGACTTCTTAAAGAAGGAAAACTTCATCAAGGTCACCTGCCTCACTGAAAAACTTCTCAGCTATCATAACACTGATGACACTGTGGGTCTTGGATACATGTTATATCATCTACTACCTTAGAAAGCATAGCCTTGTGTAAGACCTGTTACAAATTAACTGCCAAAGGTTACTCTCTTAAAAAATGATTTAATTACGGTGTTCCTTTGTTTTCTCAAGAGCAATGTTAGATTTCATGCAAATTGCAACAAAATCTTCCAGAAACTCACATCTGACAAGCTCTAACTGCACTTGTAAATGAGCTTTGTCCGTATTCCCCTCACATCTTTGCTTGTGATATTTTTGGTTTGCTGTCACTTTGATATGCTGTTTACTAACCTAGCCTACTGAAACTAAAGCAAGCTGCAAAGTGATTTGTGTGCCTGTTGGGCAAATGATGCAAACAGCTGCACAAGTAAATCATTCCTGTTCAGCAGGGCAGTTAATGCCATATTGAAGCACAATTTTGTGCAATTCCAGTTTATATGGAAATACATTTTCAGTAAAATCTGCCATTCTGTCAACAAAAACAGGGTCACACAACCAGTATTCTGAAAAATGAAAGACATTAAAATTCAGGAACAGTGGAAAAAGAACGTGACAAGTTCAGAAACCAAGCCACTGTGAGGGGATTGAGTAACATTGTTCCTAGAAAAAAAAAAGTGATCTTAGCATGAAAATTCAGGTGGTACACTCATGAAGACAAACATACTGGGGTAATTACTGTGTAGTTATTTAGTTCATGGAGTTAAAGAATGATGCAAATACGAGCCATGTCCACAGACTGTACAGTGTTCTGTTGCTTACCATCTCAAGATCAAAAGAGTGCATTTGCAAGAAATCTGGCAGACATCTTACGAGAGCCTGCATCTATTATACATCAAGGCCATTCTCTTTGCCCATCAATTATGTTTTACAGACTATGTAGTGGCACGAACTGTTTGTACCCTGATGACTGCAACTTGCAATGTAATCTGTAGATGGTTATTTAGCTCTCAAAGCAGTTCCAACAGTTCACAAAATCAATTAATGTGGTGTACATCAGTTTAAATCACTCAATTTAAAATTTTAAGTTTGAATCCAAATTTAACGAAAGCTAATTGACTTTGCGGCTAACAATGATAATTGACGTTAACTTTTTCTCAGGCAGCATTTGAAGGAAAAAAAAAAAAAAACAACTTTACTGCTCATAAGCCATGACACTTTTTTTTTTTAGATTTCAATAGTTCTGACTGGCTCATACAAATGAAATACTGTATCTGTGGGTTGGCTGAATAATGATTGTGAGCAGCTGCTGTGCTATGTTTGTAGGAGAGATAGAAATTCTCCCTCAGAAGGATCTGAGGCCACCTTTCCCAAAAGTAAAAAACTCAGCATGAATCACATGAATGGCTTTTTTTTTACATAGAAAGACGTACAGTGACAGTTAAAAATGTGCAGAGCTCATTTACTATTTCTGCTTTTTCGCTTTTTCCAGGGAGGGACTACCAACACCCCACAAAATGAAGGGTGGGACTAGGACAACCTTAACCTTGCTTGGTTTTCTCTACACCCATTTCTGAATTTCAGAGATGCTATGAGGTACAATGAAGCATTAGACTGTCAAGCATTCTCTTCAGATGTAAAAAAAAAAATTCTTTATATTCTATTTTCACATAGCACTTCTTCTGTGGACAGGCCTTATTATTCATGTTCCAGAAACGTTTGCAGAGGAGGAACCACCATCCTCAAACAGCACTGAGAACTTCAACCACTTTCTGCAGTGCACTGAACAACCTGTAGGTCTTCTGTTCGATTTCCTTCCTCCTGGGTTTTTCAGCATCTCTGGTTGTACTGTGGGAGCTTCTTCAGTGACGTCGACGTGGAGCCTTCAACGATATCTTCAAGCTCAACCTTAGCTTCATCGACCTGACCTTTACAGTTACACTCCTCCCTACCATCTGTAATTACATGCTGTTGCACATTACAAAAGTTTCTCAGACTACTGCTTTCCTCCAGGGTTTGCCTCTGTGTGCCAGACCTCTCTTCATGGCTTGCATTTGTGGAGACTGTTGCTGTTGCTATTGTGTACAAAACAAGTAAGAATGTAAACATGATTAGAAAGTTAGCCTGTCTGACATTTTGGCTAATTACAACTTGCTTTGGTTCATTTCTGATTATTGTAAATGAACCATTCACTACTCTGTTGATCTCTGCTCCTTTAATTTTGGCTCTACCCATCATAACTGTGTGATATATCAGTACTCCGAGCTTTGAGAAAACCAGATCAGGGAACCGCAGCATCCATCCACAGAAGAAAAGAGCTCTTCACATCATCATCAACAGCTTCATCATGACGTTCACTGTCTATCTGCCCCCAGCCATTTTTTCTCATTTGCAGAGATATTACCAATGACCAAAACAGATTACTTCTGCACTCTAACTTTCTGTGGGATGTGTTTCTGGATTGCTGGATGTGTAATTATGCCTGCTTTATATCTAGACACATTGGGTAAGCTGGATCATTTTAAAGCATGTCTGAGAAGTTGTTGAGGGCTGAAGTGTTTTTTTTTCACCATATCTGATCTACCTTTCAAATATTACTTTGAAAGTGAATGTATGTTGGTAAGTCCTTGAATATATTATATGAATTCTATTATAATCAAATGTTGCAATGATGACTTTTTGGACTTTTCATGAACTCATTAAGGTATTATCTGTTTTTCACTATATTTGAGGAATACGCTTGGTGAGACAACGCATCCAAGAACAATCAAACAGGCTTACAAACATACAACCAACACAAGGGGCAAACACAGGGATTAAATACAAACTGCAAGGAAAACTGGGTGGGCTGGGCTGCTGTGTTTTTAGAGCTAGAGTACAGGTTGAAAATTTTTCTCCATTACCATCCCCATCTTCAACGAGGGAAGGTGTTGCTGATCAGGCAATGCATCTCCAGCCTTAACAGTATGAGCCACTGACTCAAGCCGCTGAAGAGTTAACATAGCACCAGAAAATGATTAGCAGAGAGTGGGAGAGGTGTCAGAACGGTCGAACATTCACGGTCAACATTCACATTCATTCACTTTAATTATCTGTTCAGAAGGGCCATATTCGACGAAACCCCGAGTTCTGATTTCTTAGATGCACTGATTTCCGAATGAATAAAGTGGATTTCTTTGAACACGATGTCTAAGTTTCATTCAGTTTGACATCAAGGTCACAGCCTGCACCACCGGTCAGCCAGAGTTTCATGCAGTGGCCCTAAATCCTTACGTTCTGCAAGCTGTTCATGGCACTTACCAGTGTTACATCTGATTAATGCAACACAAGCAGCTTTACGGAGACTCGAAAGAATCCTCACTTAATCAGTCCAACATATTTATTACAAAATAAGCTTAGACTACTTGGGTCATTTTCAGTTGGTACAGACATCTGGCATATCGCCTTGTGAGGTGGTGCTGGGGGTATGTGGCTATGCTTTCATGTTTATGAGTGCAGCACGCATACGGCGTCATCAGAGGGTGGTAACGTAGTTTGACTGATCTGCATACTGTGATGTGTCACGTTACTTTCGTACGAAGATCAGTCATCCACACATATAGCAGAGTTGAACCAGAGGGGCGCTGCAGAGACGGAACCGACCATGATAAAATTATATTTTTACAGTCTAGAAAGCAGTGTTCATATTTTAAGTAAGCCTGGTATATTTTATTATTATAGAGCAATGCATGTCAGCTATTAACGAGAAAAGGGTCTTACGATGTAGTTACTTAACTTAAAAAAAAAGGTTAAGTACTATTTTAATAAGGAAATATGATTCATTTCTCTTATGCTTAGTGTTCCCAAATAATGTGCAGTCAGATTTTCATACCTTGTTTTATCTAAATGATCAACGCTTGTGCTGTCAGTGAAGTCTAATAAACTTTGCATAAAAGCTTTTTTTTTGGTTGAAATAAAATTCAACCAATAGCCTAAACCAGAGACACAGGGTGTCTTTTATTGTAGTATATTATGCATGCAATACTAAACATTAATGGAAATGTTTATTTTAAAAAAATGCATGTTTGAATTACAGCCAGCCATTTCAGCATTGCAGCAATATTTAATTCACCTTTGCTATCTGTACATTAACGAGGTTTGTCAAGTAGTTAAATCTGTTTTTACGACACAGCAATTTATTACCATACATATACTGTTCCACTGTGGACTGCAGAAAATTCCAGAAAGACTTTCACTTGATTCAAAATTACCCATGGGACCTCAGACTGGTGCTTAATGAGGCTAAGACTAAATATATGCCGTTCTCAAATGCACTGAGTGTAACTGGTCCCCATGTGAAGTGATGACAAACAAATATTAGGATTCTGTTTTTTTCCACGGAGTTTAGAATAAAACATTTTGTCTTTTATTTTTAACAAATGAATTCTATTAAACGAACATACCCGATCTATTTTAGGTATCATTAGTACTGAGAGTAGTGCACAGCATTGTGGATGCAAGTTCAACCACATGAGTGTGTGTGCAATTCCTTTCTTTTCCATTTTTAATGAAAAATCTCATTTGTTTCAGGTGGTCATTTCATTACAAACTGATTCATTCAATGAGAGAAAGCATTTTAAAAAACTTCCAGTCTCATTCCTTTTCTGTTTCTCTCCCTCTTCCTCCTCCCCTTTTACCTCTTCCTGGTCTTTCTCTCAATTTCCACCCTCCTCCTCATATTTACACCACAGAAAGACTAGCAGGGGGTGGCAACAAGGTAGAGCCTGGACTAGTTAAACAACATCTACATGGATCACCTGTCCATTGCTCTTGAATGAAGACTTTCTCTGCTGGTGGACTTCAGTGTAGCAATCAGGTAAAACATTATACTCCAAGTAACTGCTGATCAGTTTCCTGAAAGCATGTATTATAAATAGTTTCTTCACAGCTTTGATTCACATGTGTTCCTCTTGCAGCTATGAATATTTATGATTTAAACATGGCAAACGGAGCAACATCCACACCTTGTAATTTATCATCTTCAAACGACACCGGTGTTGTGGACTATTTCACAAAGTGTGCTGATAATCCCTTGGGTGTTTGGTTCTGGGTATACTTCTCTGTAACCTCCTTTCTGCTGGGTTTTCCAACCAGTGTGATGGTGATGCTGGAGCTTTTCCGTAAACGTAGACAAAAAGCCAAAAATGATCTCTTTATGTTCAACCTCACAGCCATGGATGTGACTTTCACAGGCATCATGCCCCTCAGTGTCTGTAATTTCATAGTATGGCAGAATACAATATTTGAGTCTATTCTAAATTTAATTTACAGCCTAGCCCTGTGTAGTCGACCTCTGTTCATGGCATGCATTTGTGTGGATTGTTATTTTGCTGTGTTGCATCCCGTGATCTACTTGACTAATAAGACAAGCAGCATTTTAAGAAAGGCAGCCTCTACAGCAGTCTGGCTAATTACAACATGTTTCGGTTTATGTATGGCCTTAACATCTGCAGCGCTCACAACTCCTTTGTTCTCCATGCCTTTCATCATAGCACTGCCTGTTATCACCTTCTGTGATGTTTCCATACTACGAGCACTGAGGAAAAGAAATCTATCAGCAAACATCCACCCACAGAAAAAAAGAGCACTTTTCACCATCATTAACAGCTTTGTTATGACGTTTATTGTCTATCTACCTCCGTCAATCATTTTCTTATTTGGACAAATGATAGCAACGACCAACACAAATTATATGTGTATTTCCGCTATGTTTGCATTGTGCTTCTCCATGGCTGGTTGTGTCATCATGCCTATTCTCTATCTGGATACTCTGGGTAAGCTGGACTTTCTTAAAGACTGGTGGCGGACATAATGTGTGTGTGTATAATTTTTTTTAAAGAAGTATTAAACAAACAGAAACCTTAACAGTGTGTCTAATATTTCTTGTATATGTACAATTTCCTAACACGCATTCAAATCTCATTTCATAGTATAAAAAGCACTGTCAGGTGATGTTTTGGACCAACAGAGTTATCCAAGTGGTGGACATCTTGCACACATGAAAATACAAGTTTTGCATAATATCCCACCCTCTGTAGACCACACCTGCAGTGACATGAGTGTGCCATGTATTTTGATCTGTCTAGGTAAGTTACGCAGGGCATGGGATGAAACACCTGAAGAGCTCAGCGGAACAAAATCAATATCTAAGCAGAAAGATTCAATGTATTTTCTGACCAATAACCAATTCTAAATAATGGGCTATGATTCATGCATTGCACAAAATCAACTTCTTTTCACCAGAACCAAAGAACAAGCCTAACCTATTTTGGATCAGAAGTCAATTTCTAGTCTATTTCTCATTAGATTGGCACATGAACTGCTAATAACATCTTTGCACAACGCAAGATTTTTGACACCTGTATACTTCTATTCATACTCATATTTTTAACTGTAGGAGCATGCTGCTGCAGTATAAGAATTAAACAGTATTACTGAATGTCCTGTATTCTGAATAAATGTATCAATAAACCAGTCTTGAACCTTTTGTAGCACAGTTGCTAACTGTACATATACATATACACATACAGCAGCAAAGAAAGGTGCTAGGCTAGCGGGTAGTAAAGCAGCTTGGCTTACGGCTGCTACACAATGCACCAGTTAGAGACATTTGTTGTGGTCAACTCAGTACATGTGCCTTAGTGTACACAGCCACTCTGTTTTAACATGGGAACAATGGGATTTCAGTGGCTTGGGGTGGTTTATGAGGAAGTACTTCTCATTTCATTTTTAAATATATCTGAATATTCTATTCAAAGGGAAAATTTTATTTCTGACCTCAGCTGATAGCGTTGGTGCATTTGAGCTGGTTTTGCAGCCTTGAAGCCGTACCTGGAGACTAATAACAAGCAAAACTAGGACATTTCATTTTAAGCAATTTAGACTGAACTGAATTTCAGAGGAGATGAATTAATTTCCCTCTCCATGGATAACCACCTTATCGTGGTGGAGGGGTTTGTGTGCTTGAATGATCCTAGGAGCTATGTTGTCTGGAGCAAAAGCTCCTGGTAGGGTCTCCCATGGCAAACTGGTCCTAGGTGACAGGCCAGACAAAGCGTGATCCATAATCACCCCTATGTAAACAAGAAAGCAGGACTTGTGTTCCCTGCCCGGATCAGGGTTACCGGGGCCCCACCCTGGAGCCAGGCCTGGGGGAGGGGCTCGCCAGCGAGCGTCTGGTGGCCAGGCATTCACTCATGGTGCCCGGCCGGGCCCAGCCCGAAGGAGCTACATGAGTCCCCCCTCCCATCAACCCACCACCAATGGGAGGGGCAGTAGTAGGGGTTCGGTGCATTGTGGATCAGGCAGTGTCCGAAGGCGTGGGCCTTGGCGTTCTGATCCTCGGTTGCTGAAACTGGCTTTTGGAACTTGGAATGTTACCTCACTGACAGGGAAGGAGCCTGAGTTGGTGCGTGAGGTTGAGAGATACCGGCTAGAAATAGTCGGGCTCACCTCAACACACAGCTTGAGCTCTGGGTCCAATCTCCTTGAGAGGGGCTTTCTCATAGCCCCTCAACTCGACGCCTGTATGTTGGGGTTTTCTCCGGTGGACAAGAGGGTAGCTTCCCTACGTCTTCAGGTTGGGGAACGGGTCGTCACTGTTGTCTGTGCTTATGCACTGAACAGCAGTTCAGAGTACCCAGCCTTCCTTGAGACCTTGGGAAGGGTGCTTGAAAGTGCTCCTCCTGGAGACTCGATTGTCCTACTGGGGGATTTCAACGCTCACGTGGGCAACGACAGTGAGACCTGGAGGGGTGTGATTGGGAGGAATGGCCTCTCTAATCTGAACCCGTGTGGTGTTCAGTTTTTGGACTTCTGTGCAAACCACAGTTTGTCCATAACGAATATCATGTTTGAACGCAAGGATGTCCATAAGGGCACATGGCACCAGGACACCCTCGGCCGCAGTTCAATGATTGACTTTGTAGTCGTGTCATCGGACTTACGGCCATGTGTTTTGGACACTCAGGTAAAGAGAGGAGCTGAGCTGTCAACTGATCACCACCTGGATCTGGTGGTGGGGGAAGATGCTGGTCAGACCAGGCAAACCCAAAATATAGTGAAGTTTTGCTGGGAACGTCTGGCAGAAGAACCTGTCAGATTGATCTTCAACTCACACCTCCATCAGAACTTTGACCAGATATCGGGGGAGGTAAGGGACATTGACTCAGAATGGGCCATGTTCTGCTCCTCCATTGTTGAAGCGGCTGACTGTAGCTGTGGTCACAAGGTAGTTGGTGCCTGTCGGGGAGGTAATCCTCAAACCCGGTGGTGGACACCCCAGGTGAAAGATGCCGTCAAGCTGAAGGAGTCCATGGTTGGCCTGTAGGACACCAGAGGCAGCTGGCAGGTATCGACAGGCCAAGCGATCTGCGGCTTCAGTCGTTGCCCAGGTGTGGGAAGAGTTTGGTGAAGCCTTGGAAAGTGACTAAGTCAACTCCAAAAAGATTCTGGCAAACCGTCAGGCGACTCAGAAGGGGAAAGCAGTGTGCCACTAGCACTGTATATAGTGGAGATGGTGTGCTGCTGACTTCGACTGAAGATGTCATTGGGCGGTGGAAGGAATACTTTGAGGACCTTCTCAATCGCACCGACACGTTCTCCAGTGAGGAGGCAGAGTCTGGGGACACGGGAATAGGCTTGTCCATTACTGAGGCCTGGGTCGCTAAGGTAGTTAAAAAGCTCCTTGGCGGCAGGGCTCCAGGGGTGGATGAGATCTGTCCTGAGTTCCTCAAGGCTCTGGATGTTGTGGGGCTGTCTTGGCTGACACGCCTTTTCAACATTGTGTGGACATCGGGGGCGGTGCCACTGGATTGGCAGACTGGGGTGGTGGTGCCTCTTTTTAAAAAGGGGGACCGGAGGGTGTGTTCCAACTACAGGGGAATCACACTCCTCAGCCTCCCTGGTAAGGTCTATGCAGGGGTACTGGAGAAGAGAGTCCAGCTTATAGTCGAACCTCAGATTCAGGAGGAGCAGTGCGGGTTCCGCCCTGGTCGTGGAACACTGGACCAACTCTTTACCCTCTCCAGGATTCTGGAGGGTTCATGGGAGTTTGCCCAACCAGTCCACATGTGCTTTGTGGATTTGGAGAAGGCATTTGACTGTGTTCCCCGGGGGATTCTGTGGGACGTGCTTCGGGAGTATGGGGTACATGTCTCTTTGCTACGAGCCATTCAGGCCCTGTACAAATAAAGCAGGAGTTTGGTTCGCATGGCCGGCAGTAAGTCAGACTCGTTCCCAGTGAGAGTTGGACTCCATCAGGGCTGATCAGTACCTCCAAATCTGAGGCCATGGTTCTCAGGCGGGAAAGGGTGGAGAGCCCTCTCTGGGTCAGGGATGAGCTCTTGCCTCAAGTAGAGGAGTTTAAGTATCTCGGGGTCTTGTTCACGAATGATGGTACAAGGGAGCGGGAGATTGACATGCGGATTGATGCTGGGTCAGCAGTGATGCGGGCTCTTTACTGGTCTGTTGTGGTAAAGAAAGAGCTGAGCCATAAGGCAAGGCTCTCGATTTACTGGTCGATCTACGTTCCCACCCTCACCTATGGTAATGAGCTTTGGGTAATGACCGAAAGAACGAGATCACGAATACAAGCGTCGAAATGAGTTTCCTCCGCAGGGTGTCTGGACCCTCCCTTAGAGATAGGGTGAGAAGTTTGGTCATCCGAGAGGGACTCGGAGTAGAGCCGCTGCTTCTCCACGTCGAGAGGAGCCAGCTGAGGTGGTTCGGGCATCCGGTTAGGATGCCTCGTAGACGCCTCCCTTGGGAGGTGTCACAGGCAAGTCCACCCGGGAGGAGACCCCAGGGAAGACCCAGGACACGCTGGCATGACTATATAGCCCAGCTGGCCTGGGAGCGCCTCGGAATCCCCCCCAGGGAGCTAGTGGAAGTGGCTGGGGAAAGGGAGGTCTGGGCCTCATTGCTTAGGATGCTGGACCCGCGACCCGAACCCCGGAGAAGCGGAAGATGATGGATGGATGGATGGATTAATTAATTTCTTGGTAATCCCATATAAATGAACATAAGAGAGCGAATGTGCCATAAATCTTACCATTACACTGATAGTAGTTTGTTTCTCATGAGTTACTGCTCCTCATAAGTTAGTAAACACTCATAATTAGCATGGACATGGGTTTCAGGTTGAGTCAAGGACACAACATAAGGTAGAAACCAAAATGCTAATGGCTTTAGAGAAAAAAGGGTACATAGATTAATCAAGCCAATATTACAGAGACCAATTCCACTTGTACACTCAAAAGAAGTTCTTTCTTTCAAACTGAGCTATTACGTCTAAATGACCGTCACATGATGGCTATTACTAGTAACAAAACAGTAGCTTATTTAATCTTGTTAGTGTCTGACTGACCAATTTCTGTGCCAGTTTCTTCCATTAGAATTTCATTATATACAGAGGTTATCATCTAAAATTCAGATGTAATTTTCAATACTTTGGTTCATGTTCCGCTTTTGTGCTATGAAATGCAATGCTGATAACTGAACTACGTGGAAGGGCTAGAAGAAATAAGCCAGTAATCAGGCAGAGTAATCTTTTCGTTTAAGTGCTAATGCAGTAATAATAGGAGGCCACCAAGTGCTGGCACTTCAGGATCATCTCAGGACAGTTTTGCACCTTGTATTATTCATCCTAACAGATAAACCCTACACTGGATGAAATACAGCCCATGTTACCTATGTATCCTTTCAAATCCTCTGTTAAGATGACTTTATAGAATTTTTAAAATTCAGGTTGATAAGTAACCAAAAAGATGAAAAGTATTACGGCTTGTGCTAAAAAAACATGCCAAACAGCATGTTTTTTCCACGTCAAAAATTTGAGCAGACCTTTATAACATAGGACTATCATTACAAGTGAGTTGCTATGTAAAAAAATTAAAAATAAAAACGCATCTTTATACTGACAATTAGATCCAAACAACACTAACATTACTTTATATAATAGTTTGTCTATAAAGTAATTAGCAAGCTAAAGCTAGGGATTTTGGTGATCTCATGTCACTTCCATTAATTCAATTCAAGCTCTGGGTATATGTTTCAATTAAAGCATAAATATATCATCTGTTCAAGCCCTTGCTTGCTACTACATTGGCTCACTAAGGGCTACGCCAGGGATGCAGGCTATTCCCTTTGCCCCAATTTTGGCGCTGGTCTGCTTGGGCTCCTCAGCCTGCATGCAGTGGGGACTGTGTGTTTCAGAGAGCCGCCAGTCTCAGCAGGGGTGCTGGGCTGGCCCGTGTAGATAAGCACTCCAGAGACACAGAGGAGGCTTTGTGGCCCTGGGATAAGCATCCAATTGACTAAAACTGAAAACGAAACGTGTGCTCCAGCCATATTAACGCAAAGGAGAGCGCTCGGTCCAGTCTGCCTGACTGGATATTAAATTGTCAGAAAGAGGCCATTTGCCTTTGGCTCCATCTCCTTCTTTTCAGAATCTGCTGTGTATTTTGAGCATGTCCATGACTCATCAGGCCTGAGATCTGAGAGACTGCCATGGTATGTTTTTAGCACATATTCACTGGACATATATCCGCTGCAGTTCCTGAAGATACCAACAGCATCCCAGAAAAGACTTTCAAATGAAAGTTTCCTTTCAGATGAATTTGTACATCCATAGTACAATGAAAAGAGATGGTTAGAGGGATCCACAGCTGAGCTCAATGAAGCAAGTCCACAGAATCCTAATGGAACCTGCAGGGCTCCCTGGCGCTCATGTCGATATGAATTAGCCTCACTTTGTCCCATAAGCTGCCTTCCTGACAGAAGGCACATACGGTACTGTGCAAAGGCCAGAGACCACCCTTTCATTTACTTAATTACCTGATTACTTAAAAATGGCCATTAAATGCAAGTTATTCATTTTACAGAGTCTGGTGAAAGTAAATAATAAAAAAAATATACATAAAAGCCTCAAACAATATAAATATATCAGTATTTCATTTTAATAATCATTACTTACTTTTGTGCACCTTACTGCCACTTTAACTTGTTCACTTTCTATAGGTAAAAAACCAATGAGTTGAAAACTTTGGACCCCCAGCAAAAGATTCCCAAAGGAGTCCATGGCATTATGTACCCCTTCAAAGAGACACTAACATACACAACTACCCCCTACAATCTCAGAAATAAAGGTACTAAACTCTCACTGGGGCATTACCATCCTTGTCACTGTCGTGGTAACCACAAAAGTTACCATCTTTATTAGCTTTAGTTGGCGATCGTAATTGTACCATATTCCAGTTTCAGCTGTATACTGTTTACTGACTGTTTTTTTTTTACCAGTTTGTATTACAGAAACAAATTTTATCTTAATTTAGGAATCGCATATATCTTACCACATCTTAGAAAAACAAATGTTACCTAGCAACTGATTATATGGGCACAGCTGAAACATAAAACACAATCAAAATAATCAAGTTAGTTGGTCAGACAGCAACTAAAGTGCTATAAGCTTAAAAATAAGAAGATTGTGACACGGCTTCATGCTGTTTATCAGAACATTGCAGATCTCCAATTTGTTTCCTAAATGCTTTAGCTGACCACACTAACATTATTCCTCCTAATAAATAGACACACATTCAGCTCTGTCTTCGCATTATTCACCATCATCAGTGTAATATTTGATCAAAATGAACACATGAAGGTAATAAGAGGGGACAGTGGAGATCTGCAGTGTCTGAGACTTTTAAAATGCTTTTAGAATGCCTTACAAGTCAAAGCACCGTTTGACCTAGATAAATATAACATCACTATGCCAACTATACTGAACTATGCTGCCTGTCACTGCATAAAATGGTAGAAACGGTTAGTTAAAACAGAAGTTAAGACTGCTCTGGGGTTTTCTTAAAGCTAGATTTAGAATATAGGAAATTTTGTCTAGGTAGGATGTTTCTGTAATATTGTTTATCTATCTGGCCTCTAGCTAATGTTGGCTGGGTTTAGAAATAGTAGAAATATATTTGTCTGACAAACTAACACATTGTGGCACATTGTTCACTGAGAAGAAAATACCTTGTGTATGACAATTCATCAGCTTTCACTGTTCTACCAGTTAGCTGTATTTTTGAAGAGATCATTAGTCCATTACAAGAAAGAACTTTCCTCCATTACTCATCCAACATGAAAGCTACAAATATTTCTCAGCTTTTTTTTTTTTGGAAAAATAAAACATTTTCAAATGTATTCCGCTGCTTGCAGGTGAAATTTTGTGCTTCTCATTTTTTTGCCTCTTATCACCCTAAAGAAGCCCACATTAGGTTTGGCTAAACAAGTTTGGCTAAAGCTGCCGGGCATTGTGTGAGGGCATTCCAAGCTTGCCGGTAGGCAGTCAATAAGAAGTGTGGGTTTACGTCATTTAATGACAAAGGAAATGGGCTGGAAGTCCAACAAGGCGTTTCAGAAAGCCGAGAAAAGTGGTTTCTGTGGGAGAAAGTTCCCCCCTCTTTAGCGTGTACTTTGAGCTCTGTAACTTTGCTGGTTGTTTACAAGCACAAAAAGTTATAAAACACACTAAAGGAAAGGAAAAAACAGGAAAAACATAATAAGTCACCTTTAAATGCATGTTTTTCGCTTTTTGGTTCTCAACACTGAATAGCTTGGCTGCTTTGACTGGTAAAATAAATAAATAAAAGGGTGTATTCTGACTTTTGCACTGTAGGTGCCCATGACTCTGCCGGGGAATGCCGATACATCATCCTCATAAATGTGCATGTTCGGCAGCATGCAGACATATGAAGACTGCTCGCAAACTCTCAGAATCAACAGAGCCTTCTAGACTGTGCTTGGAAACAATGCACCACATTAAACTAAACTTCGCTGAAGTGATAGTTGTGTCAACATAACTGGTTTTAGCAATGACCCCCTCAGGATCATATGGTAGTCAGCTAACTAGCTCCAGCATCTGCTCACTGTGAGTCAAGGGAGCTAGAAGAATTTTCCTGCTTCGAGCAGAACATATGCTTTGAACAAACAATGTGTCTGGAGAGACAGGCTTGCAGAGCTCCTGCTTCATGGGAACGAAGCGATCTCTCAGTGAGTGAAAAGACAGCACTGGCAGCTCAGCCAATAAGATGCATAGGCTCAACACTGCAGCAATGTGACAGTGTGGTGGCAAGTCCCTCATCCTCACTGCTTTCTAATTAAAAGACTAACATGACAGCTCAGGGGTTTTCACTGGAATCAGAATGGCATTACCTGTGGCAACAAATCCTGTGGTGACAAAATATACTGTATCTATGCATCACATGCACTGATAGTTCTCTTTTCTCCATGGTTCTCCAAGCTTATTGACTACAGATATCTGTATAGCAAATAGCTTGGACAGATACTGAAATGAGGGAAAAAAAAGACAGCACACTCAGAGATTCTGAAGGCAGGGAGAGAACACAGGAGGCAATCTGGCACTTCGAAGTACCCTGCCCACCCTGCCTTTGGCACACATAGGCCGTGTCTTGACCTTTACTCCAAGGGTATCCTAGCTACCACACTGACGTGTAAACACAGCATGCAGACGCCTTGTACACTGAAAATGATGGAAAAATAAAGCACTGCTCCAGTCCTGAACAGCAAAACAGTCTCTCTGTCTCTCGAGCTTGACAAACCACAGACTTTTTCTACATTTACACAGGCTGGTTTGTGAAGCTGTGATTCCACTGCCACTTAAGGCCAATGTCTTCTCCTGAGCAAAAAGCTAACTTTCAGCATCTTCTAAAAGGCTTGCTCACCAGTCTCAGATTTCCACTCCATATTCCTCAGCAAATGCTGTTTTTCTTCATCTTCAATTTTCATCAACATGTATTCAGCAAGCAGTTAATGATTTGTGATGTTAGTTTAGATTAGCTCAGTAGATAAGGCTGGTTAAATAACCACCCTTCATTTAAAATAGAAATGTATCTACTTCTACGTAGACCAAGTTTTTGTCAAATCATGCAGGACATGGTAAAGCCATTTTCCCTTTCTCCAGAGAACTTCATTTAGCAGCTGCCAAATCACATTTTTAAACGGACTATTCTTACTTCATGTTTAATAAAGCACTTCAGTGTCAAACCAAAGCAAAATGGACAAACTTCAGAAAACTCAAAAGAGGATGAATTATTATATAGAACACATTTAATATTTTGCTTTTTTTTTGTTTGAATGCCATGGAAACTGAACTAGGCATGTACTACATTATAACTAGCTGACAGAAACTATCCTTCTATCCCAGAACTTCTATCCCAGCTCCAGTTTGCGACTGAAATGGTGACAAACAAAACAAATGAGACAAGCTGAGCTTTTTGCAATGAACGTTGGCGTGTAGAAAATGGAGAAGCAAAAAATATTGTTCACATAATCTACGTCTCTATAACACCTTACGAGGCTCTGTTCAACCACAGTCTGACTTGGCAGCAACTAAATGCAAAAGTACAATGGCAGAAAGACATTTCAGAACTTGTTGGCTTCAGGAATTTCCATGGCTCAGGTATAACATCCAGCAGACTATATTGCTAACTCTGAAATTGCTAACTCTGTTTGAAAGCAAGCAAAAATGTAATTGCTACAAAGCAATTCACTTAATTTACAACAAGAACTCAATAGCTAGCAGTCCACCTTAGTTTTAGTACTAAAATTGTAAATTACATCAACAACCCCCTATCATAAACGCTCACAGTGACTCGTTGCAATTGTACTTTACAGGTGTACAGGTTTATGTGTGGCGCTCAATAAAGCACACAAAAAATTCTTTATAGTGCTTGTAAATATGACCATGCTGACTTGTAACGGGGGCTTGCGGGAACACCGTTTCAAGAGCACGGCAAAGCAGTTAGCTAGCTAGCTAAAGATTACAAATATAATGCTGCTCCTAAACAATTAAATATTGGACACAATAATGGCTAGACAACAGACATATAAGAAGAAAGCTTGAGTTTTTAAACATGTGCTGCAAAATGTAATTAGACCTATAAAATAATCTTCAGACAGCTTGGTCACCGTTTTTCACTTTTTACTCACTATTCAGAGACCGATCAAGACACGTACACTATATGACAAATATAGTTGGGACCTACAAATTATACCCACGGGAGCTTTTATCTCATTCTAAATTCATAGAAATTAATCTGGAGTTAGTCCCCCCTTTACAGCTATAACAAAGGTGGAAACATAAAAATGTCCCAAATGTCTTAGTTTGCTAAAGCATTAAGATTCCCTTCACTAGAACTAAGAGGCCTAGGCCACGCCCTGAAAATCAACTCTATAGCATTATTCCTCCTTCACCAAATTTTACCATTGGCACAATGCAGTGAGGCAGGTAATGTTTTCTTGGCATTCGCCAAACCCAGACTCGTCCATCAGACTGCCAGATAGAGGAATGTGACTTATCACTCCACAGAATACTGTATGTTTTCACTGCTCCAGAGTCCAGTGGCAGCGTGCTTTACATCACTTCATCCAATGACTGGCATTGTGCTTGGTGATATAAGGCTTGCATGCAGCTGCTCAGCCACGGAAACCCATGCCATGAAGCTCCAGGCACACAGGTTTTGTGCTGATGTTAATGCCAGAGGAGGTTTGAAACTCTGCAGTTATTGAGTCAGAAGAGCATTGGTGACACTCAGCAACCCCACTCTGTTACTTTACCTGGTCTACCAATTTTTGGCAATTTGTGGATTTGCTGTAGCTTCTAAACCAGGGGTGTCCAAACTACAGCCCGCGGGCCACAGTCCATTTTTAATTGGCCCGCAAGACATTTTATAAATAGAGTAGAATATGGCCCGCACTTCAACTTTAGCTTGAGTGTACTGCACTTCTTAGTTTTAACAACAGGGGAGCTACTGTTGATCAAGGCAGTTGTTCCACCAAAAAAAATTTCCCCCAACTTACTAAACATGGCAGAATGTATGACGAGAGTATAATGTACGACGTCATTATGAAACTAAACATCAGGCCTATGTATCCTACACTGGTGCTGAGCAAGAGCAGAAAGTAAAGCAAATGGTAGCTATCCTGCAGGGTCAGCAACAGTATTTTTTTCGTGCTCAAAAAGTCCAGGAAAAGGCTACAATAGCCAGCTATGAGGTCGCCCAAGTCATCGCAAGACATGGCAAGCCTTTTTCAGATGGAGACAATGCCTTGTTAAAGTCGCCAAAACAATGTGCTCTGAAAAAGTGCAGGACTTCAACAACGTCAGCATGTCCAGAAATACAGTTGTGCGACGCATTGAAGACTTGTCAGCCAACGTTAAACTGCAACTGTCTGATGAAAGCACTGATGACACTGACAGCGCACAGCTGCTAATTTTTTTGCGGGGAGTGGATGAGAACTTTGGAGTTACAGAGGAGCTGCTCGATCTTAAGAGTCTAAAAGGCACAACAACGAGTATCGATATTTTTGAAGCTGTGTCAGACTCAAGTGACAAAATGGGACTTAAATGGGACAAGCTGTGTGGAGTTACAATAGACGGGGCTCCAGCTATGGCAGGTGCACTCAAAGGAATGGCTTCTATGATGTGCTGTAAGGTGAAAGAGACTGGAGGTGAGGCTTTTAATATGCACTGCATTGTTCACCAAGAAGCCCTTTGTGCCAAGACAGTCAATCTTGGAGATGTAATGAACAAAGTTGTGAAAACTGTCAACATAATTCGAACAAGGGGACTGTACCACAGAGAATTTCAGGCTTTCCTTTCTGATGTCAATGCTGAATATGGGGATCTACTCTATTACTCGGATGTGCGCTGGCTAAGCCACGGCACCGTGCTGAAGCGTTTTTACTCCCTGAGGACAGAAATTGACCAGTTTTTGAAGAAGAAGGACCGACCTCTTCATGAGCTGAATGACCCTCTATGGTTGGCAGACCTAGCATTTTTAGTTGATCTGACTGATCACCCTGAACAAGAGCCTACAAGGGAAAGAGCAGCTTGTACCACAACTTTATGCGCACATGAAAGCATTTTGTGTGAAGCTCAATCTCTTTAAGACACAACTGCACAACTTCCACGTTGTGCACTTCCCCACACTGTCCGAGATCAGAACTGCTTATCCACAGGCAAACCTTTCTGCTAAAAAAGGGAAATATGTGTCTATGATTACGTTTCGAAATGGAATTCAGACAGCGCTTCCAGGATTTTTCTGGCATTGAAAAAGAAATCAAGCTATTTGCGACTCCTTTCTTGGTGGATCCCGAAAAAGTGGAAGAGAATCTGCAATTAGAACTCATCGAAATCCAGTGTGATGATTCTCTGAAGAATCAACATCAGCAGCTTTCCCTCCCCAAGTTCTACCGGGGCTTGGAAAAGGAAAAGTTTCCTCTGATGAGACGCCACGCGAAAAAAATGATCAGTCTATTTGGCTCAACATACACATGTGAGCAAACACTTTCACTGTTAACACTGAACAAAAGCAGATTGAGAACCAAAATGACCGACAGCCATCTCCATAATGTCCTTCGCATCTCAACCACTAAGTTTACTCCAGACGTGCCAGCCATCCTTCGGTCCAAAGCGCAGCAGCACTGCTCCCACTGAGTTCCCACTTTAGGTGAGTAAAAAATATATTCCACAGTACCCGTGAGTTAATGCACGTGCAAGTACACATGCTTCAAATATCAATAATGCGCATCAATTCTGTCACTACCCTGCTTTTGCGCACCACTTTCTTATATGCGTTATTCGAGTACAAAGTCAGCTGATCTCATCTGATGCAGATGTGCTACTTGATCAAGTTACATCTGTCCGGATTTTTGGCACAAGTGGCGTCGGATCAGCACCGCAGCTGGATGGCCCGATTTACATACCTAGCGCAGGTGATACTCACCAGAATAATTTACTAAAATTATATGCACTCCTGTTGTTAAGTCCAGTTCAGTCGGTTAATGTTGATAACCGTTTCAAACGAATGTTAATAACTTAAATAACAAGCTTAAAATTTACCCGTCCCATTTTCCCCTTTATTGTTTTTTCTCTGTACTGTAAATCTTCTAAGATGAAATCTGAGGCTGCTGTTCTGAGAAAAAACTACCAAAGTTTTTTTTTAATAAATCAATAAAGATCCATTTATGGAAAATTGTCTTTAATTATATTCAACAATATAAAATATTTGACCACTTTTAATTGATTTTTCTAACTTGAATACACTAAATTTAAGGCTATATATCTAATTTCTAGTAAGTGTCCCAGCCCCTCCTATATTTTTATGTATGTGGCCCTCAGTGAAAAAAGTTTGGCCACCCCTGTTCTAAATACTTCCACTTTTTAATAATACCCCTCACACCTGATTGTGGAATATCAAAAAGGGAAGAAATTTTGCAAACTGACTTGTTGTAATGGCGGCATCCTATTACAGTACCACGCTTGAATTCAGGGAGCTCTTTAGAATACCCATTTTTATATATATATATATACACACACACACACACACACACACACACACACACATACATATATATACATATACACACAGTGGGGGGAAAAAGTATTTAGTCAGCCACTGATTGTGCAAGTTCTCCTACTTAGAAAGATGAGAGAGGTCTGTAATTTTCATCATAGGTACACTTCAACTATGAGAGACAATATAAGAAAAAAAGATACAGGAAATCACATTGTAGGATTTTTAAAGAATTTATTTGTAAATTATGGTGGAAAATAAGTATTTGGTCAATAACAAAAGTTCAACTCAATACTTTGTAACATAACCTTTGTTGGCAATGACAGAGGTCAAACATTTTCTGTAAGTCTTTACAAGGTTTGCACACACTGTAGCTTGTATTTTGGCCCATTCCTCCTGCAGATCTCCTCTAGAGCAGTGATGTTTTGGGGCTGTCGCTGGGCAACATGGACTTTCAACTCCCTCCCAAATTTTCTATGGGGTTGAGGTCTGGAGACGGGCTAGGCCACTCCAGGACCTTGAAATGCTTTTTATGGAGCCACTCCTTTGTTGCCTGAGTGGGGTGTTTGGGATCATTGTCATGCTGGAAGACCCAGCCACGTTCCATCTTCAATGCTCTCACTGATGGAAGGAGGTTTTGACTTAAAATCTCATAATACATGGCCCCGTTCATTCTTCCCTTAACACAGATCAGTCGTCCTGTCCCCTTTGCAGAAAAACAGCTCCAAAGCATGATGTTTCCAACCCCATGCTTCACAGTAGGTATGGATGCAACTCCGCATTCTTCTTCCTCCAAACACGACGAGTTGAGTTTTTACCAAAAAGGTCTATTTTTATTTCATCTGACCACATGATATTCTCCCAATCCACCTCCGGATCATTAATATACACTCTGGCAAACTTCAGATGGGTCTGGACATGTACTGGCTTAAGCAAGGGGACACGCCTGGTACTGCAGGATTTGAGTCCCTCTTGGAGTAGTGTGTTACTGAGGATAGCCTTTGTTATTTTGGTCCCAGCTCTCTGCAGGTCATTCATCAGGTCCCTCTGTGTAGTTCTGGGATTTTTGTTCACCGTTCTCATGATCATTTTGACCCCATGGGATGAGATCTTGCGTGGGGCCCCAGATCGAGGGAGATTATCAATGGACTTTTATGTCTTCCATTTTCTTACAATTGCTCCCACAGTTGATTTATTCACACCAACCTGCTTGCCTATTGTAGATTCACTCTTCCCAGCCTGGTGCAGGTCTGCAATTTTCTTCCTGGTGTCCTTCGACAGCTCTTTGGTCTTGGCCATGGTTCAGTTTGGAGTCTGACTGTTTGAGGCTGTGGACAGGTGTCTTTTATACAGATATCGAGGTCAAACAGGTGCCATTAATACAGGTAATGAGTGGAGGACAGAAGAGCTTGTTAAAGAAGAAGTTACAGGTCTGTGAAAGCCAGAAATCCTGCTTGTTTGTGGGTGACCAAATAATTATTTTCCACCATGTGAATTATTTTCCTACAATGCGATTTCCTGCAGTTTTTTTCTCATTTTGTCTCTCATAGTTGAAGTGTACCTATGAAAATTACAGACCTCTCTCATCTTTCTAAGTAGGAGAACTTGCACACAATCAGTGGCTGACCAAATACTTTTTTGCCCCACTGTGTGTGTGTGTGTGTATATCTATCTATCTATCTATCTATCTATATATATATATATATATATATATATATATATATATATATATATATATATATATATATCGATATATATATATATATAGTCCCAAACCAGCATGTACAATGGGAAACACAAAGTATCTCAAGCACAACTCTCGGTTAGTATTACATAAGACATAGACCGTGCAAAAATGCTGAGAGCAGCAAAGGCTCAGACTATGGTGTACAGATAGAGGGCTGGGTTTCTCTCCCCCGCAGCTAGCATGGCTCAGCAGGCGTGCGAAACTCCCTGCATATAAAGCAGTTCCATCTGTTAACTGTATACTGCTACACACCTGACTTTTTGTGTGCAAGCACACGTGTATACAATCAATAGTTGACTGGGGTCTTTTTAAAGCTATTTTCAGCAGGGTGAGTGACTGCAGGTCGATAGGAATATATTTCCAACTCTGTGATGAATGGGTGCTCTGTTCGTAATGCCAAGAGTCATGTGGTCATGTTTGAAGCCAATGTGAGAAAGAATTAATGGAATCCCAAACAAAAACAAACAGCAAATAATGACACTTCTTCCTTGGCAGTGTCTCTGATGATCTGTAAATCTGACTCTAACTAGAGCTACAGAACCCATAGCTGCATTTCAGGAACCTCTGTGTGTGCTATGCTTTTAAGGCATTTCTGTGGAACCTAATCTGAACCTGACTGAACATCTGTACCATAAAGGCTTCATATTAAGGCAAGATTGTTTTTTTTACGTTGCAGGAAGTGGGACTGGATCCAGCCTTTGTAATGAGCTTCGTATCATGACTGCAAGCAGATCTGAAACTCAAAAGCGACCTTTTAATCACTGTTTGATTTGAAAGTTTTTTTCTTTGTTGCTTCCCAGAACAGAAAGGTGTTTAATCAGCTTGGCTTCTCCTGCGGCCTCTCTCTCTGTTTCCTGGACAAAAGGAGATGTGCTGGGTGGGTTCACACCATGGTAACAGCAGATTAGCGTCTCAGTCATTTGATTTGGGTGGGTGAGGAGACCTGTTCTGTTCAATGCCTGGTCCACTGTATTCCTCCTTCCCAGTGGCTATAACATGGTGAAGAGCCATGGAGAACAAAAAAAGATTTGGCCCTTTCATGTCACTTTGATACAGCCTTGGCATTTCATGTGCAATTATTCAAAAGGCACTACCTATTGAGACTGGACACCTCAAAAGTGATTCTGATTCAAATGTCATGGTATGACTGGCAATACGTACAATGCTGTGTGGAGGACAATGCAATTTCATAATTTGCTGTGGTTCTGGGTACTGTTGCAACAATTAGTCAACAATGTTGACGATATTAAGTCTAAAAATTGCTTTTTTTTTAGATCAGCTTTTTTGTTGACATGTCATTTACTTTATAAAGGCACTGCATAATGTTCATATGTGTTTTAAATCTGATTTAATTATACATTCTGTATCTCATTACTCACCGTCATTGCTGTAATATTTAAACACATTTTCAGCACCCACTGGTATAAGGTAAGTACATTTAACAATGTGGCTAACATCAGCCCATTAACGGTCATGTTAGGTACATGTTGGAAAACTGAACATCTCATGGAGGAAGGGGAACACCTCAGTGAAGTACAGTGCAGTTAAATCAATGCCATAAAAAGGGAGTAGTTTAATAATAAAGCGGTAAGGCTCCAGTTATGAATTAAAAAAGCACATGGGACAAAGTTTAATCCTTTTAGGATGCTTTGGGGATGGTGATGTTGCATGCATTAAAACGTGCAAGCTACATAATATACACAGCCATAAAATCATAAGCATGTTAGTCATTCTTGCCAGCCATAAACATAGTCATGTTTAAAGCTGCAGTAGGTAAACCATATAAAAATAACTTTGTCATATTTGCTGGAACTGTCACCATGTCCTGACAGCAGTACATGAGACAGATAATCTGTGAAAAAATCTGGCTCCAACTAATGTTCCTAATGCTATCTGCAAGAATCCACCAAGACTGAACCAATACAACTAATCATAGATAGGAGTGTCAATCATAGCTCCTGCACACGTTGCAGGTAACCCCCTTTGCTCATGCCCTTTGTCTCTGCTCATGCACGCTCTTACTTAATCAAGCTCAATATATTTAGTGAGCAGCTTCAGGAAACGCAAATACGTTACATAAATGCATTATATTATACCTCTGTGTGGAGTTTAGTTGATGTTCTTACCAGCACATGCATGGCAGCCTCCTCTCTGAGGAGGGGCTTTGGAGGCAGGGCTGGAACGCAGCGGAGGGGAAGCAACCTAGTTGTACTTATTCAAATTTTCAAGTCAAGTTCAAGTCAAAACTCCTCCTAATCCTACCTTTGCCATGACAGATATGCAACACTCAGAATCACAAACAGTGACAAAAATTGGAAACACATAGACAAAACAGATAGATAAAATGAGAATTGAGAAATGAGAAAAAATAGGTGAGGTGATAAAACAAGAAAAATAAAAATAGCCAATAAAATATGAATGAAGAAGCAATATAAAGTCATTTTTTGTTTTTTTTTCATTGTTTTTAAAATTGCATTCAATTATACTCAGCAACAATTTCGACTAAGAAATGCGACAGTAAGCAAAAGCAATTTAATACTTCAACAGTGAATTTTCAAATTACAGTTTTATATTCTTTAGCGTTTTTTCACTGAAACGGAAAACATTTAACATTTAATCAGTTTAATCGACCAAGTCGACTAATCAAAAAATAGTTCATAGATTAGATAATTGAGCCAGGCCACCTGAGCAGCAAAAACAGCCTTAATGTTCGGGTAATCTCAGACACGAATCAAGCTTTGTTCTACCTCACCTCTATGCACAGCAGTCTGGACAACTGGTCACTCACTGCATTTGTTAAAGAGGACCTGAAGTTAAAGCATAAACCTTAACCAGCTAAATGTACACAGTTTAAGGACAGATGTTTTGAGCAATACCACTAAACCAACAGAAACATTACATTTACCTGTGAAAGTCAGTTTTTCAACTGTGCCCCACGTTAAAGAAAAGTGAAAAGAAATGCAGCTCATACGCTGTTTGTATATCAGAGTTGTTGATAACAAGTAGTCTTGATTTAAAAAGCATGAAGCTTAAATACACTAAATACTTTTTATTGCTTTCCCAGTCTGTAATAGTTGTTTGTTGGAAGTGTCATTATAAAACATTAACAACCTGAAAGCCAAGCATTACAAAATACCAAAATGGAAAGCTAATGGAGTAATAAAGTGACTCAAACAAAGAAACCTCCTCATCTCTCTTAGCTCACGAAACTGAACCTGGCACTGCAGGATTTCTGTGTCAATTTATATCAAAAAGATAATCCAACTATTAAATATAAATTTTCCGTTTGACCTGTATAAAATTGAAATCAGTAGTCAAAAAAATAATACTTATGAACTTCATTGTTTATTTCCATAAACAATCTGAAAGGACGACTCATCATTTCACAATACACGTCTCCTCTGTGCATCAGTCCATTTAAGATGACCTCAAGCCCAGAGAAGTCACTGGTGTCTTTGGACAATACTAACATATGGCTTCTGATGTGCATAGTCCAGTCTTAACTTGCAGTTGTGGATGCAAAGATGGTCAGTGTTTATTATTGATAAGTATTCCAGAGCCCATGTGGCTGCATACATCTTAGCAGCATGGCAGATTTTAATACAGTGCAAGAACATGGAAATTCAGTTGAGGTTTTCAGCCTTGCCCTTTATGACCAGAGGTTTCTCAAGTGTCCCTGAACATTTTAATGATGAGCCTCAACCCATTCTTGCTCAAGAAGAAGTGGGCCTTTGCTGGTGCTACTTTTATATTCTGCATCAATTGTTTAGGATGTTTAACTTTAAGTCTTAAACTGACCCATCCAAACTTTTTTGGAACATGTCGCAGGCATCAATTTCAGAAAGTGCTATCACGTGCTATCATGTGGGCTGCACTGAATTTCATTTTGAGCTTAAATTCTTTCTCTGTTGTTTTAGGTTTTTTTTTTGCATGCATGAAACATTAGTGCATGGGCTAAGGCAGTTTCTGCAAGAGCACTCTTTATGATAATGAAAGCATGTGCATTTTTATGGTTTCCACTCTCGCCGGGTTTTGGCAGTCTCTTCTTTGAAATGATTCGTTTCTGTTGAGAAATGTGTTTTCCCAGCTATATATTTGCTTGCTTTCGAACTGAATTCGCAACACACAGTCTTCATGTTATCACACCTGAGCCACGGAAATTCCTGAAGTCAAGAAGTTCTGAAATGTGTTTTGGTGGTTGTAATTTTGCATGTACTTGAAGTGGACGGTTGTTCAAGTACATCTTCATGTGCATCTTCTGGTAATTCACGGATGTGACTCAGTCAGACTGAGGTTGAGCAGATAACCTCTAAAGGTATGAGAGAGACATGTAAGTTGTAAGATAAAAAACAACTTAAAAAAATACGTAAAAAAAGTAATAAAGACAGAAATATAGTAATAAATGTATATTTACCCATAAAAAATATAATAATCCAATGTTGTTACCTGTCACCCGTTAATTAATCACATTACTCGCAAACTAATAATTGTGGTCTTGGATTTTATATATATATATATATATATATATATATATATATATATATATATATATATATATATATATATATCAATGCTTTCTGTTTTTAGTTCCATTTCATGTAGTGTCCTGACATTTTTTGGAATGGAGGCATATGACTGGAAGAGGTATGAGGATAGCATGTTCTCATAGAACCAATGCTTTTCTTTTTCTGGGATTACAGGTCTGCTTTATCAAAGACAGCTCTTTATCAATACTGATGTGATATTTGCTCAAACAACTTATCTAAACTCACATGCAAGTCATGTGAGTGTACCTGATTGGTGCCTGTACCTCTTCAGAGCCATTCATGCAAGCTCCTTAATCCAGAAGCAAATGGGGATATTGACTGACACAGGAAGCCATCCCTCCTTCCATGTCTGACATTAGCCTTGTTTGTCTTTCACCATATGCCACCCGTTCCAAAGGTACAATATGTTAAAAGGACGAGTCACAGATTATGCCTGCAGCATTAGACTCTGAGCTCTTCTTGCCACTGCCAGCCTAGCAACACCATATTCCTCATAGAATACATTATTCATCATAGAGGTAGAGGCACATGTAATGTACAGGTCACACTTCTGGTTACTGTCTGAATTCTCAAGTCTCCTCTCACACTTGATGACATTTTGATTAACACTGAACATATGAATCCTCAGAGGCCCAGCGCTGGCAGCTTAATTGTCAGGGGACACATTCATATACGGTATCATATATACATATCACTTATCGAGCTTAAGATCAGATAATTAGCAGGGAAAATACAATATGGCTTCGTTTACACAGCAGGCAAAAGTGGTCCAAATCCGATTTTTTCCCTCATATGTGACACAGATGTGTCATTTGTGTGCCAGTGTGAACAGCAAAAACCGCACTGAAGCTGACATTTTCAATTCCGATTTGAGATGCTCTCATATGTGGTACTGAAATCCAATCCGTATCCGATCTGCGGCAATGTGGCTCAGTCTGAACAGACAGATCGGAATTCATGCGACTTTTACGTCAGTCCAACTCGACATTAGTCATAATTTTGCATTGCTGAGACTCATAAATATTTAGGCTGATGTTTCTGCACAAAAAATTGAAGAGACTCATCGCAGCCACTCTGAGTTTGAAGAGGTTTCGCACAAAATGGCCAAGCGGAGCCGGAGGAGCCCAAGGCTGCAGCGCCAGAGAACAGTTTAAACAATCTGAGGCCAAATAACGCGCCCTTTTTACAGCAAACTCAAACACACTGTGGGTCAGCCCAGCTGTCAACCACTGGAACTTTGCTCCTGTGATGCTGGCAAAGACAAAACTGAAGCTCTGGGAGCCACAGATGTTCACTGGCCATCATGACTGTTTACCTCTGGACGAGCCTCGTGAAGCTCTGTTCTTTTGCTCATGTGGCTTATATCCGTTCAGACTGATGCCACATACAGATCATATTCAAAAGATAATGTGAACAGCCAAACAAAGAAATCGGATTTGGTGAGAAAATCAGATTCAGGCCACTATTACCTGCTGTTTAAATGTAGCCTATGTGTACAGAGCAGATAAGTTAAAATGGAACTGTGTTTTACAATGAAGATGTATTACTTCTACATATATCTTGGATTCCCTTTAAAGCTTTATTAGTTTTCTTTTTTAACTCTGTCACATCCAATCTTTGTCGCACTTAACTTGACAGCATGTCTTGTATGGGAGGGAGAGGCAACCAATACAAAGAATTTTGCACCTTCTGCAGATATAAATGACACACGTCATTTAACAAGGTTGTTCTCACTGCTGACCAGGCCTACTCACTGGCAAATAGGCCTTCTGTTTACATTATTACCACCAACAAGACACTGGCAATCACTGTACACGGTTCACATGCTTCTTCCAATCTACCTGATTTAAAAGACCTTTGATCCGTGAAAGCTATGAAATACAGTATGAGGAGAATACTCACTGCTGACCACTCCACCACATGCATGCACCTACGAGCCTGTATGTTACTCTGCAAACAAAGATACAGACCTAACCAAGGAGGGCACATAGCACAGCTGGTTACGAACTAGTCATAAATCCTGTCTTGCATTGAGATTAATCAAATCATGTCACATAATAGACAATGTTGCTCATTCTGCCAATGCTGGATGTTTGATATTTGGTCATAGGGACTACATTTAGAATCTGGACCAAGCAGAATCTTGTAATAAAGATAGCACACAGTCTTATATGTATCTGAGTCTCTCTGATCAAAAAAAGAGAAATCCTATATCTGGATGTAGGACAAAAATAATTGGGATGAAGTGCACTAAACCCGCATGGACTGTGCTTAGCCTCTTAGATAACAGCTGCACTCTTGGCACCCTCTGTGTCTGTTAATTTCTCTCTACACTGTATATTTCCACTTAATTTCCACTCAGCACTCCATTTTAATACCCTACTTATTCACCTCAGCGACCCTACGGCGTTTTCTCTCCACCTGCTTCCTCATGAATAAGTTTCTCACAAGACTCCTCACGCAGGAGGCCATGAATGAAAACAGCAACCTCAAGGGTCCAACAACCATCTCATCTTACCTGATCCCAGGGACAGATGATGCCTCCGAAAAACATGAACAGGTAACCCATGGCAACCAGGCAGGCCCAGATCACTAAGGAGAAGACGCGCAGCAGCTTCTTGAAGACAGACTCGATGCAGACCAGGACAAAGATGCTGAGAAAAATGGCCAGCGCCGTCGGGACAGTGATCACAAAGGCGACATGAGCCTCGATATCCTGACAGGAGATAAGAACAGATTGTCACACAACACACCTTTAATTCTTCAAAGCCTTTGTACCTGAGAAAATGGCCAAATGCAGTGGTACGTATGGATTTCCAGCCTGACCATCCATCAGTGTTAACTATTGGGTAATTTATGCAAATAATGCTAAATTACTGCTTACTTAACAAAGTATACAGTTTGCTAGATATTTCTGAAAGTAGACTGTCTCTCAGGTGGCGGATATTTTAATATCATTTTGATGGCACTGTCATGATAAAACATAAAATTGAGCAAGATGAAAAGAACAAGTAAAAAAAAAAAAACAGCACAATGTGGAATCATGATGAAGACACATGAAGGCAGGGGTAGATTGATAACTTTGGGCCAACAAGCCAATGACAAAAAATACAATGTTCGATAAAACTGGATAACAATATACAATTAATGCATGATATGATGTGACATGCGATAAATTATTATTAAAATAAGGCGCCTCTGACTGGATGTGTTGCAAGTATGTTTTTTATTGTTTTTGTGCTGTTTAATTAGAAATTGAACTAACCTCTTAAACAAATATTAAAACAAAGCATACAAAAGCAAAAAAAAAATAATAATAAAATAATGAAATATTATTAGCTACTTCTATTATAACTTTGCTGTCAGGCTGAACAAGAATGCAATATCACTGATGTAAAGCATTACTCTTAGGAAGCATCAAAAGCTGCTAAAGTAGAGATGAACCATTCACAGTTTTTTGCCTTACAATACAGATTCTATATCCCGCACTGTGTCTAACATGAGGCTGTAAATAGAGTATAATGAAAAGTAATAAGAATAAACAAACTGCAAAATAAACAGTAATTATAATTCCAGTATAAACTTTTCAGTGCAACAATAAAGTTGCAAAATCTAAAAAAGAAAAAGTGAGTTTTACCCTCAAAACCATAGATTTACAAACATTACAAGTTGCCGTGGTACTTGCAGCTGTATGAAGTGTAAAAACTCCAAATTTCAGATGTTTTTTATTAGCTAGCATGCGTCATGCTGCTTTTCTTGTGAGCTAATGTTCAAACTGAGGATTTTTACAATGAAGCACCCTTAAATTGATTAAATTAATAATACAACCATATGAAAGTTTTTTCTCTTGTGAAGCTGACACAGTACAGGGAAAAGTTTCTGCACAGGGCTTTTACTGTGCTCCACAGCAACAACAGTGGCAGATTTCACACATGCTGATTCAATTTCCGTAAACAAAGAAGATTGCCTATAAAGTGAATAAATTCATAATTATGACATGTATGAGCTTTCTGTTTTGCTCTTTCAACAGCGGCATGAAGCCATTCAAGTGTTGGCACAGAAATAGTGTTACAAAAATGGACCATCATCAGAGGAGAGCTTAAGGAGTGTTAACTGTTTATTTAAGGTGGAACTAGGTTGGACGATGCTCTGAACTCTTATTTTTATTGTGTACTATTGAGTTCATCTGGAATTCAACAAGACGTTTGGTATCCATGGCTCCCAAAAAAATCTGCTGCTTTGGTCCGTCCAAATTCTGTCCAAAATTATATAAAACAATATAAGACAAAATGCTATAATAAAAGAATAAACCTGTCCAAAATTAAATTTAAATTGCACTTCAACAAATGTATCCATCAAACATGTCTTTTGAACAACATCCCAAAGTCTGGATAGACTTTCCATGATGTGCCGTTCTCTGTGCAGCAGCACCACAGCAAGAGGTTCACCTGTTTAATCCTAAAATCTTTCATCAAAGACACACATATATTACATATAACATATTGGATATAAAACAATGATTTTTTTCCAATTTGCTCTCTAATTTAGACATATTCCATTTCACCCACTAGTTAGGACTCCCCCAATCATACAATACCACCAGAGCTAAAAGGGTGAAAGCTAGCACAGGCTTCCTAGGAGACCTGTGAAGTGCCACCGCATCAAACTGCCGCTAACACAAAGTCATTGAACAGCTGAATGCACTCAAAGGAAAGCACTAACTGCAAATTCTGTTACGCCAGCTAATAGACACCTGCACTGGCTAGCACTGCGCTGGGGGTAGATGAGTGAGGCCAACCTACCTACCCAGAGAAAGCGAGGCCAAGTAAGCAAAAATTAGGTGACTAGTCATCACCTCAAGTCCCAGCTAGACATACAGACAACCTTGTTTCTTCTCACTTTACATTTTTGTTAATTTATTTAGATTTAATTTAACAACAACCTGACTTATTTTTTTCTGTTGCCTTTGCCATGGAAGTGCAAGAAAAGCGGAAGAATGTGGAGGCTGAAAGGCTAGCCTGCTAACTGGCACTTCGCCTTGTCTACATCTTATAAGCAGAAATTATGTACTTGTTGTACTTGCTTTACTACTGTTGTTGTAATTTTTTGCCAAAAGTTATTCTTACTTTTTTTCCTTTGTCTGACTCCATGTTTTTTGGAATGCCCACTTTTCACACTCCAATTAAACCCTAAAGAACGAAATTATCTCTCATCCACAATTATTTCCCACTAGGGATGCAAATTATCGATTAATTCATTAATCATTAGTTGATTGATCTTATCGATCGACTTTCGATTAATTGATAAGCGGCGTTTTTCACCTGAATTTCAGTGTTTCAATAGGGCCTTTAAAAATATCAGCTAAATAGTTAAAATGCTGAGTTCAAAAAGTATATATTATATTATGATAATTATATTGTATTATATTATATATTCCTCAAGTAATTATGCATTAGGAAAAGAAAGCAGACATGTTTTTTATGGTATAACAAAATACATTCTTTAATTTAAAAAAAGAAATAAATTAAGGACTGGCTCAGTTCTTGCATTTGAAACAGTAGACATATTTAAAATAATAATAATAATAATAATAATAATAATAATAGAAGAAATTAAATAGAGAGCCAAACAGAATATTATTGAGCCTATAGATCATGAAGAAACTGCATCTAGGCTATTAATTAGGAAATCCTCAACAATCCTCAACTGAAACATCCACAACGTTTTTCTGCCTTAATTTGTATAGGGTTACAGCAAAATAGACAGGTGGAAATGTTTCACCAAACTTCCCGCTGCCACTATTGCTCTGCTTACCCCAGCAGCAGCAAAGCCATCACTGACTGCGAGATTTAGCGTGTGTGCAAAACATGCAACTGATTTCCAGCTGACTCATGTGGGGTTGTTTGCTTGGACAATGTTTCTAGCGTTGTCGTGAACACACGCTGGAACGCGACCGGAGAGTCCCCAAGTCTCCACAACATCATTGAGCTTGTCAGCTAAATTGTCAGCGGTGTGTCTGTCCGACAGCACTAGTAGCACTTGTAGCCTGGCTCTAGGAACGCAATGAGATCCTGAAATCCTGCACCGTCAACTGTGTTGATTGGCATCAAATCTCTCTCGATCATGCTGCATATCCTCTCTGTAACGCCCTCCGCCCTTCTCTCATCACACGCTCGCCTTCCCAGTGTAGCTGAGATTTTAGGTTGACCAGGTGCACTGGTGCCATGCAGGACAGCTGCATGCACAGTGTTCAAATGATAACTGAGCTAGTGGAACTGTTGCATTTCAATACCGCATTACACAGAGAACATTTGACTTCTTTGCCTAAATTAGCAATGTTGAAATGGTCCCACACCGCACTTCTTTTCGCCCGCTTCATTTTGTTTTCAACCCTGGTCTCTCGCGACACGTGTTCACCTCTCATTGTTACGCTCTGTTCAAGTTACTACAGTAGCGCCCTCTAGCGATTAATCGCGATTAATACATTTTGTTCGAGCAACCTCTTGATCGACAGTTAATCTAAAGTCGATTAATCATTTGCATCCCTATTTCCCACCGGATTACTCTTTTTCACTCCAAAATACATCAATGAGTTCTGATTCACATTCATTTTAAGGTAATAAAGTATGGAGGTAGAATAAAGTAAGGAGTACAATTCAAGCGGGGGGAAATGCAGGGTAAAATCCATTAAAACTGGAAGGCAGGCTTTGAGAATCTAAGCATAAAATTTGAACCCGACCCGAGCCTGACACACATTTTGAAAATGACGTCCAAACCAGACATGAGCAACCAGATGCTGCTGGATTTGAACAAACATTTGAACACTTCAATAAACAAAAATTCAAATCAGTAGCAGGATTTTTCTCAGCAGATGCAATCAAGCATGTATTTACTGTTAACAATGATGGGTGATAAAAAGTGATCTACTAGAAATGTAAGGTAAAATCTACCTGTCATCCTTTCTCCTAGTAAAGGGTATTGAGGCAACATTTGCATTCATGAAACAGAATCAACAACTATTAGAAGCGATTAAGGAAATAATGGCTACATGGCTACTAATATCAAAATCTTTGTTCTTTTAACATTTTTTCCTCCCAAATCTTGCAAATTTCAATAAAAATAACTGACGTTTGCCTTTAGCAATGCTCTTTAACTCGATTTGTCACCTCCCACCCTTACCTGCTGTGCCAGATCAGTATGTAGTGACTGCATGGCCTTCTGCTGAGAGTAAAAGCATTCATGTGGGTCAGTGAGCTGCTGGCCCACAAACTCTACAACAACTGCCTTGTGCTTTCACTACCTGGGTGGCTATCTTCCATTAGCTCAATTCTGACACATTTGAATGAGTCAGAAGCTTCCACATGAACCCTGGGCTTTTGCATGGGCTACTCTTTGGCACTTTTATACTTAAGCATCCAGGTCGCTTGGTTAAACAACAACTGTTGACGTTCACTAGCAGCAAGACTACTGTACAACAAATCAAGCATAATCTTAAGCTTAACAACAAATTCAGTTAAGCGGGTAGCCTGGTACTATGCAATGTAACAGTCTGGATGATCAAATTATATTGTCAAGGACAGTGACTGCCAACATTTGTCAAAATCAAATGCTATTATTTCACCTGACTGACAGATAATGCTTCATCCCAGCTGTTTACGCAAATTCTCTACATGATGAAAAATATTGACCAGAGGTCTGGCTTACTAATCCTGGCTGCTTCAATGGAGCTGAATGTGAAAAGCATTTATAAACTGGCAAACCAGCCAGCTTAATTTTTCCTCATCAGGGCTATAGAGCAAAAGTAAGAAAAGACAGCCTCATTACCAGCCATTTATACTGTATTCATTTACCATATGCTAGCAAATGGCACAGTTGCAGAGGAAAAAAAACTCCCCTTCCTGCCTCTGATGGCAGTAGACGGCAACATCCTAAGCCATTTTGCCTCGCTGTCGCCAAAGTGTCCGCATCTCTTACCCCAGAGCTACAAAGAAACGTGTTCGATGTTATAGGAGATGACACGGTGCGAATTTGGCTGGATTTCTCCTTCCTGTTTCAAACACACCACCTCTACCTTTCTCATCTACTGTATGGGTGAAAGCAGAGACGGAGAGGCAGAGAAAGAGAGGCTCAGCAGAGTCACACAAAGACAGAAAACACCTACCAAAGCCCCATGCATAATGGATGAAGTCCAGTTTTCAGAGACAACCAAGATCTGAGAGTTCTGCTAAAAACTGAAAGGGTACAGTTTCTTCATTCAATGCAAATGGAGGACTGTAGTTCAAACAGCAGGCTTCCACCATCCTTTTAACTTTTGACAAAGCTCAATGGAATCACCTTGTCTGGAAGGAAAGTTTTTGTTATTTTTTTGGCTTTTTGCATAGTGCAAAACAAAGGCTTTCAAGCAGCAGCAGCACCTACAAGAACAACAAAAACAACAACAACAACTTTATGAATCTGTTCCAACTATTCAAAGCAGACTGACTCTGCCTTATATTACTGTCATCTGTGGAAACTGTAGTTTTTCAGTTGTTGTTAGACAGACGCTCATAGAATGAACTTTCAACTAACACCCCAACTGTGTTCCTAAGTTGAAAAGATGTCTTAGGCCCGATTCACACATGCTGTGTCAGTGCGGTGTGAGTAACATGGAAAGTCATGCTTTTCAGCAGAAGCAGCAGAGCGTCCCAGATGCCTCACTGAAGCACCACTGTAGTTAGAGAATTTACTCAAATTTTTCCTGCACGCTTTGCGCTTCAAACAGCAAAATACACTGAAATAAGCCGTGGATATCAGAAGACATGAAAAGAAAACTGTATACAAACTTCAAAACGCTATTTTGTTTTTAACTCATGACGAAATACTACTCGGACATTCCGTGCTGCAAACAAATTTCCCACTTTTGCCTAGCACAAGTCAGAATGCTGCTGAGGATAAACAAATATACTGTGCACTTTTCTAAATCATATTTTTGTTGAGCAGGGTGACATCGTTTATCCATCTGGAAAAAAGAATGTCCGCTCCACAGCACAAACGCTGTATAATATGCCAGAGCTGTAGCACTCCCGCTGCTGCATTGCTCAAGCCACGCAGTATGTGAGAATAAAGTCTTATGGTGATTAGATTTCAGACATGATGAAATGTTACTGTTATAATCTTGCATATAGTCTTGTTTTGCAGAATTAAAAAAAAAATTTGCCACAGTCATTTTTTGACATCGACATAAAAAAGAAACTGCAGACTCGTAACCTGTATTTACGAAAATGTTAAGGTCATTATTCCTTATGTAAATATGTAATTTATAATATAACTGTCTTAAGTACTAGTAGATTTAAATTATTAATAACATGTTAAAAAAATACATATACCATCAGCACACTATGCTGGTCAGAGCTCACAAGAGAACTAAGGATAAACCAACAAGCAGCAAACTAACAAAAGAATAGCAAAGTTGAAACAAGTCATGACGTAGCAGCACAAAAGCAAGCTGTAACAATCACAGAGGAGCTGAAACATTGATGGAACACTGACACTGATGATGAAAATTAGAAACTGCTGTTCATTCTATGGAATCACGTCATTTTCATGTTCAGGTTGATGGGAACCCTCCATTTACATGATGAAAATGTTACTAAATTAATGAAAATAAAAAATGGATTCTGATGAAGAGTATTTTGTCCACTCATATAGCCGTAACAAAAGGCTTCTTTCAATGGAAAAAAATATTTTGGTAAAATTTGAGCATATATAACTACACAAAATAATGCAGTTAATCATGATGAATTATTTTAATTATTTGACAGCCCTTTAATCGTTTATATTTAAATAGTACAAACGTCAAAATGACAGCAAGAACTCATAACCTCTACGGGTTAATCCAAGGGCCGACACAGCAACGTTTTTGCTAATTTCCTACATGGGCTTGTGAGCACCAAGGACAGACACTGAGCCCCCCAAGCACAGCCCCTGCACTGAGGGTACAGAGCAAAGCACAGGCAGAACAGGCTGTTTCAGTTGCCACTCGCTGGATGGGTTGAGGGCATTGTGGAAACAGGTCATAGGGAGGGATGCATCTTCAGAAACAACCCCACAGCGCACGTGCACTCCAGCCTATTTTTCCACAATCAATGCGATGTGTGCAGCCACCGGAATGGGAAAGACCCTCGTGCTCCACCCTAGCAAGGCTCTGCGTCAGAGCTGGAAATGGGTCAGGCAGTCATGATAGAAGAAAAGGTGGCAGAGCGGGGGAGAGCACATGTACATCCACAGAGTTACGTCCCAGTCAGTAATGCATAATGTGTAGCCTAACTTTTATATGGAAGGTTGACATGCCTTGCGCTCAGTGTAATAGCTGATGCTTTTTCAGGCATTTGTTATTTAGAGCAGTTTCAAGTGAATCGTCTGTCTTCAAGTGGAATCTGTGGCATGAAAAAAAGCCTCACTGCAACTTAGCAGTGTGTCAATATTTTGCTTTGGCACACAGATTCGCTCTTGCTTGCCGGTCAAATGAATGCTGCTCTTTTCCACCAATCACTGCCTAAAATATGACACAGCCAGCACACATTTTTCAGGGTGCTGGAGTGCACGATTACAGGCACAACATATAGCTTTGGAAACATACCAGAAACACAGTCTGTGTGCTGGATGAATAATATTCTACCCTTTTTAGAGCATTTGGAAACTTGGTCTTTGCATCTAACCCTGAGCAAGTCATTAATGTTAACCGTGTGCTCTCAACATAAATAAAACAAAGCTACGAAAATCACACACTAATGAAATAATAATACTCAGCAATTTTATTTGGCTCATGCTGACTTTGATCACTTTCTACAACCACTGCATTATGCAAACCAAATTAAAACTTGAACGGCAACACTGAACTGCAACACTGAAAAATAAAGCTTGAGCTCAGAAAGAAGACTTTTTTCTACCTTCAGCCAAGCCAGGCAGAGGATGGGATTAAATGGAAGCGTCTTATCATTGACAGGTTAATAGTTTCTGCTCGATTCGTTCAGCATAATTAGCCATGACTAAGCTTGTTGATTTTCCAGATATGCTCATTCTCCAGCCTCATAGGATCTTTATGGCTTTCAGCGTGAATCGAGTAGAAGAGACTTTTAAAGCAAAGATAAAATGCTCCACAAAATAAACAAAGGCATGTGGCTAGAGTGTAAACAGTACTGATTTCCCAAAGCTTTTGTTTCCACCCCCCACCCCCTCGTTATCTTCACTGATCGCTCTAAAAATGAGCTGGCTCTCATCCGAAGCGACACAAAAGATGGGTGGTATCGGCTGTGGACAGTGGGGAAACTATACCTGCCTCAGAGAGAGTCTCAGACAGCAAGAGACATGGGAAGAGAGGGAGGAGAATCAGAAATCAAAAAGAGACAGCAAATCAGAATTAAGGCAAAACAAGAGGCTTACTTTCCCGGTCAAGCTGTTTCCTCAGTGAAACCACACCCCTGCACATGATTTCACCTACTTTACCCAGGACACTGGTGCTGCCCCATTCCCTCCAGCGCCTTCCCTGTACCCCCTGCACTCACCAGCCCCGAGGCGAAGAACACAGCCAGCAGCGCTAGGCAGGCACCCATCACTATCAGAAGCAGAAAGACAATGAGCGGGTGCTGCTGGCTCATGCGGCAGTATGACTCGTACAGCCAGTCGGGTGACCTTTGCCTTCTGCCGCCCCCTCCAGTCCCTCCACCCGTCCCGGGTCGGTTGCCCCGCTCCAGCAGGTAGCGCCTCCCGCGCATGGCTCCCCTCCACATGGAGACAGCAGGTGATGTAGCCTTGGACTGGTTGTCCTCCTCCTCCTCTTGGAGATCTTTCAGATGCAGTGCGGCGGCTCGGGCGGCGGGGCCGCAGCTCTGCCGGGACGCCGGCAGGACGCTTTCCACTTTGGAGCGCAGCATCGCGCAGGCAACATGTTGGACTGGCGAGCGAGCAGGCAAGAGAGAGAGTGAGGCGAGAGGGAGGCAGCAAGCGTGTGTATGTAAAGGGGGGGGTTGGGAGGGACCGGAGGGGGGAGGCAGAGTAGAGAGGGAAAGAGAGTGGTTGAGAGAGCAGGGGTAGAAAGGGGAAAAAGAAGGTTTACTGAAGCGAAATTAATGTATAATGCAGCGCTCAGAGAAAATGTAATGCTTTAAAATGAAGGAATTGTAGGGCTTCTGGGGCTTTGGATACTGTATAGCTCTGAGAGAGCTTTTTATTACACTGGAGGCATTGATTCAGCTCTTTTTCTCCCTCGTTTCCCGCTCTCTCTCCCTCCCTTTCTCTGCTTTCCACATGCTACTCAATTCTGAACGTCAGCACTGCCCGTTTTGTCCCTACTGGTTTGCTGTTTGGCTGTTAGGGGAGGCATCAAGCAATGGTGAGCTTTGCAGTAAATAAGAGAGAGAGAGAGAGAGCGCGACAAAAGCCACACAGGAGTCGAACAGCATCTTCTTCATGCAAGCTGTGGTCTAAAGATAGAATCTGCCACAGATTTGCCCTGATCCTGCAAACAGTCTTAGCTGGAGAGAGAAAAATCATTTCAGATAATCCAATACTCACTTAGAGTCACATCTACACCAGCCTGACCTTTAGACTCAATTCCAGCCGCCGTAGTTTCCTCAGTAAACCCTGGATCTGGTGTGGAAAACACCAGGCTAACAACGCTATGTTCTAGCAGGAGCTTTGACTATTTTGAAATGTGTAACTGTGTTCATACACTGCCTTAGAAGGAATTATATCCTCCTTTAATGTTGGGCTTTTTCTTTGTAAATAATAACAATAATAAATAATTTGAAAATATAACTGATAATCCCAAAAAAGGTGTAATGGTTAATATATAATTTTGCATTGGAGGGGCTCAATCATGGTTAATTTTGATGCGGTTCTTGACATGGAAGCCAGTTAGGAAAATAATCAGTTTTCCATGCACATCACACCTGGTAAAAATGAATACTGAATTAAGCAAGTAATTACTTAATAGTTAGAAAGTTCTGTGATTTTAGACATAGAACTGAATTCAAGCTTTAGTCAAAGACATTGAAGCAACTAAAAGATAAAAAACAACATTTAAAACAAAACTGTTTTAACCTTTTGGAGCTTTGCAGTCAGAAATGCCATACTGCACCATGGGGTTTGTGCTGGTTAAAGGGAAGACTGATTTCAGCACAGTGACGCAATAGAGTCCAGAAAAAAAAACTGTGTGAAATCAAGGCTGCTGAACTTCTAACCTACACAATAATACAATTGTATTCTTCGGATATCAAGAGGCAATTCGGGTCCTGATTGGGATAAGCAATACCACCTGCACAGATCTTCCCCAACTGCGAAAACCACTTTTAGCTACTGTTCTTCTTGTGTGTGTAATCTACTGTGCATGAATATAAGATCATCACGTAACTCTCAGTATGGCTTTAGTGAAAGGCTTCATCGCATAGGCCATACATTAATTCTCATTCCAGAAGCTAAAAACAAAACGCAAATTTTATTATGCGAAAATTTATTATGTACGACACACAAATCTACTGGCGTTCCCTTCCCGTTATGACCACACAAACCAAATACATACAGTGACTCACAGTGTCTCTTTATACTGGCCTGAGACTAATTAGGGATTGCTGCCAAGTCCTGTCAATATACAGAAAAGTCCTGAAATGGTGTAATGGTTTTCAATTGTCACTGAAGCAAGGAATTACCCAGATTCAACATAGAGCCATTAACTACTGATAGTTACTATGGAAATGCATTTGGATGTGTACAGATGTGAATGTATACATCCATAAATGAGAAGAGCCTTAACATGCCACATTATTAATGTGGCTAACACTTCTCTGTATTTACAGTCAGCTACAGGACATTTAATTTTTTCAATTAATAAATGCCATCCGGAACAAGTCACAGTACCATGAGGTCATGCTGTTTATTTAATAATTTGGCTGATTGAGCAATCACTCATTTAGAAAAATCAATTCATCACTAACTTCTGATAGCATAGGTTACCTCAGATAACAATATGAAAGCTGATGAAAGCTGATTTTAAGTATACCAGCAAGCACATAAAGAAAAAAAACATGCATAGGATCCTATTAGCAAACAGGAAAAAAAAATGGCTAAGCAATCGATACAATGAGAAAGGGAGGCAGGAGATTTGTACTGTTGGTTTGAAATAATTGTTCCAGTTACAGAAATTGTGCATTTTGTCTTCCTTTATCAAAGAAGTTGCTATGGCCACTATGTTCATGCGCATTCTCTCACAGCCTTGAATTGCACCGCTTCTGCAGACCAGCTGAAATGTTGAGAGGTTGAGAGAGAGAGAGAGAGAGAGAGAGAGAGAGAGAGAGAGAGAGAGAGAGAGAAATTTACTGTCTTATGCCATTTCAGCATTCCTGGTGTGAAGTGGAGCTCCAGTTTGAGAACAATGGCCTCTGATTGGGAGCCATGACACACAGCAGTGCTATGATAGTGCAGCCCTACAGAACGCACTTTCTGCACTCAGATTACCCATGACCTTCTGCACACTGATTCACTTGTTCTCAACATAGAGCCTTAAAGTAAACCACGGAAGTTCTCAGCTCATGGGCATTTAAATACTACTGATCCCTAAATGTACGCATTTTAATCCAGTATTATTTAAAGAACATACAGCCTTTATCAGCACATCCTAAAACGACTGAAAACTTTAATGCATGTAACAGAGATGAGCACAAGAAATTAATCAACAGTAACAGTAATTATTACATAATTACAGTCAACCCGTAACACTCTCCTCCAAATTCACAAATATACTGTGCTGCCTGAAACCAGTGCTTCCAATAATCACTATCTCCAATATCTCACCTCCATCTTATTCCAGCAGTACAGCTAGATTCCTTCTCTTACAGCTAGAGAGTAAGGTAGGTTTCGATGCTCAACATGACTAAGAACTGCATATTTTGACAAGAAAAGGCCACTGTACTGACATCTAACATGACTAATCATAGGCCGTTGTTTCTCTGTGATGTGTAGGGCAGTTGTCAAAACATGCACAGGAGACCGAGTGGTGAAGGAGAAGGAGAACAGAAACTGTAGGTGACTAGCTTGTGGCCTCTATGAAATGCTCTGTCAGCTTCAAATAAAACTCTTAAATCATTAAGTCAGGATGGTGGAACTTGACAAACCTTTTGGAATCCAGGAACCAGATCACAGGTTCTTCAAATTTAGCTAGTAATTTCCTAGCTCAAGTATATCCACAAAACCCAGAAACAGATAGGGTGAATCAGGTGTGTTTTAAAAAGAAAAATCACTAAACCATGAGGGACACCAGCCGTCCACAACCAAATGTGAGGAACCCCAGAATATGTCTTGCTCCAATAAAGCTGACTGTTTTTTTAAAAGCTGCTATTGTTTGTTCATGGTTTTATTAACTTTTGAAATGAACAACTTCATACATCATTGAATTTCAGCTGAAAATAGTTGAAAATGTCAATTTGGGTGTTTGACTAAAACAGAAATATTGGCCAAAAAAGAAAAATCATAAAGGCCTATGTGCCCTGTGCCCGTCCCCTGACGACAGCTGTGAAAGCCGGTCAGAAGGCATGGTCAGAGCCCTAAACACCACTGAGGGACACGAGTGACGGCCGGAGAAGAAGGACAGCAGGGGGGGACCTTCCACTGCAAGGCTGCTGGACTGCACCTCACATTCGATCCTGGAGGCCAAACTGGCGAGCTGGGATGGTGACGGAGAGTCGGGGCAACTCAGCTCAGGCGCTCACCTTGCCCTTAATGAGACCCAGCTGATGCTGATCTATCAACAGCAGCATGAGTGACTTTAAAAGGAGCTGAGAGGGAACAGAGGAGGAGAGGGGCAAGCTCCAGTGTCTTTTAATGCTGCTCGTCCCTCTCCTGCTCTCTCTCGTGACTGACATCCTGGGACAACTGGGACTCGGAGGATGAGCACAGCCTACAATGAACTGTTAAATTTTCAACTTATAGTAAGAAATCATTTTGAAGATGAGAAAATGAGAAAGTGATTAAAATCAATGTTTGTTCAAACAGTTTGAGTGGCAGCAGATCAACAACAAATGCCTGTGTGGAACTATTTAATGACTTCTAGAGGGAACATTAGAAAAGTCACTGGTAATCTCAGTTCAAATAACAAAAGGAGGCACGATGCCCAAGAATTTCTTCATTACAGGTTTGATACCATGTGAAACTAAAACATCCCATTGACGTACAGGATACAGCAAAACAACAGAAGCAAAAGAAAGAGAAGTCCTTACTAGCACAGCAAAGCCATCTGCAGCCAGAGTTTTTAAAATGCTGGAAAATTTCACAGTACAACACTCAAAATGCAACTACAATTTGAACTAAAAAAATAATGCAACTGATTGCATTAGGAGACCAACCATTCTACGTTGTTGAGGATACTGGACTGTGTAGAACATACTGTAGACTATTCCTGTGAGAAATTTAGTAAGCTTATTTTAAGTAGACTTTCCATTTCTCGTTAGCTTTTTAGCTTTTCAGTTCTTGGTCCTGAATTTTCATTTTCAAATACATATTATCTATTTCATTCAGTCATTTATTCAGCAGCTACATAATTTATCATATAACAGAGAAATGGAAGCACAGATCGTTTTTTTCAAGGTCGAAGAATCACAAAATCTGAAATTTGAAATAATCATCTTTGGTGCATGAAAGGAAATAAAGATGGCTGATATGGCAAAAATCTAACATGATAATACTTCAAGACATTTTCACAATATGTATAGCACGGTCTGTATTTAATATTCAGTTTTTCTGTTTGGAAACAAGTTGAACAAAACACACCAGCAAAACAGTCGTACCATCTTTGAAAAAGGCTATAAAAAAGAGAATAATGAACATTTGCAAAAGTGTGTTTTTTTAATGTTCATATCTTTTGGGAAGGTACGGTTCTGTCTGGGTATTGGAAAGCTATCCATCAGGCTCTTTGTACTATATTTCAGATGAATATACCATTTGACTTTTCTTTATCTAGGAAATCATTCTTTAGACTTAGGTCAAAATGATAAATTGTTGGCTTTTCTAGCTGCAAGAAAGAAAGCAATCATTAGAAAATGCCCCCCTCAATTGCTTGACTGGTACAGCATTATTCACAAAATTAATATTATGGAAAACATGACATATTCCTTAAGAATTCAGATTGACAAATTCTGTTAGATTTGGTCCAAGTGGCTAGCTTATATAAGACCCTGGTGACCAGAACTTATGTAGGTTTTTTATGACCTACCTTTTTGTTTGCTCTCCTCTCTATTAAAGAATACACTTTTCTTCATTTACAAACAAGCTATTTAAGAAGAAACAGTAAAATAAATGAATAAGTAAGATCATGGCATAATAGGCTGATAATCAGCTACTTGTTACTATAGATTTTCATGAAATTTTATACTGACTGTTGTTGTTTTCAGGTTCTCCATGATTTGTCTTTTAAAGCAGTCCTTTTTATGGCAGTTGTTCAGGGGTCAGAAAGTACTGATGATATACATCCCATATTTAAATAGTTGAATTTCCCATTCCTAGTCTATAGGAAAAAGCAACATATAATAAAAGCCCAGGCCAATTTGGCCAGAAGAGATCAATGATTTCAACAGGAGAAATGTTTGGACATTCACAAGTGACTGATCAATGTCTTGCATTTGTGAACCAGCCTCTCGTTGGCACGACTGACTCAGTTTGGCATGTGAACAAATGCAATATGATAACATAACAGATCATGAAAGTCTGTACTCTCTGCTCTGCTGAGCTTCTAACAGATACGGGTTAGAGTTTAAACTGTTTCTACATGCCCCAGTAAGTCAGAGGTTGGACTTAACAATGAAGAAAAAACAAAGGCCAAGCTATCCTTCCCAAATATCTTCCCTTGCAGCAACCACCACAACACACTAACAAGAAAACATCAGTTTATTGCTCTGTTCACCTGATCATGACAAAAAGAAATTATGCAAGGAAATAAAGACAATACAAGGAGAGTTCTGAAGACATTAAAAAACACTTTAAAAAAGCTAGCTTGAGAAGCAGGATCCAGCTCACTCAATATAGTGAAGTGGATTACATTTGAGAAAGCATTTGTCTTCATCTGTCTCAAACTGATAGCCTTTTATTGCCAGTCATTTATCAACTCAAGTCAAATCAAGATAAATTTGGTGGGACTGTAACCTAACATACACTGATGTCACAAAATCTCCACATAGGAATGCTGTCACAACAAATAAAATGCAAATTTACAAATAATAATTCTTTACAATTTTTAAAAAATGTTCACAGCATACGACACATTCTGATGGCCCATAATTCAGTTTGAAACGCTACTGGTATCTACAACCTTCATTAAGTCTAATGCCTCATCTATTTTCAGAAAAAGGATGAGCAAGTGGTCTATATATCAGTAAGATCTTTCTAATGGAGTTGAACTACGGACACAGGTTACTGCACTAATAAACACGTTCAATACTGAAGATTGAGGATAGCTCATTTGTGACATTGGTTTTGCACTGATGCAGCAATTTGGCATTTGGTTTGAGAGATGCTGGTGTTTTGTATCTGCACAGACAAAGCCACAGCTTTGCTTTGCTCACATTTCCATATTTAATTACATGAAATGAGCAGTCAGGTATTTCTACCGCCTCCATAAGCAAAATAAGCTGCAATGACAGTAAACTTGACACAAATTCCCAAACATCTTTTGTATTATAATATGTGGCTTCATATCAAAGTAGCCACTATTGCACATAATTTACTGCTTCACTTTTTGGATTAGATGAATGCTACAAGCTGATCAGAGCACAGTTTATTACAATTGCTGTTAAATAGAAACCTGTGCGCTACACAAAAAGGAAGGTGGAGAAAAACAACAAACCCCACTGTGAAGTAAGTGAGTGGTCTCCACAAGCTCTGCATTTCCATTGTCAGTCAAATCATAATTTTCATTCACTTGGAAACAGAGCAGTCTATTCAGCCTTTGCTGTATCTTAAAATAAAAAAATTAAAAAAAAAAGTCAAACAACACATGAGCTTTATGGAATCTAATATTGCATCCTATGATTTATGTAGGGGCACACACTAGAAAGGCTCACCTACTTAACCATTGTCTATAAATCATTTTTTACAATAAAAACCACCATCAAAAATATTTGCATCATCATCATCAATCAAACCACATTCGCACCAAATTTGTGTTTGTGCCCCCATAGAAAATACACAGTCTCGCATAGGTGCAAAGCTTTGAGATGGTGGGGAAGTACACTGGTTGCGCTGCTGTGGGCCATCCTGTTCCGCCAATTATAGACCATAATTATATACCAGAAATAATGAGGCTACAACAGCTGTTAAAAACAACGTCAGAAGATTAAACACGTACAAACTCACTTCCCTTGCAACTCAAAATTTCAAGCATCTGTCCCATTTCAATGCACAGAGAGAGAGAGAGAGAGAGAGAGAGAGAGAGAGAGAACAGCACTCATTCCCCAATTAGGCGCTTACACATGCCTTCAACCCTTGCTGCTTTACACAAGTGTGACAACAAATGTATCAGTAGCTTAATCCTACAGGACTAGCGACAAAGCCTCCAATTTTGATATGGATATATCATTCTGATATGGACTTTCCCATTTTTATACCAACATAGTATAAATAAATTAAAGATTAATCTCTCTATTATATTAAGATTTTGATAAGCTTTCACAACAGAAACAAATATATCAACTGCTTAGCCCAGGTTTGGACTGTTCTCTAAGTGTGGTTGACTAATTGACTAAACATAGTGCTTTCAGTCAGTTTAGACTTCTGTCAATAGACTAAATGCAATTATTTTGTTATTTATTATTTACTTATTTATTTATATTGTAGACACTGAATTAGGCTGAAATAAACAATAGAAATAAAAATGTGGATCATCTAACTAGTGTGTCTTTGTTCATGAGTTATTTTTACTAAATTAATACTAAAGAACAAAACAAATGTAACATGAAAAAAATCATGTGAGTGCGCTTTAAATATTCTAATAGGTGGTTTTAACACTGAATTTAAGAAAAACTTTGCAAACAGAATTTTACTTAGTGTACCACTTTGGTGCAAGTCTAGCACCAGGCATGCAAGGTGTTGCCATACTTAAAAGGTGTAATAACCATGTTAAGAACACTATATATCAAAATAAAGGCTTCCGTTTAAGTTCCTTTTCATAATACTCATGCTTTGTTCTCAAACATGGACATCAGAAAGTTTTGTTTTCTTATAGACACTAGGTTTCCGTTCAAAAACAAGTTGCCACAGAAATGGTTGAAGGGCCCTGAAAAAGGTGAGTGAATCTAGCTGTGTGTCTAGCGGGAAATTTAAGCACTTTCTGTGATTACACTGAAAAATTAATGAATAAAATCTAAAATCTTACTGACTACCTGTTTTAGAAACAAAATAATACAAATGTAAATTTACAGTGATAACTTCAATAATGACATTTTCCTTAAGAAATATTAGCTTCTATAAGGTTTAGCCATGAAACCGCACCATTTAAGCCCACAATTTAAATAAATCACTGCTGTCAGGACAAAACTCTGCATGTCCATTTTTGCTGTTTTTCAGTTTTTGACATAATTTGAAAATGCCTGCTGGTCTTTACATTCTGTGCAAATTTCATGAAGAAGGGACCAAAGAAAATGGCCAAAAAATGACTTGGGGGTGAAAAAGTCCATTGACTTACATTAAAAGTAAAGAAGTTTTTTTTCTTCTCCTGTGAAGTTATCGGTTCAGGGATACGAGGTTTTGTTCTGATAACAACAAAACGGTGGTTTAGAAAAAATGTAACGCTGTATTTTTAAAGCACTATAAGCTTTTGAGCGCTTCTTCTTGAGTGATAGCCCAAATTATCCTGTCTATTTTATCTACAGACAACTCAGTTTGAGTTGTTCTGAAATATAGTGTTTGTCAACTTTCTCTGTCATCGTTTTCCTGTATTAGGAGAGCCTAGCGGGTCCATACAGCATTTTAGGGTTGAATAAAAACTGAAGTGTAGCTATAAAGTCCGGTTCAATGTCACAACTGCATGTTTCATGAAAACACTACATACAGCAAAGTCGGCAAATGCTGAATTGACATCTAGCCTGGAGTTAAAATTAGTGTGGAATTAACACACACACACACACACACACACACACACACACACACATACACACACATACACACACATACACACACACTGTGTTGAAGTAAAAGTTCTTTATTTTTGGCAGAATTTAGAGTGGGAGCAAGATACTGGCTGCTGGACAGGTATCTCCATTTGAGTAGAGTATACTCCATCGGTACATTATTTTACAGTCTAAAACTCTATAGTTACCCATTTGTTTAATAGAATTCTTAGATCTTTCAGTGCTTTCTGTGTGCTACCATGTTTTCTATCACCATATAAAAGATTTTTTGTTGGAAACACTGTTCAAATAACTAAGATCACTGCACTATTTATTAGGGGTGTAATGACACACAAAAGTCACAGTTCGGTTAAAACCACGGATCAAGGGTCCTCCGTGTAGTGCTCAAGCTTTCCGTGTGGAATTCACGCTTGTGAAATATGGTTTTGCATTACGATAATCGATCTTAGCATATACCACACATTATGTGTACGACTGCATGCACCAAAATGTATTGTCCATGCCGTGACAGTTCGGAACAAATGCACATGCCATTACACCCCTACTATTGATTTGTTTCATCAGAGAAATAATAAAGGGCATCACCATCTCACAAGTTGTTAAATGAGTTCAAACCACTTGTTGACAACATTATGCACTTTTGGGGGTATTTATGCTATGCGCCTACTTGTGGATGTCTGCAACATAACACTGACTAACGGTGCATTTACACTGTTCTGGCCCGTCTACGGTCATGAGTGTAATGGATTATACATAAGCTAGTTAACCTCACAGGATTAAATTAAAAGATCAAAACAAAAAAAATGTAAACATGCGTTCATATGGGTAGGAGAGGAATTGTAAACTGTAAGGAGAATCAAAGGACATATTGTCTTTGTATCCCTATGAACTGGTAAAGCTGCTTGACAAGTACCTGTTCAGTGGTAGCTGAAGTGACAGAATGAGTTCACAGTCTGTCTGCGGAGATGACTACATCCTCTTTCCCAGAGAGGAGACACACATATGGAGAGAGATGGTGAAGGGGGGGGATACGGAGGCTGACAAAAACAGACTCAGAGCACAGACAAACAAAGACAGACAGACAGGCCAATAAGAGGTCAAAATGTTCATCTATGCCTTTCGTCTATGCATTGCAAAACTAGCCCCTCAGTTTTCACAAATCTGGAGATCTCAGAAAGAACCACTAGGTATTCCTTGAACTCGGTAGCATCATCTATCCGTCTTTAATTAGTGAAGACTCCATTCAGAAAGTTGAATGCAGAGAAACAGCACTGCACTGCATTCATACACTAGTATACAAAAGTGTTCCTATTAATCATGATTAAAAAGCACAGGTGCAGGCGTACAAGGTCTCCAGCTCAGACGCTATCTATACCAGAGATTAAAAGACCATTTATTGGGTATTTGGCAGGTATCACTACTGGATATCATACTGTGCCACACTAGCCATTTACTCAGGCGAAAGGCACTGGCATGTGCCGCTCAGGAGTGGTAATCAATAGCTGTAGCTGTTTATCACACAGTGGATAAAGTTCCATGGTTTGAAATGATTTCTTGATCAGCCTGCATCACACAGGGTGTATGAGGTTGAAAGTTTAATCTCAAGTGTAAGCAATATTGGTCAATAATTTTTCAGTTATTCTTGTGAATGTGTTCCTGTTACTAATTTCGGAGTAACATACCTAAGCTATCTGGAAGTGGGCTGTTGTGTAACATTTCCAGTTACAAAGCTAACTCGTCACATTTGCAAGTACTGTAGTGTTGCTTTAATGGCGTACGGGGTATTGAAAGTTTGTGAATTACACGCCAGTGCCTTTCAACTGAGTAAAGGGCTACTGCCACTCCTGAGCGGCACACGCCAGTGCCTTTCAACTGAGTAAATGGCTACTGCCACTCCTGAGTGCCACACGCCAGTGCCTTTCAACTGAGTAAAGGGCTACTGCCACTCCTGAGTGGCACATGCCAGTGCCTTTCAACTGAGTAAAGGGCTACTGCCACTCCTGAGCGGCACACGCCAGTGCCTTTCAACTGAGTAAAGGGATACTGCCACTCCTGAGCGGCACACGCCAGTGCCTTTCAACTGAGTAAATGGCTACTGCCACTCCTGAGTGCCACACGCCAGTGCCTTTCAACTGAGTAAAGGGCTACTGCCACTCCTGAGCGGCACATGCCAGTGCCTTTCAACTGAGTAAAGGGCTACTGCCACTCCTGAGCGGCACACGCCAGTGCCTTTCAACTGAGTAAATGGCTACTGCCACTCCTGAGCGGCACACGCCAGTGCCTTTCAACTGAGTAAAGGGATACTGCCACTCCTGAGCGGCACACGCCAGTGCCTTTCAACTGAGTAAATGGCTACTGCCACTCCTGAGTGCCACACGCCAGTGCCTTTCAACTGAGTAAAGGGCTACTGCCACTCCTGAGCGGCACATGCCAGTGCCTTTCAACTGAGTAAAGGGCTACTGCCACTCCTGAGCGGCACACGCCAGTGCCTTTCAACTGAGTAAATGGCTACTGCCACTCCTGAGCGGCACACGCCAGTGCCTTTCAACTGAGTAAAGGGCTACTGCCACTCCTGAGCGGCACACGCCAGTGCCTTTCAACTGAGTAAATGGCTACTGCCACTCCTGAGTGCCACACGCCAGTGCCTTTCAACTGAGTAAAGGGCTACTGCCACTCCTGAGCGGCACATGCCAGTGCCTTTCAACTGAGTAAAGGGCTACTGCCACTCCTGAGCGGCACACGCCAGTGCCTTTCAACTGAGTAAATGGCTACTGCCACTCCTGAGCGGCACACGCCAGTGCCTTTCAACTGAGTAAAGGGATACTGCCACTCCTGAGCGGCACACGCCAGTGCCTTTCAACTGAGTAAATGGCTACTGCCACTCCTGAGTGCCACACGCCAGTGCCTTTCAACTGAGTAAAGGGCTACTGCCACTCCTGAGCGGCACATGCCAGTGCCTTTCAACTGAGTAAAGGGCTACTGCCACTCCTGAGCGGCACACGCCAGTGCCTTTCAACTGAGTAAAGGGCTACTGCCACTCCTGAGTGGCACACGCCAGTGCCTTTCAACTGAGTAAAGGGCTACTGCCACTCCTGAAAAATAATTAAATAAATAAATAAATAAATGATAAAAACAAGAACACGAGGCTGCGTTCCTCTTGTCCTGTTTAATAAATACGCTGATAAATGGTCTATACATTGTTTAGATGTAGCATGAATAGCACCACAGCGAAATCATTCATTAGCAGGGCTCTCAAGTTTTTAAATTTGGTGGGAGTGAGATTTTTTTTTTTTGGGGGGGGGGGGGTGATGGGTCACCCATCGACCCAACGGCCCATTGACCCTCCAAGTGTGTTCAACTTAAAAGAGAACAAGTTTGATTTGATCAAATTTCATGGTTTATTCTATGACATATAATTAAAAGCACAAACAGGTACAAGTACAAGCAAGAAGAAAAACAAACAAAACAAAAACACAAATTTAGCCCCACTGAACAATGGTGGATATTTTGTGTGTGTTCATGAGTGATGCTGAGTGTTGTAAGTGTTTATGGCAGATTTAGATGCCTTGATCACAGACACTGCTCTTTAGACAGGTGTGATTTACTTTGTCGCTGCACGTCTGCTATGCCTTGATGGCAACAGGAATTTTCCTGTCTGCAGACAGAGCACCATTAGTAGGAGTTGGTGGTGCCTACAGTTATGAATGGCCATTTTACAGTCCATTCACTTTTAAAGGTGCGTCTGTAAGTGGCAGCCCCAGCTAAGTGCCTTTTTTTAGCCACTACCCTGACCTCAGCACCATCATCTTCACTTGCACCCTCTTCTTCTGACCCTCCACCTTCTGCTGCATTCACCTCTATCCTTTCTTCTTCTTCCATAGTCTCCTCTTCTCTCTCTTTCACTATATCCAAAGTCTTCTCTGCTATCTCTCCTGATGTAGTAGCCATTTCAGTCTCTTCCATCGTCACATTATCTGCCTTCCTTGCCTTTGGTTTCTGAGCCTTTTCCCAGAAGGAAATAAGGCTCTTCTGTTTCTTCCCTGATATTCTAAATAAACAACAAACGGTTAAAAACGTATCCATGTTCATGACAGCGCTAAGGTGACTAAACCAAAGTTATTCTACCCTATAATACCCAGAAAACCCTATAAATACCCCCAAAAGTCTCTGACTAAACGAACATTTAAAACATCGTCAGGCTCCAGTGGTGCCGTTCTCCTTCAGTTGTTCACCGACGTGTGTCAGTCAGAATCGAATCGGACAGGTCTTCGCGCCTGACGCTCTGGCTGAAACTCCGCCCTCTTTGACTAGATCTGCCAAACGACAGAGCGATCTATATTCTGATTGGCTCAACGAGAGTGCTTTATAAAATGCAACCGATGGATTGGCTAAATAGGGTGTGGTAACTGGGTAACTTCTCTGAGCACAGAAGCGCTGTAACCAGTTTGTAGACAGGGCGAATTCATTTTTGATTGGATTTTTCTTAGAAAAAAAAAATCAAGAGTGAGAAATAGCATGTGAACTCGCTGAGGTGCGTGTCACACGCTCAAAGCGTGAGACTTCAGAACAATGAGTAACCTACATCTGCAACACGAGCTGATCTGTTCAGCTCTCTGTACCACAACAAAAGCCCGCAAATAGTCTAACGTTATATTGAAGAAAGCATTAGTGCTATTGTTGCACAGCCTTCGGCTAAAGCGGCTCATTTCGCTTAGAATATTCCACCAAACAGGACAACCGACAAAACGACAGGCGATCTGTTCAAACCCTTCAGGCCAACATTCCTAAACGACTTCTCCCGGGCTCTGACGGCCGCTGGTGGTGCTATGGTGTGCTGCTAGTTAGCCGAGCCGAGTAGCTGCTGTCCCGAATCACTGCTTTACTGCCCGGAGCTGCTGGTTTGTGCCTGTTTTCAGAGGCACGCGTCGTTTCTGCTCCTTCCTGCTGCCAGATGCCCCATCGGGCCCGAACCCCTCTAACAGTTTTCTAACGATATGCTAGCGGGACGCTAAGGTTACCTAGCTAGCGAGCTGTTGTTGTACAAGACCATTTCACGGACTAACAAAACTAACTAACTACCAAATGACATGCATCTCTAGCCGGATGCTGTGTTCAACAATTTAACATGGAACGGCAGTAAATGAACTGACTAAATGCCCTTTACAGACTCACTTTAACGAACAGTGTCAGAGCTGAACACAAGCCGCCCTTCAGGTCTCAGGAGGAGCTACAAGCACCACAAACGAGAGAACACACAAAATACCTCTGTGTTGTAGTCAGCTTCTTTTCCGTCGTGCTTTTTCTTCCCATTCTTTTGTTGTTTTCCTTCTCTTTCTTTTGACGAATAAGTTGATTTTGTAGCCTGTTTTCTCTCCACAAACAATACAACACGACCGTTTGCACACAGGCTAGTGGAACATGGCTGCCGCGCGACATAACGGCTAAAGTTTATTTCACTAACGGTTGATTTGTGGGTTGTTTGCCATTTATCCTGCATAGCATACATTCATTACATGTTTAAGATCATAACAAAGCATTTTTACGTGGTCTATTATAGAAATACTTACTGTGTCAGAAATATTCCCGAAAGGACACGAGCCAGGCGTCTGAAGCCACTCGCTGCCTTTATAAGCTTCTTCACAGGAAATCATTAGCGTTATATAAAATGGTTACAAATGCTCTGCCGGACGTCACAGACGTCGTTTTAATCAGGTTTGGGGCTGAAATACTTTTTTCTGGTTTTTATTTTACCATTACCGACATGGCGTATGAAAAACCCAGTTCAGTGATTATTTGGAGTATATAAAATGGCCATACTGTCGCCCCGGGTTCCTGTCGCCCCCACTGTAAGGATATCAGTCACTAGGTTTCTCTACAATCAAGCTGCACAACACCGGGGGTACTGGGGAGCTCTGGGACTCCCTCATTAACCTCTTGAACCCCCTGAACGTCTCAAAACCCAAATTTCGGGTGACAGTGTGCTGTTTGTTAGAGAAAATAGACACAAATCAGAGAAAGGCCGTTGTTAAAGAAAGTGATTGCGCAGTTTAAGCTTGTTGCTTGGCAGTTGCCAAGGTGTTTCTACGCTTCTAGGCTAGATTACAGGGGTTGCCAAGTAGTTGTTGTTAAAAATGAGTTGGACTCAATAGGAGGAATGAGGGATGGAAAAATTATACGTTGACATGTGCTTAGATTAGAGCTTGGGAACCTGCCCTGTGTGAGTACATGTAGTTTGGTGGCTGTTTGGCCAAGAAATAATTGGGCTTGTGTTGGGGGGCAAAAATGGATGCGAAAAGAAAGACAATCAGATGAGTGCGTGTCAGAACAACATTGAATTTGTGCTTGGGGGCCTGCCTTGAGATAGCATATACATCACAAAGTATTTCATCCAGCGCAAGTACAGCAGATAGATGTGGAATTTTTACTCCATTTATTGGGAAAAAAATTCAGAATTGAACAAAGATTGTACAAAAACCATCCATACAAAAACACTGTGAATGACTAAATTCTGCAGACTGTTATATTTTTCCCTTTAAAGGAGAATTCCACAGATTTTTTTTTATATGAAATGGTTCACTGTAGAAAAACTTACAGACTCAGGTTTCTCTACAGCTGTGGTGAAAGAACGTGGGGTCATAATGTTTACAACACAAATATAGCCATTTTATTAACTATTCAAATTCATCAGTGAACCTACAGGTGTCTTAGTTTTATGCAAACTCAAAAAAAGGCAGGGGGGTGGGGTGGGGGTACTATTTTGCCCCACAGCACCCCGTACATAACTCTCCACCATGAATAGGTTAAAAAAAAAATTTGTTCCAAAATCTTATTTCAAAACTATCGTAAACCCATGACTCTGAACTATTTAATGTAATAGCTTGCCCTGCGATGGACTGGCGTCCTGTCCAGGGTGTATCCTGCCTTCCGCCCGATAACTGCTGGGATAGGCTCCAGCACACCCCCCCACGACCCTGAGGGAGAAGCGGATTAGAAAATGGATGGATGGATCTAATAACTTTCTGTGAGGGAGCTTTTAAAGGCATTAAATTCAGACATCTGTGTGTTTCTCTAGAACAGAGCAGCATGACAATCTGAATGACTTTGCTTTATTTTAAAGACTTCATCGAAATTTCAAAAGATCAGTGGAATTCCCCTTTAAGCACCGGTGATGAAGGGACTATAAGGTGGATGACAAACTGTTCGTGACAACAGATGGCCTACAGATCGTAATTGTACACCCACATAAAGGATCTATAAGGTAGTTGGCCCTCATAAAAAGGCCAGTGAGTGCAAATACAAGGAAGGTGGACCTCAAAGAAGTTGTTGAACATACGATTGATGTGACTCATACCAGCGAAACCTACTGAGCAGATGGTGATGTTTAATGATATCTCTCCATTTATACAGAATTGCTCATAGAACACAATCAAAGCTGGAATCTATTGCTTTTGATAGCCTACGTGAACTCCAACAGGCACATTAGCTTTCTCAACAAGCAAACATCTCCAGCTGGAAGGAAGTACCTTGCAATGTTTGGCACACCTCAACAAGGCAAAGTTAATCATTGACTTTCGAAGTCAGGAGAGAGGCATTTACGGACTCCACGCAACCACAGCTCTATTTTTTACCTGCTCAAGTGATCTCACTCAGGAATTCTGTTTGCTTTCTTTTTAATTAACCTTCCACAGAAGAGCGACCTCCATCACAAATTTCAGATTAATTAAGGCTGCTGATGAATTCTGTCCCGTGTGTGGACCCAGATAAAAGAGGCAAATTGCGATAGTCTTGTATCATTATCAAAACAGTTCGTCCTAATTTAACGCACTTCAAACTCGTTACTGCCCTAAATACATAATCAAAATCCACTGGCAGACACACTGCTTCAGCAGAGTGATGGGAAATGTGCGGAGATGGACAGAATAAGAAAGATATACGTTCTATATAGTAACACGCAAAAGTTAGAGACCACCACTGTTTGATTTCCAGTCAAAATGGTCATTAAGTCCAAGTTATTCATTTGAGGGAGACATTTCTAAGGAGGAGAAAGTCAAGGAATATAAATGAAAAAAAAACAAAGTTCTTAAAACTGGAGTTTAAAACATCGTTAGAAGATGCAGAGACTGTACCAGACCTGGTAGACCACCAAAACTGTCACCATCAGATGAACAAGTATTTAAAGCTTTCATCTTTCCATCCTTCCACTGTGAGAAAATGAGGGACATGTAGCTCAAGAAGCTGTTACTGAGAAAAGAAATCCAACAAAGAAGCTACAGTATTGCTGGTATTCTCAGAGCAATGGACTGACCACTTTACCTTCCAGACTTCATCATCACTGAATGTGCTTGGGATTACCTGGATTGTGAGAAGAAAATACAACCAACTTTTAAAACTGAACTTTAGAGGTGTGGACAAACAGCCCTGCAGATTTCTTAGAAAAACTGAAAGCAAATGTCCTGAAAAGAATGGACGCTGTAATAAAAACAAAGAGTGGACACACTAAATACTGAAAAAATGTGAAGTTATTTTTTGGTTGTTGTGGCTTCTCTTTAAATGTTTTCTGCTTTTTCCCCTGATGACGAAAAACGACTTTTATACAATTATTTTGGTTTCTGGGAACTCCAAGGAGCTAAATCAAACATAATATAGCATAAATATCCATATCTCTTTATATTAATTGCCTGGTAAGTTGTCCACCTTAGATTTGACCGTCGCTTTTCAAATCCAAGGCATTCTGGACATTAATTTTACTATAATGTTATTCTCTTGCTAGCTTCTTGCTTTTCCAGTCAAAGTTTATTTATATGGCGCTTTTTACAAGTGTTGTCACAAAGCAGCTTTACAGAAAAAGCCCCCATGAACAAGCTAATGGCAACAGTGGCAAGGAAAACCTCCCTAAAAAGCAAGAGGAAGACACTTTGAGAGGAGTAAGACTCAAAAGGGTTCTCAGTCTTTATGAATTAATCGACAGCTCTGTTCTTTATTCTGGACACTATTTCAAAAAATCTAATATTCTCAATTTTTTTGCAGCTTGTTTTTATATTCATGAAAACTTCCAAACTTTTGAAAGGTAGTGTACACATACAGTTGTATGCAAATGTTTGGGCACCCTGGCCAAACATCATATTTGTTGACTTTTGAAGTAAAAAGTGAAACTCTACAGCAACGAACATGCAAATGTTTCACATTTCATCATCAACATCATCGTTGTCGTTAACCGCTTAGTCCAGATAGGTTTGCGGTCATTTCACATTTGAAAAAAGTTAATATACTTAAAAAAAAATTCATTGTGGCATGTGCAGAAGTTTGGACCCCCTTCCTGTTTTAAAGTCTCAGAATTTAATTAACTCGTTAGGACTAGTTAGGCAGGTCAAGAATTGTCCTTTGGAATTATCAGTTGATGACAATTCCTGGGTGTAACAAATTCCCTGAACAGTACAGCTATATTAAAACTAAAATAAATAAGAAAATACATGTGTTATGCAATTATCTTTTTTAATGCAATTATACTTTATTCACACATTAAAGTGATATTCTATGTCATATGCTGCACATCCTTTTAGTCAGAATCAGACAAATATTAGGCAGGATAGTGGTGTGTTCAGAATTATAGCACCAGTTGGACAAACTCTGGAGCGCAGCTGTTCAAACAAGCCTTGGTTTTACAGAGTGATTTTGGAGGCTTCCACAGTATTCAAACAGCTTTATAAACCCAGGCTGTTTAAAACCTCAGTTATTATTATCTGGTACAGACTGAAGTATCTAGGTAGGATGTTGTGGCTGTCATGCCATGTGCACCAAGAACGTCATTTACTCAAGACTTAATATAAAATATACTCAAGAATAAATATAAAACACAGATCTGTAAACTAATGTACCATAACAAGGAAACGTTTATGAGTGATGTCCATTCATAAATGAGCATTAATGCATCAGACCTCAATGGTTGTGTCAAAACACCATCTGTCCCAACACAAACTGACTGATTCATACTGTAAACATACTATGAGCAAAAATAGTCAGTTGGCTGATTGTACTCTCCACTCACTAATAGGTCTGCGAAGTGTATGTGTATATGTATGTACTCTATATGTGTACCCAAGACCTATTCATTGGTCCACCTATAAATTTGTTATTTCAAGCAACTGTTGCTAGGATGGATGAGCTTTACACAAAACAAGCTAAATTTCCATTCAACTGTAGTGCACAACTCAAACATACCTTGAGTATGTTATTCATTTCTAATGTTTTCTGTTGTTGTCATTTCTACTCTGGCTAGTTTTCAGGCGTGTGCACAGACCCCAAGGGGGGCTTTACTCCCTGCCCTTTTGCTCACAGGCTGTTAAAGGGCCCTCTTGGGTGGTGTGTGTACATGTTTAAAGTGGTCATTCTTCAAGATCTGTTTTATCAAGGCTCAGCTCAGCATTGCTCTGGGAATAAAACCTGAGACTTGACTATGGTTTCATGATCTTTATTGCTACTGGGGGCCTATTCTGGTGCAGCACCGACCATCTGTGGAGACTTCACCTCAATCAAGTCCTGACCTGTGCACACATCACCACAGCACTGGATATCCTCTCAATAAAGCACAGATAAAATCAGCATCCCATTGCATAATGGAGTCATTTTAAACAACAACCAAATGTTATGTTTGTGCCAACACTGTGATGCACCCATAAATACAAATATAACTCACTGGTTCATAGCAATTAGTGTAGTTGAAATTTTGTAGTCTTGTATGCTTGAGGCTGGGGTAAAAAATCCTGTTTGGGCTGTAATGCTAATATTTTGATGTTCCAGCTCTATAACGTAACATTTTGAATGGGAAACTCAAAATCATGTAGCAACTCTAAACAAAACATGTGACAATTTCTCATTGAGTTAAATGAGATTTTTGTATGAGGGGTTGCAAAACCTACCCAACCTCACAACAGTTACTATGAAAGAACATATTTGTAAGTGGAGGATGGATACAGTTACACACTGTAGCATCTGTTGTCATGCAGTTTGTCAGCCAATCTCTACTCCATTCATCACAGATCAGTTTCGAACAACAGGACTGCTGTTGATGAGATATGATATTATTTGGGTTGTGGATCATTCTCAACACAGCAGTGAGACCGACATGGTAGTGATATAGTAGTCAGTGTCACTGCTAGGTTCAGAGTGGTCACCCACCTACAAATATGCAGCCAAGAGCAGCTCTTTGGTCAGAAACTGATTCGTAATAAAGGACTACAGGATGGCTAACACAAACTGTATGAGTCACGGTCTCTAAGGCTGGCTTTACACAGTGGAACTATATTATCAGCTGCCTGTAACTTCATTTCTATGCAACTTACATGCAACACATTCAGTTACTCAAAATTAGCAGCTTGTAGTTTTCCATACACTGTACTCCTCTCTGTAAGTCATCTGCAAGGATGCATACGATTTACATATTAGATGAAATTTGTCATCTGTATATTTTTTCAGCTGCCCTTTTTTCTATAGGTATATTTCTGTATTTCATACAGTATATCTATCTAGAGTTCTGTTGAGTGGCTGTTAAGTAAGCTCACTGAGGAGTCATTCTTTGCATCCCAAATTAATGACAACATGAAAAAGTACCCATCTTGCACTGTGTCAGGGTTGGGGTGTTGGGGACTCCTTTTCAAGCGCACAATAAAACATCTTCCGTTTTATTGTCTTGTCCATCGCTCTGGTGACATCAGTCATTTGAATGTACCTCATTCAACATCATCCTGTAAAGCATTACTGCCATTTCAATTAAACTTTCACAGTTTCAAAGCTCAGATGCTTGGAACTGCTGCAGCTGTGTTTTAAATGAGTTGCATTATGCTTTATATTAGGCAACTGAAGTGCAACTTAGTTTCATGTAGGTTTCAAGCAACTAAATTTACCTGAAACTTTCACAGTACATAGCCAGATAAACTACACCAACAGAGTATAGGTTTCTAATAAATTGGGCAGCGAGTGTGTACCAGCTTGTACTATGGAGGATATGGATTGTATGTAAAAGACATTTGTATTGAGCTTTATTGCTATGCATGTACAGTCAATGAGCTGGATCTGCTTGTTGCAGATGGATCTGTGTGTTGCCTCTTTTTCAGGCTTAGTGTGTAAGCTGGGTGAGACTGATTGAAGACTTCCACTCCTTGCAGAAAATCAGCAGAGACCTGATCAGAATCATAACAGTGACAATGTTAGAATCAAAGAATCACGGAGGACAAAGGGTAGATTAACTAAGTACTGAAAAAATGTGATATGTCATATTATTTAGTTGTCGAGGCTTATGTGTAATTATCTGTTAAATATAGTTTTTCTCTTTTTCTGAACATTGAAAAATGAGCCATTTTGTGGCCATTTTGACTGGAAAATGAAATAAATGAAGGGAGATCATTTTCTCTTAACCTATATCACACAGTGTTATATGTTTAAATTGTTTTGGTACACACTCATCGGTTCCACTTCACTATTTTCACGGGTTTTGGAAAGAACGTCCTTTAGAAATGTACCTCAATACATTCTTTTATACTCCAGCTACTGTCACAACCATAGTGGAGTAGTTTGACCCAAATCTGCTCGTTTTGTGAATAAGCAGTAGGTTCCTACAGTTCTGCTATTGGTAACAGACAAATATGAGTATATTATGGAAATGTCTGAAAGGTACAAGACAAACAACCACCGAATTACAGAGGCCGAGACGAAAGGAGTTCCAATCCTCCCCCGGCCTCCCCGCCGACAGCGAGTGTGATTTTGTCTATCTCTCAGACAGCACAGTGCTGAAGAGCCTGCACTCATGAGCATCAACAACAGGGAGAAATCACAGAGCTGGTTGACGTTCCTCCACAATCCGTGCTGCTGCGCTGTGCTGGATACTGAAACGGGCACCTGGCATCTGTCTGCTTTTCTGTCGCAGTGGAACAGAAGCAGACAGAGGAGAGAGAGACGTCTCCCGTGTGGAGCTCAGCGCAATCAAGCTCAATGTGTACTGAATAGCTACAAAAAGAATGATTTATTTACAATACATTCCCTTTCTGATATCTTTCTGCTGCTGCGCTCACCCGAGTGGAGATACAGACGACACACTTCTTATCTGCTCAGCGTCTCAATGAGAGGAGACTACGTGGAGAGAGAGGGAGAGAGGGGGCGGGGGTGGAGTGGGGGGATAATGCTATTAATATATGTAGGACTGAGTGTATGCAGTTACATGTGTGTATTTTGTGTGTGCGTGTTGACTGATTAATAGACTGATGTATGATAGACAGATGTGAATACACTGGTAACATTATAACTGAATACAGCCAAGCCAGTGAAGCTTCACTGAGCTGAACTAAATAGAGAGAAGCTCTTTGTGTCCACTTGCACAAAGTCCACTTGCACAAAGAAGAGAAAGTCCAAAACTAAAGTTCAAAACATTATTAAATGATGGGACTCTTCATAGCAAGACCTGGTAGACCACTAAATCACCACCAGACAGCACTTAAAGCTTTCATCTTTGAGAGAGAGGAGAAAATCAAGCTCCACTCTTGATTCAGATCTGAAAAAGCCACAGGTGTTTTTGTCCGTCCTTCCACTGTGAAGACAAATCAACTCTATGAGTCTGAAAGGACGTGTAGCTGTCAAGAGGCCCTTTCTAACAGACAGAAGCTGCTGATGCACTCAGAACTATGGACTGACTGAGTCCAGGCCTCAGCATCACTGAATGTGTTTGGGATTACCAACTTCTAAGACTGAACTTTGGAGGTGTGAAAAACATCCCTGCAGATTTCTCTGGCAAACTGAAAGCAAGTCTTCCAAAAAGAATGGAAACTGAACAATCTGATATTAGATTTAGTTGTGTAGGTTTCTGTATAATTTATAATAAATAATAAATAAATAAATGATGGGTGGTCTCAGACTGTAACAGACTGTTACTGTACTGTAATACAGACCCCCTACAGAATCATTAGTCATATTACCCCACTTTGCTGTTTTATATACAATAGATAAAAGTTAGATACAGAATGTATATTTAAATATTATGAACAACACACTAAAAGAGGCTTTTTTTTTACTTGTTTTACTCAGTATTACACACTTTATTTCTGTCGGACACTGAAAAAATGAAAAAATGAATCATTTTGAACACAGTGACCATTTTGACTGGAAATTAACCCTTGTGTGGTGTTGATGTGTTTGTTCCTCTGTGGTCTGGTGGACCCACTGCATAATTGTTTTTTAAATCAATACAGCCATAACAATTAATTTAAAAATACCAAAATATCATAAGTGGCCAGCGTTGGGTTCTCCTTTAGCAGCTGTAGCCAGTCAGCAGCCTGTCCACGTTGTCCACCCTCACACACACACATATACAAACACATATACACACTAACAGAAGGCCATGTAGGAGGAGAAAAGAGTGAAGAGACACTGCACCTCCATGCTTTTATTCCCCGCGGGTTCACCCCAACACCACATGTGTAATATGTGTGTAGGTGGTAAACAGTGTGAAATTACTGAAAATGTGTTATATGTTCTTCACAGAAAATGAGCCAAGAACAAGGAGTATGAAGTTGAAATAATAATAAATCATAATTTTTTTACTTTGGTAAACATTGAAAATGGGTCCCACAGACCACAAAACCACAGAACAGTTAAATAAATGAATTGAGGACTTTTCATTTTACTTTTTAAAAAATGTTCTTGGGTTTTTTTGGTTGCTATTTTTATGTTACTATTTAGTGATTAAGTAATGTAAGATTATTTGTTTTCTATTTATTTACCATATTTATTTTTAACAATTCATCACTAATGTATATTCCCAGCGATTTCTATATATACAGTTCATTTTATATATTTGTGTTATGGTCCATACTTTGCATTTGCAAATTTGAACTCTGGCAGTGACACCGACAAAGCTTTAACATAAAACATATTACATGAAATTGAGAGATGTATACATAGAGTGGGCTTTAAATAAATAAACACATAAACGAATAAATACATAAATAAGAGCGAGCCTGTGCTTGCCATATGAATATATGCATACTTGTGTATATCCATATTTTTGCATATCCATATTTTTGTATTTAGCACTTTGTGAGGACCAAACATCTCCAGAGTGAAGGAGAACATGAACACTTTGACATTGTGAGGACATCTGGCAGGCTTTTCCCAAAACCTGCAGCTTTTATTAGAAACCACAAAAAGGAAAAAGCTGATGTTTTGGTCGTGATGGTTAAGGGTCATACTGACATCAAGAAGAATACAGAAATAACCCGCAAAGAGAGGAATACATACTTTGTGTGTGTGTATGTGTGAGTGGTTGGGAGTAGACTTGCTAATAAGGTACCTCAGGGCTTTATCTAAGCATAGCATGGCGCATGGCAGAGAGAGAGACAGAAGGACAGACACAGATAGAGAGGCAGACAGAGAGAGAGAGTGAGCTCATGTTAATGAGGGAGAGCGGAAGTCCAGGCCGGAGTTTGTTAGCGGAGCCGGAGCTGTTTCATTGTGACACGGCCGTGCAGTTTGGCAGCTCACTCCCTGCAGCCCTGCAGTGTTAGAGCTTTCAGCCCAGAAACACAGGAGGCGGAAACAGGTGGATGTGCGCAGCACACAAGAGGGGAGGCGGGGGCAGGAAGTGGCAAGGTGAGAGAACTGTGTTTGTGTAGGGTGCTGGGGGTTGGATAAGAGTGAATATTTGCAAAAAAACAATAAAGTTTATCCATTTGAACATTAAATATCTTGTGTTTGTAGTGTATTCAATTGAATATAGGTTGAAAAGGATTTGCAAATCATCGTATTCTGTTTTTATTTACATTTTACACAATGTCCCAACTTCATTGGAATTGGGGTTGTATGTATTTTCTTGTTCAGAAAGGTTTGTCTCACAAAGTGCTATATAAAAACGCAGAATCTTTTGGCTTTACTGGATCATGCTCTTTACAAATAACTGCAGCAGCACTGAGAATTCACATGACTAGCAGTGAAGAGCAGATTAAACAGCAGAACAAAGTGCATTTTGAATGGCCTTTAAAGGGTTAAGTACTGATATCCTTTTACCTGTTACCAGACCATAAAGCAGATGTTTATGAACCAATGTTTGATGTTCACAAGTGGAAAAAATAAAGTCACAGCTGGTGTAAAGGCTACACTCAATGGTATTTCTTAGCTAATTTAAACATACATCGTTGTTACACTTGTGTTAAAAATGTTCTATGCAACTATTAAGCATATTTATTTATTATACAGTATGGAGAAGGTATTGTAATTAGTTTTACAGCACTTTAAAGCTTACTATTATTCATAGTAGTTAGTTTTACAATAATTTTGCTGTAGAATGGAATACAGTATATTGTTGGCTAATTTTTTTCCAGCAAGACACTGTTTGTTTTAATAAATCACATCGCAGTTTAGCTGTTTAAATAGGGAATTACCACATCCGAAATGTGTCTAATGAATAAAATATCTTTCCTGTATATTTGTGTTGAAGTCTCCTTCAGCCCAAGTGTTTCAATGGGAGCCAGGATTAAAAAGTAGACCAGCAATCATGTTCAATGTGCAAATATAAAGAGTTACTCTTGTAAATTGAGATATAGCTGCATCTTCATTATATGGAACATGAGGAATACCTCAAAGAGCAGCTGTTCATGTTCAAGTGACAGATAAACATCTGTAGATGCTCAAAGAACACTATGGTTCCAAATCTAATCTATAATATTTAGTTTGCCCACTTTCTTTTAATTGCATTAGAGAAGCACTGAAATACACTGTTGCTCACAGAATGGTAGACCACGACCATCAAGCACCAGGGAGTAGAACTACTGACAGTTCAGCACATACATCCACCACGTACACTCACAGGGCATTTTATAAGCCACACCCTACCTTATCTACTGTATAGGTGTTCAGTTACAGACTGTAGCCCATGTTTTGTCAAGCACAATCGCCCCCCAGCCTAGGATGTGTTGACTAGATAGTATGTGGGTGGTGGATCATTCGCAACACTGCAGCGACACTGACATGGTAGTGGTATGGAAGTATGTGTGATGCTGGTGGTGCTGCCTATTTTACACACGTCAGTGTCACTGTTACAGAGTGGTCCACCACCTATTATTTTCCAGCAAGGTGGGTAGGGCTCTCTTAAACAGTGGATAGTGAACGCCTGCTTTAAATGAAATGTAAGTACCTTGGACAGCACCAGTTCCTATTCTAATCTGAGAAAACACGACCATCTCTATAAGCTTTTTTCTGCAGCTAGATTTCACTGATTTGACCTGATTCTTGGCTCAGGCCACCATGCATGGAAGGTGATATGAATATAGAGCATACTGAAGACATGCAATCCTACTGTGGAGAAAAACACATACAGCGCAGTGGTTTTGAAACTACACAAAGATGTTGAACTGAACTGTGTAGAAATTATAACCCTTTTTATACCTCATCTTTTCAGTAAAGTAATGGGACGGGTAGCTGCTCATTGGTTTATGTACAACATGTCCCCAAATGAGTTGTTTTGCACTTTAAACTCACAGTAACAGTTTCTATTGTGTGTTTTTATTGTTCTATTGTTATTGCATATGCATATTCATGTATTTCTGGGGTTTATACAGTGCAGTGCAAATGCCAGAGACCACCCTTCATGAAGCAAAAGTAGAGCCTGATTTTCTCTCTCAAAGATGGAATTTGATGGGGACAGTTTTGGTGGTCTACTTGTTCTTGCATGGTTTCTAGGAGACTCGTTTTCTTTATATCTTTTAATCAACTCATGTTTAACTTTTTTCCTTTGACTTTCCTTTCCTTCTGCAAGCGGATAATATATCTCATATCTAATAGCCTCAGAAGTAGCTCCTTTAGTCATTTTAGATGAACATGAGAATGAAATTTTAAAGGCAGCTAAGGTGTATTTGAGGAGTTGCTTGTGCGAATGTTAGTGCCTCTTTGAAGGCAAACAGTGTCAGTGAGAGTTTCGGGAGCATCTTTTGATGGGAGGACTCAACTGTAACTGGTTGGTTTTAAGACAGGAAGGACGGGGGAGTTAAAGTGGTTACAAATGTATCCATCCATCCATCCATTTTCTAAGCCACTTCTCCGTCAGGGTCGCGGGGGGGTGCTGGAGCCTATCCCAGCAGTCTTTGGGCGAAAGGCAGGATACATCCTGGACAGGTCGCCAGTCCATCGCAGGGCAGACAGGCAGACACAGACAGTCACTCACACACTCACACCTAGGGGCAATTTAGCATGTCCAATTGGCCTGACTGCATGTCTTTGGACTGTGGGAGGAAACCGGAGAACCTGGAGGAAACCCACGCAGACACGGGGAGAACATGCAAACTCCACAGTATCTGTTGCACATGCTCAATGATTCTGAAATATTGTGTCATGATACGAAACATCATGGGCCCTAACTGTTTTGAGTGTTATGATGGATGGATGTTGCGTATATTCGAAATGCAGCTGTAGCTTAGCAGCAGTGAGTGTGTCCCAATGGGGTCTTTATTAAAATAGCAGTATTCAGTCATGAACAGCGACAAATTAAGCAATTTCAGTCCCTCCCTCATCCTACAATAGCCACGTTCATTTGACACTGGATGGCTAAATAAATCCCACAGTAGAAAATTAATCATCCACATTTGATTTACCTGCCAGTCCTATCTCTCTCAGTGACGCCTGGCGGTGGAGACAGAGCAGATCTGAAAGCTCAATATTTTCTTCACATACAAATTATACATGCACATCTGCTCATGTCTGCGCTACTCATATCACCACCATACATCAAAAACAACATATTAGCTTATATTTTATATATTTCTTTGAAACCAGCATGCAAATTAAACAAGCAACAATGCAGAGAAACATCCTTCATTTCTCCCAACATACTGCAGCTCCACTGACACAAGAAGATTGCAAGCAGATCTGGGAATGGATGGCTGTTCGTGTGTGAACAGCAGATGTTTGGGCTGATAGATTCTGACCTTCAGAAAGCAAAAGCAGTCTTACTCATCCTTGCTGCTCCTTCGTCACACATACACAATCTGTGTTTTCAACTAGATAAACATCCAGGAGATCTTCAGCTCACTGACAGCGTGATGGAAAAGTGGTTTCCATAGCATCTGGGTCCTGCGTTCACATAAAAACAGTCAACATCCCATGAAAACATCAATAATTATGAAAACATGGACAGGCATTAATGGCATCATCACTGGAATTATGAATTTTAACATCAACACTTATTTTATAACCATTTCTGTAGCTTTTTAGACAAAATGAAGGTGGAGCAGACCTTGTAGTAAGAAAACAACTGCAGAACATTGGAAGAGATTCTTTTTACTATCTAAAATGCTTCCAGCTTTTTTTGGATTTGAGTTTGTACATTTATTTGTGAGGCTAAGTGACGAAACTTGGGGATGTCTCTGAGGAGAAGCATTCAAATACAGCATGAGTACACTTACCTGCCTATTAACATCTTAAAACTATTACACAGATCAGTCAAAATGATAAAATGTCTGCTGAATTCATGTTTGGAGCAAAACATCTGATTTCAATCTCAGTCAATTACGATCATGCACCCCTAGTCATTAGTCTTGGTCAAAATGTCTTTCATATTAATAGCAATTCTTCAACATTTTCATGAATACAGAAATATATTAATACATCCACAATAGAGCTCTGTTAAGCAACTGTACATACACTCTTAAAAAGAGGGCTCTTCAAGGGTTCTTTAGTAAAGAAGATGGTTCTGTATAGAGCCATGAATACTCAAATACACTTTTGCATAATTAAAGGGTTCGTTACATCATGAAAGTATTTCAGATTTTTGGGTGGTGGTCCACTCTTATCCTAGCAGTTACACTGACTTTAAAAACTTCAACAACACACACACACACACACACACACACACACACGCTACCATTACCACCACCATGTCAGTGTAGCCTTGAATTCATGAAAAAATCCATGTGTTTGTGTCCATCCTTCCACAGTAAGAAGACAACTCAATGCTATAAGGCCTCACTGAGAAAAAAAAAAAAAAAAATCACACAAAGAAGCTGCTGATGTTCTCAAATAAATGGACTGACGACCACAGACTCCAGACTTCATTATCATTTAATGTGTTTGGGTTTATTTGAATCTTGAGAAACAGAAAATGCAACCAACATCTAAGACTGAACTGACTGAGGCGGGAAAAATATTTCTCCAGATTTCGTTGAAAAACTGAAAGCAAATCACCTTAAAATAATGACAGCTGTAATAATGGTGACGAGTCTTCTTCTTCTTTCAGCTGCTCGCTTTAGGGGTCGCCACAGCGGATCATCTGCCTCCATCTATCCACTGCCTCCTCTACTTTCACACCAACCATCTCCATGTCCACCTTCACTACATCCATAAACCTTCTCTGAGGTCTGCCTCTTCTCCTTCTACCCGGCAGCTCCATCTCCAACATTCTTTGCCCAATATATCCACTATTCCTCCTCAACACATGTCCAAACCATCTCAACCTGGCCTCTCTGGCTTTATCTCCAAACTGCTCCACCTTCACTGTCCCTCTGATCTGCTCATTTCTAATCTTGTCCATCCTTGTCACTCCCAACGAAAATCTCAGCATCTTCATCTCCGCCACCTCCAGCTCAGCCTCTTGTCTTTTAGACAGAGCCACAGTCTCCAAACCATACATCATAGCAGGACGCACTACTGTCTTGTAAACCTTCCCTTTCACTCTTGCTGCTATCCTTCTGTCACACATCAGCCCTGACACCCATCTCCACCCACTCCATCCTGCCTGCACCCTCTTCCTCACCTCTTTTTTGCACTGTCCATTGCTCTGGATGGTTGACCCAAGATATTTGAAGTCATCCACCTTTATGACCTCTACTCCTTGCATCTTCACCTTTCCACCTGCCTCCCTCTCATTCACACACATGTATTCCGTCTTATCTCTACTGACCTTCATTCCTCTCCTCTCCAGTGCAAACCTCCACCTCTCCAGATTCTCTTCCACCTGCTCTCTACTCTCACCACAGATTATAATGTCATCTGCAAACATCATGGTCCATGGAGCCTCCTGCCTGACCTCATCTGTCAACCTGTCCATCACCATTGCAAACAAGAAGGGGCTCAAAGCTGATCCCTGATGTAACCCTACCTTCACCTTGAAACCATTTGTCACTCCAACTGCACACCTCACCACTGTCTCACTATCCTCATACATGTCCTGCACCACCCTAACATACTTTTCAGCTACACCTGACTTCCTCATACAGTACCACAGTTCCTGTCTTGGCACCCTATCATATGCCTTCTCTAGATCCACAAAGACACAATGTAGCTCCTTCTGACCTTCTCTGTACTTCTCTACCAACACTCTCAACGCAAAAATTGCATCTGTGGTACTCTTTCTGGGCATGACACCAAACTGCTGCTCACTGATCTGAACCTCTCGCCTTAGCCTTGCTTCAACAACTCTTGTTCTTAAAAATGGGGACCAGTACACTGCTTCTCCACTCATCAGGCATCCTCTCACTCTCCAAGATTTTGTTAAACAACCTGGTTAAAAAGTCCACTGCCTTCTCTCCTAAACATCTCCATACCTCCACAGGTATGTCATCTGGACCAAACTGCCTTTCCATTCTTCAACCTTTTTAAAGCTGCCCTCACTTCCACCTCCTATCTTCACTTTCATTTTTTAATCTTATTTTATTGAATTGCTGCGTTAATTGGATATTAAAAAATGAAGGGTGGACTTTTACACAGAACTGTATGTGACTGTACGGTATTAGGTAAGGCATTCTGCTGCCTGCCATTTCAAATGGTTTGGTCTTGTGTGGCTGTATCTGATGACAGAACTGATGTAAGGCAGGTTAAATTCATAAAGGTCATTCTAATGACCTAACCATGTGCATTCATGCAACACCTGATGAGAGAGAGTGAGAGCGAGATCGAGAGAGAGAGAGAGAGAGAGAGAGAGAGAGGCTGACTGAGACTGCCTGTTAATAGATATTCTTTATTATTTCACCCTGAAATGAATCAAAGCTCAAACTGCATCTCTTTAACATACTACGTTTCCCTCATAAATAATGCATTGTTTTCCTCTAATAGCCACTGCTCAGCTGCCTGTGTGTCATTTCTCCTACAGTAGTGTGTGTTGATTTAAGCATATTTATGTGGCAAGAGAACAGAAGTTTCTTCGGTTACATAAGAAACAAGTTGCATAAGTCTAAGCATTATATTGTGCAAAATGCAGTTTTTCAGAACATGTTAGCATATCATTAGCTCATCTACTTATTATCTTCATTTTTACCGCTTTCTTTCATTCCGCTCAGTCTGAATTGAGCTGAAAAGAGCTCACATTCAGTTCATGTCCTCTGAGAATGAATGCATCTAATGGATATTTTTCTATTGATTTTTATTTTTCTCTCGTCTGATTCCTCAGCACAATACGCTCCACTTTCTAGCTTTATTCAGCCACTGTGAAAGCCTTGGCTGAAACTGAACAAGATAATTGTCAGCTCATTTGTTCCCAAAAAATGACACCATCATGATTTTTTTCTTTTCTTTTCTCTCTCTTTTTTTTTGATTGGACAACAAATGGTAAGGCATCGATCTATGATACTCAAAAAAAAAGTCCAACAGGTATAATTTGTCTCATCCTCAGTTCTGATAAAAATGAAACACTGCTAGCATCAAGCTGCTGGGCTGAAACTACTTTGGGCCCAACAACATTTATACGACGCACCGGCCACTTTATTAGAAATCCCGACTTTGTATTTTCACTCACTCACCACTTTATGAGCTCCGCCAAGCTCCACTGTATAGGTGTGCAGTTACAGACTGTAGCCCATCTATTGATGCACACTGGGTCGCCCACATTCTACTCTATTTCTCATTGATCAGTGCCTGACCACAGAGCTGCTGTTGATGGGGGATCGTTCTCAACACAGCAGTGACACTGACGTGGTAGTGGTATGGTAGTATGTGGTGCTGGCAGTGTGGCTGGAGTTTTTACACACCAGGGTCACTGCTCGGTTGAGAGTGAACCACCGAAAAAAATATCCAGCCAAGAGCAGCTCTGTGTTCAGAAATTCGCCTTTGTGGAAATGCTAACACAAATTCTGCAACAACAGACAAGCTACAGTCTCTACAGCAGCAAGGTGAAGCTACATGTTAGAGGTTTCTAATAAATATCTTACATTTGTCTTGTAGTTCACCTACCTATATCTTTTGAGTGGTTTTATATACTAAAAACTGACATAATTCACTTTATTTTACTATTCTCTAACCTCTGTACTGCCCTTTCAATAAAACAATCCTTAATGTTCCTTTAGGTCTCTTATATCGTCAGTGTCGGGACAAAACCTCCTACCTACATTTTTGTTGCTGTTCATTTTTTTGTCATATCGTTAAATCATCATGTTGGCCTTTTCTTTCTTTCTTTACTTGGAATTAATAATTTAATGGTTGATGCATAAATGATTTATTCCAAGTTTGGACCATTTCTATTAGTCCATTCATCATGAAATATTGAGAGAATGAAGAGTCAACAGGGATTTAAAATTATGATAAAAAAAATGTAGGTAGGAGGTTTTGTCCCAACACAAGTTTTTGTCTCTTTTTGGAGACAACAACAATATATAAATAATCTATATTCTGATTGGCTGACCTGCATTGTGCCCCATTCAAAAAGCAGTCCGCGCTGAAACACCTCTTACAACTTCAACATGAATGGGCAGAGCTAAACTGTTGTAGGATGAATATATGAAACCGTATATACATCTGAAACATAATTTTATATACGTCACTGAAAAAAAACCTTGCATCTCCATTTTTTACTTTACATTATAAGTAAATGTCATGATGAATGGACCAAAAGAAAAAGCCCAAAATGACTTAGCCCAAAATGTCTGGTTCCATTGACTTACATTAAAAGTATGTGTGTGTGTGTGTGTGTGTGTGTGTGTGTGTGTGTGTGTATATATGCCGATCAGACATAACATTTTGACTACTTTCTTGTTTCTACACTGATTGTCCATTTTATCAGCTCCACTTATATAGGTGCACTTTGTAGTTCTACAATTACAGACTAGTCCATCTGTTTCTCTACATACTTTGTTAGCCCCCTTTTACCCAGTTCTTTAGTGGTCAGGACCCCCAGGACCCTCAAAAAGCAGTTACTATTTGGGTGGTGGATCATTCTCAGCACTGCAGTAACACTGATGTGGTGGTGGTGTGTTAGTGTGTGTTGCTCTGTGGACTAGACAAGGAGTGTCTAATCGAGTGGACAGTGAGTGGAAACAGTGTTTAAAAACTCCAGGAGCACTGCTGTGCCTGATCCACTCATACCAGTGCAACACACACTAACACACCACCACATCAATGTTACTGCAGTGCTGAGAATGATAGAACTACAAAGTGCATGTATATAGTAAGTGGAACTGACAAAATGGACAATGAGCATAGAAATAAGGAGATGTTATCATATTTACACTATATTTCCAAACGTATTCACTCACCCATCCAAATCATTGAATTCAGGTGTTCCAATCACTTCCACGGCCACAGGTGTATAAAACCAAGTCCCTAGGCCTGCAGACTGCTTCTACAAACATTAGCAAAAGAATGGGTTGCTCTCAGGAGCTCAGTGAATTCCAGTGTGGTACCGTGATCAGAAACCACCTGTGCAACAATCCGCAGTCAACTGTCAGTGGTATTATAACAAAGTGGAAGCGATCGGGAACGATAGTAACTCAGCCACGAAGTGGTAGGCCACGTAAAATGTGGGGTCGCCAACATTCTGCAGTGTCACTACAGACCTGCAAACTTCATGTGGCCTTCAGATTATCCCAAGAACAGCATAGAGAGCTTTATGGAATGGGTTTCCAAGGTTGAGCAGCTGCATCCAAGCCTTACATCACCATATGCAATGCAAAGTGTCGAATGCAGTGTTGTAAAGCGGCGCCACTGGACTCTAGAACAGTGGAGACGTGTTCTCTAGAGTGACGAATCACGCTTCTCTGTCTGGCAATCAATTTCAGTGAAAGGAACTCTTAATGCTTCAGCACCAAGAGATTTTGGACAATTTCATGCTCCCAACTTTGTGGGAACAGTTTGGGGACAGCCCCTTTCTGTTCCAACATGACTGCACACCAGTGCTCAAAGAAAGGTCCATGAAGACATGGATGAGCAAGTTTGGTGTGGAAGAACTTGACTGGCCTGCACAGAGTCCTGACCTCAACCCAACAGAACAATTAGAGCGGAGACTGCGAGCCAGGCCTTCTCGTCCAACATCAGTGTCTGACCTCACAAATGCACTTCTGCAAGAATGGTCAAAAATGCCCATAAACACACTCCTAAACCTTGTGGAAAGCCTTCCGGAAGAGTTGAAGCTGCTATAGCTGCAAAGGGTGGGCCGAGATCATATTAAACCCTATGGATTAAGAATGGGATGTCACTCAAGCTCATATGTGTGTGAAAGCAGACAAGCAAATACTTTTGGCAATATAGTGTGTAAATATATATATAAAATAAATGACTGAATATATGCAAATGCACTAGCTTTCATGAATCACAAAAGCAGCTCAATTTTAAAATATGACCTGTTTGTTATTATTTTTTTTTTTTTCAACGGTAGAGGCCCTTTTAGCTGGGGACACTGGGTCCACACAAAGAGCTTAACACAGTTTCCTCTAGTTTCCGCTGCAGTGCCTTGCAGGGCTTTGTGAACTGTAGTGATAAACACCACACTGTGTATATGTATGCAGAGGGCCTAATATGACTCATACATATTTATGTAAGCATACTAGATGCTTTTTTTTATCCTCTAGTGGAGCTTTTCATATATCTGCTTATCTTGCTGCTGTCTTTAACTTCTGTGGTGTCAGCCAAAGAGATTTACAGCAGAGTTAGTCAAAGTTACAATTAAGCGTGGTCAATACCTGGCTTTTTTAGAGGTTGGCTGCCATCCACATAAAATGCAGTTTTACCCCAATACCTTGGTGTAAATGGCCTCAGTTTGGGAACAGGGCCAATTTTGAAGTTCTTAAATTAGAAATAAAAAGATGCAGATGAAAAATAAATGCTTTCTACATTAATATTGAAGTGAGATTTTTTCAAAGAGCCTATATCATGGAAAACCATTTTGAGTTTGATGTAGTATGTAAAAATTGCTAAGTTTCAAAGTATACCCGTCTCCATACAGTTAAAAGTACCACCAATCCATACAGTTAAAAGTACCACCAATCCATACAGTTAGACAGTCCTATTTAGTAGACAGCAGCCTAGCTTGCTCATTCACATATATGTTATAAGCAGTGTCTCAGCCTGGACTGATTTTTGAATGAGGCACACTAAAAGGCAGCCAATCAGAACAGAGCTCATTTACATATTACATATATCAGTCTTAAAGTCCTGTTTAATTGTGAGGGATGAAAGAGAAGTTGAAAAATGGTTATGTAAAAATGAAGTATGAAGTTTTTGGTGCATAAAAAGAGAAACGGGAAGAAAAATATAGAAAATGGGCCCATTAAAAAGGGAGGACAGCCATTCTACTCATAAGCATGGTAATATATCTAAAACACAAGACTTAGACATCCACAAACAAGCTGTAAGACTGATACCACATGAATATGTTTGCGTGTTATTGAGTTTGATGAGGTGACAGTCCCCACCTTGAGGGTGAAAAATGAGAACTGTCTAGCCAGAGAGGCAGCAAATCACCCAGCGCGGCTAATATCCCCACCAAACCGCGCCTGAGAGCCGACGGTTGCCACGCCAAACTGTAATTCCTTAAAGAATCAAAGTGAAGAGGCCATCATTCATGGTGAACGAGACATGTTCTCTCGCCCCAGGCGCCTGATGGCTGGAGTGGTGCATTACATCACGCTCACCACCAAGCCTCAGTGTAGGTAGGCAGAGAATAAAAGTGGTTAGTAACTTCTATTTACTCAGTTTTCTGTACTTTACTGTTGAATTAGTTATATTTTGGTCAATTTATACTTGGCAATACATTTACTACTGCACACAAAACATAAAGGTTGGCTTCAATGTATAGTTCCAGATTTTTTTTTTTTTTTACTAAAACAACATTGGGGTGGCTTTTTAAACTTCAAAAAGATTCTACAAAGATCACACATCAAAAAAAAAAAACAACCCAAAAGGTGTCAACAAGCTTGAAATAATTAAACATAACTTACCACTGCCAAAGTCCTTACAGAAAGCCTGTACACTCAGTGGCCGTTTTGGCAATGCCTCTAGGCAGTTATTTCCAATGATGAAAGATAAGGCTGCTGTCTCTTTGCATAACAAGTGGCCTACAAACCCAAACAAAACATTATCATTTCAAAAACATATGAGGATCACTGGTGAAATCTGACAAGATTTATTTATTTATTTACAAGATAAATAGTTGGTAGCAGGTGGTTCAAATAATGCACAAAAGTGTACTTGTTCAGGTTGTTTTGACTACTGTATATGCCCATGTCTCCACTGTCGAGAACTGTCGCTCTCTAAAGGCATTAAGCATCAAATAAACAAACATTGCTCACTGTCACCCTCTAAAGGTGTTAAACATCAAATAAACAAACATTGCTCACTGTCGCCCTCTAAAGGTGTTAAACATCAAATAAACAAACATTGCTCACTGTCGCCCTCTAAAGATGTTAAATATCAGATAAACAAAAGGTGCTCACTGTTGCCCTCTAAAGGCATTAACATTGCTCACTGCTGCCCCCTAAAGGTGTCATAGCACGAGTCAAAATTATAACTTTATGTTTTTGTAAGCCATATGATGTGTCTCAATAAATGTGAATTCTGCTTTGTTTACAGACATTTGCCTCAACCCACTTTGTTTGTTTCCACAATTTCAAGATGGAAAAATCTACATACAGTGGAAAATAACTGCTGTTATCTTAAAGAAATACAATAAGAGGGCTATGTAGTAATTGTGACAGGCCTAACTCTCACTTTGGAGCTTTGGCATTTTAAATTTCCATATGCTGACAGTTGCTGCAGATCAGAGGGACAGTGAAGGTGGAGTTTGGAGATAAAGCCAGAGAGGCCAGGTTGAGATGGTTTGGACATGTGTTGAGGAGGAATAGTGGATATATTGGTCAAAGAATGTTGGAGATGGAGCTGCCGGGTAGAAGGAGAAGAGGTAGACCACAGAGAAGGTTTATGGATGTAGTGAAGGTGGACATGGAGATGGCTGGTGTGAAAGTAGAGGAGGCAATGGATAGATGGAGGCAGATGATCCGCTGTGGCGACCCCTAAAGGGAGCAGCCAAAAGAAGAAGATATGCTGACAGTTACTAGATGTAGCAGAGTGTTCCTCCACAGTTCTACAGGAATCTCAGCACTCAAGGAATTTTTGGACCTGATCCTTGTTTACACCTACTCAGAATGTTTCTGCTGGGCTAATTTTTGCTTTCATTTGAATGGTCGATGTCAAAGGAGGAAGAATACTTTCACTTGAGTGTGGGTTTCTCTACCCTCTACAGAGGACAAAGAGTGAGCGTACAGGTAAGAAAGACGAGTATATGAACCTCTTCAAAGCTATCAAGGAGGGGGTTCATTTTTTTGCCAACTTCAGTCAAAGCATTGTGGAGATGCCAGAAAGCAAACTCATGGCTTTGTTAGACGGTCTGGCATGCCAGGCTGCAAAAGACTATTTACAGCATTCCTGTTAAGACTCAACTTTAGCTTTCTGCTTTAGCTTTCTAATGAAGCTTACCGTTGGCAGTCTTGACCATGATTCAGTGCCTGGTAATCAGAATGTGATATCTTTCAGAGCACAGGCTTAAAAATAAACGTTCCTAAATAGTACTTGGTTTGGATGGTCCAAAGAAAATGCTTTAATTGGTATAGAAGCCTTATGTCGAGGATCTTTAAACTTCTAGAAAGGTTCTTCACACTCACCTGTCTCATTTATGAAAATGAGAAAAAAATACAAAAAACAAAATCACTGAAAGGTTCTTTCGAGAACCAAAGTATTTCTATGGCATCTCTACAAGGAACCCTCTGCACCTTTTAAAAGCGTTGACTACTTAATGCTGGAGCCCCAGCACCAGAACTTTCTTGGACAAGCTCTCCTGGGGGGCCCAAAATATATTTTTTTTTCCAGGATACATTTTATACATTTTACAAACATACTATCTGGCTATATATTGCTGACAGCACTGCAGTTACCATCCTAATCCAAAGCTGCAATACAATAACAAGACTGTACAGATTAACAGGATTTCAGGCTTCCCATAAACACAACTAACACTGGACCACCCTTTACTATAAAGCTTTTGTGTCCGTTTGTGAAAATGTATAGCCCCCTGAGAAGCTCACATGACCAAGTTAAATTCAGTCAGTTGAGCAAAGCTGATAAAAACTCAAAAACATCAGCAAACCTTAAAACCTAAACAGTCAAGCATCTTAGGCTAAAGCCTACTGCCAAAGTGGGCATAAAATGTTTATGGACCATTTAAATCTTACCTTTGACGACTTGATGTGCAGAAGTAGACATTTGTGTTAGCCTTTTAACACCCATTTTAGTAAAAGAGCATTTTACAAACCGAAATTCAAAAAAGTTGGAACAGTTTGTGAAATGCAAATAAAAACAGAAAGCAGTGATTTAAAAATCCACTTTGAGCTGCATTTAAATGAAAGTGGTACAAAGACATAATATTTCATGTTTTATGTTTTAATGTGCCAAAAAATGACAATTTCGTAGTCTAATAACAGCTAATTCTCTCTCAAATGATCTCAAATTTTAACAAAATGTGTAAAAATTAAGTTTAATTTTTAATTAAATTTAGAATAGTGTTCAGAATGGTGAAAAGGCATTTTGTGTGTTAGAAAATGTTTGAACACAGTCAAACAAGAGTGTGCAGCATGAATTTTCAATAAATTTCAATATAAATGCATCAAATGGAAAGCAGATTTGGACATGGCACAAAAAATTAAAAGAGGAAGGCTGTGCGCGCAATGCAAAGGGACCTGGGCGACCACCAGTATCAGAAGATTGAGCATTTGTGAAGTTTTCTGAAATCAGTTACAAAATCGACATCTCTCAGTATTTCTTATTCGAATTTTGATAAATCTTGTATTGTTCAACATGAAGCCTATTTAAATGTTGTTTGCCTAGGATATTCAGTTACTCAGATATTCACATCTCAAATTATGTCAATTTTTGGGACACCCTGTATTTGAAATTTACACTAATTCTGAAATTGATGCCTGTAACACATTCCAAAAAAGTTGGGACAGGAGCAATTCTAAGACTAGGAAGGTCGGTGAATGATGAGAAAAAGTTAAGAGTGGGGATGTGATCATGCTTGGATTTAAAAAAAGCATCCAGAAAAGGCCTAGCCCATAATGAGCAAGGGCGGGTCAAAGCTAATCACTTTGCCAAAAATGCATCAGAATAAAATGTAAGAGTTTAAAAATAACATTCCTCAGCAAGTGATGGCAAGGAATTTAGGTATTTCACTCTGGATGCATAACAGCATCCAAAAAATTCAGGAAATCTGTAGAAATCTCTTCCATGGACTGAAAGCTTGACAAAGGTTTTTGACTGGGCCTGTGACACAGAACAGCAGAGAATGCTACCTGGTTCCTCCAATAATGTTCGGTAAGGCTTAAGTGGACTAAGTTTAAGTACTTTACTAAAGGATTAACTGAAGATATAAAAGTATCCAATAAACAATATTTAACAAGCATGTCTAACAAACTTCAAATGTCAGTGTTTAAATAAGGCAAATATTGTTCCAAAAAAAAAAAAAAAAAAAAAAAAAATCAACAACAACAAAAGTAGAATGTAAACCACTGCTAGCTTGGCTCTAACATAACATAGCCAAACCCAGAGAAGCGCTAGTAAAATGAGCATTTCCATACTGGTGGTAATTTCATAAGCAAATGCTACTTCAAGAGGCGAAGGTTTCTATGTTAAATACTGCTGTATAATAAAATACATGGCTTGTGGAAGTTCTTAGTAATATGACAAAAAAAGCTTTTTTTTTTTCAATCCATAAAGCCAAAGTCCAAGTTTTCACATCTCTGGAAGCATATACTCCACTAATCAACATTGCATTGCTAATCTCAAATTGACTTGCTTTTGTGGTTTCGGACATTTTATTACACAACAGTGTCTATAAAAATGGACAAAAGATTAAATTCAGCCCTCGGAATGGCTGCCACTACTGTTAGCTATGTTTATATTTGTATTTTTATATTAATATTTATGGCATTTGGCTGACACTCTTATCCAGAGTGACTTACAATTTGATCATTTTTACATAGGTAGGCCAAGGTGGTGTTAGGACTCTTGCCCAAGGACTCTTATTGGTATAGTATAGGGTGCTTGCCCAGGTGGGGATTAAACCCCAGTCTAGACTGTAGAAGGCAGAGGTGTTAACCACTACACTATCCCAAACTATGTGAGATACTTTTGACTATTTCGATAGATAACCAAAAGTTAGATAGCGTCAGAAACTACAAAGCAAGTCTCTGTATGATTACTCAACACAGTTTGATGCAAGTCGTGTGATGATTTAGGCATGCTTTTCATGCTTGTTTAATCTTCTATTATTTCTAGCCTTGAAGCTAAAAAAAGAAATTAACCTCAGACATCAAACATGTCTTGATTTATCGACTACATCCGGGGTAAAATTGAAATGGTGTAAATTAGATTATTTTGGCAAAAAATCCAAACTGATATTTTGGTTGTCTGATGAAATCAAATGCCTTACAGAGCTGTTGTGCTATACACTGTGCAGTAATACAAGCCAGAGTAAGAAAAGACTTCCTCTACCTTCATTAGAACCTGCAGTAGAAAGAAAAATGAGGATGTACCAGGACATACAAGAAGGTTTCTTTAATAAGAAATTAGGCGCCTTTCACCCTCTTGGAATGAAACATTTTAAAAATCTTGTGAGAAAACTTAATTCTTCAATGCCCAAAATATTAGAAGGTTTTGAGGAGAGACGTCTGAACACAAGCAGAGGGAATCAGCCTCAAATAACTGGTGCAGTGCCAAGTTTTTATATGCCAGTTTTCAAAAGTCTTTTAGGCTAAAGCAACTTCCTGTGCACAATCCCTCAGCTGAATTGTGTTTACACTGAAAAACATGATGAATGCTTAGTTCAAGGTGCTGTGGTTGTGCTGAAACGTATAATTGCCTACTTGGTTAGAAAGCAACACGCGTTTTCAACTTGAGAACCAACCTGTTGAAATCACTCTGGTTTTCTCATCTTGGTCAGCATTACTGCATCCAGTGCTGAACCCAGGGCGGTCAGCAAGAAGGAGAGATCTAGTAGGCGACCTTCAAGATGAAATTGGTTTTGTGCTCATTCCCAGATCTCATCTGAGCTTTCACTCCCCATTTGTTCGCAGCTTCATGCCTGTAAAATTCCCCCCAGATGTTCCCTCAGGCCTACCATCACACCCTCCGAGACAGCCACCATTTGTTAGTACACGAAGGCTTCGACTGCATGCCAAGCTCCTCAGCTGCCTGTACTGAACTCTGGCCCTCTGCTCGAAATTAGCCTGGAAAACCACGAACTCCATTTTACAGGAATGGGAACAGAATTTGAACAGATTTACTCGTCGTTCTGCCACAGAGGACACCTTCTGTCACACTTGGTACTCTGTACACAAATACCACGTACTGCGGGGCACTGAGATCCTAAGACCGAGCCAGTCAGTCAGTCAGAAGCAGAACCTGCCCATATGACACATTTACCTAAACAGCTTTGGTAACAGCAGAAAAGCTTTTAATGGCTTATATTTCGAAAACAATGGCTATCCGATTAGCTAGGCTAGCTGTTATAGCTACGTGACTGCTGATACAATTGCATCGCTTTCTTCTGCTAGCAGGCTGGTTAGCATGCTAAAGGCTAACAAAAATAAGAACAGGGAGACAAACCAGTTATCAGCACAAACGCTGTGTAGACCATGACCAAACTTTATTTATTTATTTATGGGAAATGTACATGGCTATCCGATTATGTGCGACATATCCAACTGGTGAGTCAAAGTGTGTGAGGGCTTTTATATTATATTATAATAAAGGTCTCCCACACACACAAATTTTTTATTTTATTTATTTTTTTTGCTGATTCTGACTACAACTTGCAATGAGTACGAATGCCAGTCACTGTTTATGTAACCCTAGATTTCTCTCTGCCTTACTTGTGCGGTCCATAAAATAAGTAGCACAACTTCTGGAGAGCATGGAAAAATCTCTCACTGAGCACATTAACACCCATCAGTCACACTGGCGCGGAATCAATCCCCCTCACCTTTTCAGACCGCAAATTCAGCAACTAGGGTTTAAAATATAGCAGCATGTTGGTTATTAACATGAATAAGAAATATTTGTCTTGGATCTTCATATATTCTGTGACTAGTTTCTATAGGGAACTTCACTGGTTTCAAAGCCTTTTATCAGCATTTGGCAATGGCAGCGCTGATATTTAGTCTTGTCGCTAAACGATGGCTGTAATCGCAGTTAGGACAAATAGGAAATGGTGCTTTTTAGTGACATGAATAACGGGGTTGAGATGCAAGAGGTTGCTCACAGTAAAGGGCTTAATGATGGTGATGCAAGAGCGCCTCCAAGTGGAATGAAGAGCATCTGCAGGGCAGTGCCTTCGCAGCTTTTGCTCCCAGGATCAAGGAGACGCAAACAGGACAATGCCAAAAGCTACAGGAACTGGGTCCTGGAAAGTGTAAAAATATCCACAAGCAGATTTTGGATTAGCTGAGGCTGTGTGATTGAAAAACTTCAATGCAGGCGTGCTGGACAATAAGGAAAGAAACAAAACAATAGCCAACAGTCTTTTAAGATATTTATTTAAAAAATAATCTGTAGAAAAACTTTACATAAAAATATCCAAGGACAAAAAAATGCAACCCCCACAAAACCATATTTACTTCAGGTTACATTCAAATATCACCTTTTTGAAGATGACATGTATTTGGCCCACATGAATACTTTCCGTGGGAACACGGCTGAAGTAAAGAGTGAGTTATCCATGTGGTCAGCCATGTTTCCTTCAAGTCCATGAAGTGGAAAGCTGGATTCTCCAGCAGTGTATATGTACCAAGGTCGACGAGGAAGCCACTTTTGGGGGTGCTAGAGACATGAAATGGCTGAAAATGTGTTACACAGCTGGGCATAGTTTAAGATGGTCTTTGGGATGAACTTAAATAAAAAATAAAAATAAAATTGAGTGCTCTATGGAATATTTGGCAAGACAGTTCCTTTACTAATTCCTTTACTATTTATATATTAAAAAGAAAAAAAAAAAAAAAAGAAAAAGAAAAAAGTACATGATCTCACCGTCAAGATGAAGATCACTTACCATCCTGTACCAGAGTGTTTACTATTATAGTGGCATGAGTGTAGATAATGACAAATTGGCAAGGACAACTTGCCTCTGTAAGCAAATAAATATCGAAATACACTTTGCATAGAACACTGGTAGAAATACTGCATGGTGCTGGATCTAACTGGCCTAGTAGTACGGAAGTAGACTGAATGGGCTAAAATTTGGCACTGGAACAAGCTGCGCCATCAACAAAGTCTGTTCAGGAGAATTTTACAGAAGTCATAATAAAACTGCAAGCCATACTTTTGGCAGTTTCTACCCAAAAATTAAAAAAGGAAGCAAAAAGATTACACAGTTGGTCATTTGTTTGTGTACCTTGCATTACTCGACAGAACGAGAAGCCGACAGCGTAAGATTCCATAACGGAATCACTAATTAGTCTTGCCTCTGGGCAAGCAAGAAGCAAACCTTTTTTGGAGGTCCCTTATATATAATAATAATAATAATAATAAAAAAAAAAAAAACCCACACCAATTGAAATGGACTAAAGGACATGCTCGCTTCATTCTCGAGCTTCGACTCAAAGTAAAAGTGACAATGAGACATCAGTAAGACTTAAATTAACCCCAGAAATGTGCCCTAACCCAACTAATCAGCTGGCCACAAAAACACATTAGCAGTGAGTCACAATTCTGACCCAAAATAAAAAGTCAACATTAATCAAGTATAAAAATCAAGAAGAAGTGATTTGGTACGTTGCTGGCTGTGAAAAGACGAGACGTGGGCTATAACATAAGGAACACTTGGTCGATCAGGCCTCCGGTTGTAGTAGCCATAGGATTTTGGCACAGAGCAGTTTAAGAACAATGGCTCCACCTGCTGGTGCGGAAGCTGAAATGCACGTATGGCAGGCCGACACAGAGAGGACGTCTTACGGAATCGAGTACATAAATAGGGTTTTAGCATGCGCAAAACCACATGGCTCACGGAAACGTTCATGGTTTGGATTTGAACATGCTAAAATGTTATGCACATAAGAGCATCAAATAAACCTCACCACAGTCTTAACATTCATTACATAACACAAATGTAAACTTTGACAAACATTAAATTAAAAAAAAAAATGAACTAAAAATTCCAAATAAAAAACACCCATATTGCACAAGTTATACTAAAAATTATTCCGAGTACAGCCTGGCTGTGTTGAAAAGTTTAGTGTGCACCACAAACAGAAACCCAACTTTAACTTCTACCAAACATAAAAAGCTACAGCCACCAGACAACACAAAAAAGGTGGAGGAGGAAGGGTCAAATAAAAAAAAAAATTAAAAATTAAAAAAGGTGAACAGTGATTACATATAAACAAACAAGTACATCCAAACAGCCAGTCAGTCACGTTAGATGCAAACGCTGTGACCTGGAGATCAAAACCACATGCGCCAGAGAGCGGGGAGAGGGTTTCGCGGCCACCTAGGAAGGAACGAAGTGCTACCTTTGAGCCGTGGCAGAAGTGCAGGCTCTATCTGCTAAGGCTGGAGGGTGCTGTGTCCCTCCTGCGGCGGCGCCAGGTGTTGCGGTTGTGCTGTGGAGGAAGAGCTCGGGGTCCAGGCATTACTCCAGGCTCGAAGTTGCTGGCGTGCGGCGGCCCCTTCAGTCCGAACCTCTGGCCGTTATTAAACTGCAGGTGGTAGGGGAAAAAAAAAAAAAAAGCTCTATTAATGCACACAAGCACAGGACCCTCTTCAGCAAGTATCCCTTCACAAGCTTGAACTAATCATCTATTTGAAACATTTAAATCACATCAACTCACACATTAACAACTTTTGTTCTTCGATCAGCAAGATCAAAGACTAAATAAATAAATAAATAAATAAATAAATAAATAAATAAATAAATAAATAAATTCCTTGCCTCTGGCAATAAATTAGGGCTGAATATGGATAGAACAGAAGCTTGGTTGTATTCATTAGCCCATAGATAGGCTAGGCCAACAGTCAGGACTAGGTGACACTACATGGATTCCCAATGAGTGTGCGATGTATTTGCTTAATGCATGCAGGCTACTGCAATGAGAGAATACTGATAAACAATACAAAATTATAAATTGTCAAACCAATAACTCTGCACTACAGAATACTACATTCGTAGTACAACAAAAACCATCAAACTCTAGTTTTAGGCCAGAATACCTGAAGGTAGCTGCATATTACATTACTGAAAACACCTAAAATTTTTTTTAAAAATTTTCACAAGGTTTTGCTAACTGATGTATAAGCCAGCTTTCGATTAAGGTCATTCTACAGCAGTGTACATGAAAAGCCTGATAAACACCCAAAAGAAACATTACATCGAGCTCGTCACACTAACTGATTCATTTCTTTAATAATAACAGCCAGCAACAAAAGCAAAGCACTAATAAAGAGCCATTCCAGCCAGCTAAGTGACATTAAGGCAACACCTAAAGCAGGAGAGGCCTCCTTACCTTGGCAAAGTGCTGGTGGTGAGGGCCCGAAAGGGGGCTGAGGTAGACAGGGGAGGCCACTGGAGTGGGCAGCCGGTATCCAGCACTAAACGGAACACACCTGTCCACACACGCTGGTCTCCCTGGCAAAAGTGGGGGAACCACCACATTGGGAGGGAGCGATTTTCGCAGCTGAGAGAGACAGAGAGAGACCGAGAAATTATAAAGTCAAGGAAAATTGCATAAACCGAAACAAAATGAAGCAGTGAGTAGCTAGCGCCAGGCTTTACACGCATACAAACTGAAAATGAGCAGCTACCGCTGCTTGTTGAGAGCTCTTGACAATTGAGGTTTCAAAGCCATAAGCAATTTACACCATCACTTTGAGACTAAACATCATGTACAAACTTTAATATAGTCATCTTCATTATCTCTTGAAATGAACTATTCTTGACAGGACTGTACAGCCAAAGTGGGGCAGGGGCACCTAAAGGAACTCCCCCAAGAACTCTCCTCTTCTGCCCTTAATTTAGGTTTGCACCCTAGATCTACACCTAAGCAGCACAGCTCTTCAGAGGTGAAAGTAGATTTCAGGTAAAAGTTTGTTACTATGTTAATAAAGCAAGATGCTATTCAGCTGGACAGAATTAGGATCATAGTGAGATAGTGCTGTCCCCAGTCATTGCTGTGAAAGTCCAGCAGTCCTACCTGTCCCTTGGATGAGGAAACCGTTTCAGAAGGATTTGCCCCGTTTTGTGTCCTCTGCTGCATGCTGGGCAATGTGGATTCTTGGAAAGCTTGAGGCTGCTTGGTTCCACATGGAACAGAGTCAGAGTCCTGGAAAAATGAGGGAAAACACTCCATCTCTCTTCATGGCTCTTGACACCAATGTGAGCAGTCAGAGCAGAAAGCATCTGAACTTAAAACCCGAACTAAGCAATACCGCTCTTACATGATCGTTTTTAGATGTATGATCAGCCAAGATCGGAATCAGCTCATTTTTCCTTTCGATCCACGCAATCAGTCTGTTTATTTTTATTGCAATTGTACTAGATAAATAAAGTGAGCTAGGCACATGCACTAGCGCTGTATTTAAAAATGCACCTGTACCAAAATATTATAACGTAGTTTATGCATAATCTGCCTCTCAAGTATGAACCGTGTACAATGTGTCCGAGACACATTCAGAAATAGACAGGGACGCGTATGACCACATAACCTTTGTAGTATGAAGTAGGCCTGGGTGATACCTAAAATAATCAGCACAATATTTTATAATTAAAAAAAAAAAATTATATTGCTTATCGATAATGTTGCAACAGCCCTTAAATTTATACGAACAGGGAGTCGTATGGAAACTTTTGTCTTACAATAAATGCAGCAAGAGGCTGACAAATATGGGTTGTCCCTTTCCTCCAGCCACGAAATATCACGTGGTCAATGGAGATGCATGACACATGGAAATGCCAGGTGTGAATGGATACATGTCTCGCTGTCCACATTTAAATAGAAGATTGAATGAATGAAAGAATGAAAGACAAGAACCATTACACAAAATGACAGCAAAACAGTATTAAGGAAAATTGTTTGTGGTCAATCTATTTGCTTTCCATGGATCACGTGACTAACTCTCTTCCTCGTGACTTTGAGCAGCAATGGTCTACTATATAACAAATTGAAGTTAGTGGGTACTCTGACCCACTAATATAACAAAGTTTACACATTTTGTATCTTTTTAAACTTGCTGGTATCTTGTGTTTCATAAGCAGTTTCATTGCATTTCTAGTGAATGTTACCAAAAACAGGACTTCAGAACAATGAGATCAAAAAGAAACACAAAAGAACTCTGCACACTTACAATGTCACTTCCTGACAAGGAGCAAACAGAGGAAGAAGAGGACGAGGATGACGGCGAGGAGTGCTGCTGAGGGCTGGACAGAGACATGATGGAATCAGCACTCTGAGGAGATGATGAGTCTCTCTGCTGCTCCTCTGAATCACCTCCGAGCTGAGCAACTGTTCAACACAGTTAAAACAGTGATTTAAACACAAAGCCATTTCAGAGAGTCAGTAATTCTGGTGAAATGCAAAAAGAGAAAGTCAAATGAACTGTTCAATCTTTTTTTTCCCTTCTCTTTACTTTTTTTACTTTAACTTATCCAATTAACTTAAAAACAACCAAAAAGGAGATGGTTGTGACTTCCATTCTGAAATGTGTTTGCTGTAAGTCGATTTTATAAAAACTGAACTCACGACCGTGGTTTATTTTGGTATTGTGTCCATTTGCCCATTTCTTGATAATCCGCTCCCTGTAGTCAATCACCTCCTGGGTCAGTCTGATTATCCGGCCTAGTGTGCTAAAGGAAAAAATAAAGATCATTAAAGACCATTCAACACAACTACTGAATTTCTATCCACATCAGAGAGGAAACTACCATCTTCAGTTTGTATTCACTTGAATGTTGAGATGAAAAGGACACAAAAAAGCCAACACAGGATAACATTTCCAAATATATAATAATAATAATAATAATAATAATAATAATAATAATAATAATAATAATAATACATTGCCAACTTAAAAACAGTGGTGGGCATCTTGAAGCTTGATTCTTGTCTCCTATTTCTACAGATAACAGCATGCTCAAGTACTTGACTAACCAGTGTGTAAATACTTCATACAAATTTCTTCATTTTGATTTACTATATGAAATTTACGACAAAATTAAACTGCTAACAACTACGCTAATGTATATTTGTGTGGAGATCAGTACAGCTGATTTATTGCCACACAAAGAAATAACATCAAAACAGTTTTAATTATTTGGTAAAACATTTACCTCTTTTTATGTACTTCATAGATTCTTATTTACTTTTCACTCAAGTACATTTTTAGCTTCATAATTACGTTTTTAATCAAGATTTTGATACAGTTCCCATACTCTGATTTTCTGTACTTCTTTTTACTCCTGTATACAGTCCCTGACAGAAGTTCTGTCGCTTATCCATATTGTGGAAACAAAAGCTTATAACCTGACTAAATTCATCCATTGGTTTTAGAAATGACTCCTATGAAAGCTGAAACCCTCCCAAATGAGGTTTAATTTATGAAAATAAATTTGCTTCACTGCAGAAATATTGATCATTTAATGAGCACAGAAAGGTCAGATTTTGGCAAGACAAAAAGTTGTTGCCCACAGAAAGAAATGTGAAAATCAAAAAATAATTTACTACAAATACAAAAGATATTTTTATCACATTGGTGAATGACGTTGTGGTGCTATTAGAGCCATATTTGATAAAAAGGCCTGCATCCATGCGGTTCGACGATGATTCATACAATTTATTGATGAAGTCATCAGGAATAGCAAAGAATGCAGTCTTACATGCCTCCCAGAGTTCAAGATTCTTTGGTTTTGTCTTCCAAGCTTCTTTCATCCTACCCCAAACATGCTCAATGATGTTAATGTCTGGTGACTGGGCTGGCCAGTACTGGAGCACCTTTATCTTCTTTGCCTTGAGGAACTTTGATGTAGAGATGGATGTATGAGATGGAGACCATCCTGCTGCAAAATTTGACCCCTTTTATGATTGGGAATGTAAGAGGTAGCTAATATGTCTTGATATTTTAGGCTATTGATATTGCCTTCCACCTTGCAAAGGTTTCGCACAGCCCCATACAATGTAACCCCAGACCATGATCTTTCCACCACCAAACTTAACTGTTTTCTGGGTGAATCTTGGATCCATACGGGCTCCAGTAGGTCTCCTGCAGTATTTGCGGGGGCTGTGGTGTAATTCAACTGAAGATTCATCTGAGAAATCTTCTGCCACTTTTCCAGCGTCCATACGTTTAGCAGGCTGTGGGCCTTGGCAAATGCCACACAGTTTTTTTTTTAATTGCCTTTTGTTTAGTGCTGGCTTCTGGGCACTGATTCAACCATGAAGGCCATTTCGAGTTCTGTTCTAGTTGACACAAGGACTTGAGGTGACCAGGCTGAGAGGGGCTGGCTTTGGATTTTCTAACCAACAAACGTTCCTCCTGAGCAGTTGTCTTGTGGGGTCTACTGGACCTGGGCTTGTCAAAAATATCTCCAGTCTCTTCAAATCTTTTTTTTAATTCTTTGTACTCGACGCTGAGGCACATTGAAAGGTGCCAGCCACCTCTGCAGTGGATCTGGTCTTCAGCCTCTTGATAATCAAGGCTTTGGTCGCAGGGTGGATCTTTGGCATGTTGTCAGAGGTCAAGCTGCAGTTCAAGTGAAGGTCTGGGGTGCTGGGGTTCTTTTTATACATACCCACTAATTAACCGATCAATTCGTGAGCACAGGTGAGGCTGTAAACTAGGATTGGGTGCATTATATGACAAGGCGACAAACCTTGACTTGCCAAAATCTGACCTTTCTGCGTTCATTAAATGATCAATATTTCTGCAGTGAAGCAAATTTATTTTCGTAAATTTCATATGAGTCATTTCTAAAACCAATGGATGAATTTAAAGTCAGGTTATAAGCTTGTTTCCATAACATGGATAAGCGACAGAACTTCTGTCAGGGACTGTATTACAGCATATCAGCCAGACTGTTGTATCCAGGTAAATGACTATTTCACCTTTAACCGTTGGGTTAGAAACTGACCTTTCCATGTCTTTGTTGGGATAGGAGCGGGCCAGGGGAGAGACGGCGTGACTCAGGACAATGTAAGCGTAGTCAAACACCTGCTTAACCTGCATGGCACCGTAAGAGCTGCGACCTACATCATTACCTGAGACAGACACACATAAGAGAACTAACCATCTATTAAGCCCACAACTCTTATCATGCACATAACTACAGCAGACGCTAATGCAGGAATGGAGATTTCTGTTTGACTAAATAGAGATTCATTATAACCATATCAGGGACTCTTAAACAAACACTTCAAAACACACACCTTGTGAGCTTGGGTCCTCGATACACAGCATTGAGGGTCTATATCCATTAGTCATGGCCTTCATCATCTCTTCCTTGGCAAGGTACGCCCCCCCATTCTTCACACGGATACCTGTCTTCAGGTAGTTAAAATTTCTACCATACAACTCAAAGAATTCGATGAGCAAAATGCCTAGATTGATATTAGAGCTCTTGCAGTCGATTCTGGGGTGGAGCTGAAACACAGAACAGTAAGGGGGGGTTGGATTAAGGTCTAAATCAAGTTTTAAAATGAGTTGTCTGCACGTAAAAAGCTGGATGCATAACTGACATGGGAAATTTATTGGTATTGACCGATGTGCTACAAAATAAGTACAATTATATAAAATAAAGCAAAAACAATCAGATATCTGTTTATATCTGACATTTTAAAAATCTGATGATGCATTTATTGTGCTGTGCAAGAGCAGAATATCTAGACTATACAAGGCTACTGCGACCATGTCAGAAGTCATTCATTTTACTGCCTTTGTAACCCTATGAGATCTGGACCCAGTTTTATAATTAAAATCTTATAAATGTTTATGCCTCAGCAGAATTTTCGTTAGCAGCACCAGCCCACAACTCTCAATCAGTTCATACCTGCTCAAAAGCATGCTTTAGCCATTACCAAGATTAAACAATAAAATATTTTATCCAAAAACTGATTTAAATTACAGATTAGTGGTTCCAACCTTTGAGCCACAGTAACCAAGACTGTAAGGTCCCAGAATTCAGCTTTTGACAGTCCCAAAACAAGCAAAAGGCCATTTGGGGAACATGCACAAACATTGATGTTGGGGCAAATATTTTCAGACACTCTTATTAACTGACTGATTGCAAAGTCAGCAAAGCAGCAGCCCCATTTCCAAGTTATTGCTGCGTTGTCTGTCAAACATTTAGGTCAAACCACTAGTGCTAACAGACTAAACCGTTCAGTAGTACAAAAGAAACCTCCGAATGACACAGAAGTACCTCTGATAACATTCTATTATTTAAAAAAAAAAAAAAAAACTGGCGTTACAGTATTTTCAGTGCAGACACGTGTGAAAACTGACGAGACAAATACAGACCAATTTAAATCAAGTTTTCTGAAAACCATGTTTACATTCATTACAACCCAGGAATCTTTTACGTTTGACTGGCTAATAAAGCGATAGGTACTCATGTTTGATAAGGAAGCGGTTTAATCCAAGATAGTGACCCCTTCAAACGAGCCAACACTCAAGTTAAAGCCAAGATAACATTGGAGCTAGTCAGAGCAACTGAGAAGCTGCTGAGGACGACTTTTGTATGAAAGTCTTAAACTTTAATGAAGCAATACAAAGAATGACAAGTGCATTTCTATTTATGTTTACCTTGCAGAGTCCTTGCAGTTAATATGTCTGATTTATCAAGTTAACAGCAGCTAAGCAGCAGAAAAACTGACTTATTTAGGTAACTGATCTGAACGTTTGTCATTACATTTCTTATTATAATGATTAAACTTTCAACTTCAGCAAAATAAATAAATAAATAAATAAATAAATAGTATTTAAAAAAAAAAAAAACCAAATCAGTACTACCTTTCAGATGATCAGGCATTATACATTCCTCACCAACACCTCTTAACCATCTCTTCTAATAATTCTGGCTAATTAGACCATTTAGAGATGGCTGTGACTGGATTGAGAAGCATATTAATATACATCTTGTAAATGGTCAATTGTAGAGCAAATTGCCAGCACTAATTAAAAACAGAAATGTCTTTATCCAGGAAAAAGTATTCGCGGGACAGAGCTCTTGTTAGAGTTAAGAGAAAATGGCAATAGAGAAAACGTTTTGGTTCTTGTTGTTCTTGACTCTTGGCACAGTCAACCACAACTTCCTAGGAAAGCACCCTGAAAATTATACTATAATTTCTGATACAGTTCTAATCTGCTTTTGAACATCTGATAAACATGGAGTTTTTCAGTCTTGCTAAACAGAAGCATGATGTACTCTATGGGATGCCCCAGAGTTCTATAATTGGCCCATTGTTTTCCCTTGTGCACTGAGAGACATGGGGATATGGAGTCAACTTAAAAATTGATAACTGCAACAATTTGCATAATTAATATATTACAAACCATGTTCCTCATGTAAAGGTATTGATGATGTGTCCTTGAGGGCAACAACCTATGTATATGCCACCATTTGATAATGCTCACACAATACATGGAATTGGTTTCCATAGCAGACTATTCAGTTATCCTTAGTTACATTATTTACAGACTGACTCAGTGTCCAGCTACAAATTATTAGCTGAATGGTAATATTTTATACTGAATGGTGGGAGGGGGAAACTGAGGGGGACTTTGCTTGCTGGCACTAAGGGGGGGTATTGGAAATCCACCAATATGTAAAGCAAAGAGTGAAATGTGATTTAAGAAAAAGAAAAAAAAAAGAAAAAGAAAAAAAAAAAAAACCATTAAAGTCTCCAGAACCGCATTCTTTCGCATTAGAAACATTTCACACACTAGACCTTTCCTTTCACTGCAAGATTCCAAGAGACTGGTCCATGTTTGCCAAACTAGGTCATCGCAAGTCATTGCTTACTGTCTATTTACAAACTTGCGCATAATGATGTAGCCAAAGTTTTAACAAGGACCAAAAAAAGGAGTCATCTACATATTTGCATTGCTGTTATCCTTTTGTTGTCTACATCTTCATACTGTTCTCTCAATTTCTCATTTCAGCAGTTTGACCTTTGGTTTGCACCAAGTTGTGTACTAATACAATAGAAGTGATGCATAAACTACATAATGCAGTGTTTGTGTAGTTTTCCAGAACAGAGCTTGTAAGGTAAGAATAGAACATGACTAAAAGTAGGCAAACATCACTTCCAATGTGTTGCATCCCATCTACCATTGAACAGGAGCACAAAACTGTTTGGCTATGAAAACCATTAAAGCCATTCTTTAGCGGTGAAATTTGATTTAGTTTCTCAGCAAGGCAGTCAAAGTGCCACAGATGGATATTTGCCCCAGATGGTATATAGGAGGAGACCTGTCACCGATTGGAACCTGAATGAAAACGCTTGTAAGTTTGTGTGTTACTGAGCCAAAACGATGAGATTTTATCGCAGGTTTTAAATACGTTTTTAAAACTATTTAGATTTCAGTTTTGTTTTTTTGAGTGGACAGACTTCTCTATATGGACTTTGTATTTGCTTACAACTGCATGCAGTTGAGATTCACCAGGATTTTTTTTCCCCCTCCCTCACCTGTAAGAAGCTGATGGCCATTAAAATGAGGCAGTAGGAACTGATGCCTCCAGTGAACACTTCATTTAGATCTCTCTGCAGTAGGAACTGCTTCAAAACAAAGATCAGGTATGGCAGCACTGAGTATTTCTGAGAGACAGAGACAGAGACAGAGAGAGAGAGAACAAAAATTCATCAGATGCATTTTTTGAATTCTAAAAAAGTGACTTTGCTTCATAATCAGTACTCCCAAAGGCTGCAAGAGGAATTAGGTTTTTCAATGAAACAAAAAGCTTACTAAGCATCACCAGCTAAAAACAGGACACGGCATCTTCTATATAAAAGATATCATAATATATACAATTATAATTTAATATAAACAATTTCTCAGTATATCATTCAGCAGACAACTCTACTGCACTGAAGTTACTATTCCGGACTGAAAATAAAAACTTACCTTCAGGTTTTCCTTAATAAAGCATGCAGCTTTGACTCCACTCTCTACATTAAAGCTGATGTCCACTTTCACCTCCGTTTTTGTGTCAGTGAGTTTAATTATAGGAACCTGCGGAGAACACCCATCCATTATTTTTACAATGGGACTGTGTTGTACTGTTATGGTAACCTGTCATATGTAGTAGACTTTCAATTTTCACAGACAATAAGCTTGATGTGGTTCCCTGTACATAGAAAAAGAACAGAAGTGCTGAAGCAACTGGTCACTGGCTTCTATTATTAGTGTGTTGAGTAACTGGGATTTCTGTTCTTTTACTAAGTACAAAGACATACACCGCAATTAGGTAAACACAACAAATCAAAGCTTTTGGCCCAAGTGTGTAGCTTTCTGAAGTATTTTAAATTCGGAAGACTTACTGTAGCTTTATCCAGTATTTTGATGGAGAAAGGCTCGACAAAGTCCTGCTGCCTCAAGGCCTGGTCAAGCTGCTGTAGAGGAGGCCGCTCCCACTTCCCAAACACCACCAGGTCAATGTCACTGTCAGATCAAAGAAAGAGGTGATTACTAATAACTGTTTATTAAACAACATACATATAAATTAACAAGATTTTAAATGAGATTCAGTTCATCACCTTGTTGGGAGATATAGTCCATAACTGAAGCTGCCATAAATACGTACCTGAATAAAAAAATTAAACTGTACATTAGATTTTAAAGAGTCATTCATTTGACAGCTAACAGATCTGAACATCTGAAATCCGACAAGGGCATCATTTTGGCTAGAAAACTTAGAAAGTGAGTGATGTTAAAGAATACCACGACCGCTCCTACTACCTTGTGGTTGTAGTTCTACAGCAATAGCTATGCTACCAGCTATCTAAATCACAGACTGCTTGTGCAAGCATCACCACAAACCCTCCACCTCATTAAATACAGGACAGGATGAAAAACTACCACATGATGCATCCTTTTGGAAGAAAAGCTGAAGTGCATGTGGCTGTAAGACAACACACTGGCAAATGCTGAAATGGAGCATTTTCTCTTGCGCTTGTCAACTTCAACCTCCAATGCTTTTCACTTTGGCTCAGAGAGGCCTACAAAACCACTGCAAAGCCACATCGAGTGGTGCCATAATACTGCACTTTTCTGATATATATTCAGTACAACTTGAGGAACAACTGAAATTAATCTGATCATGCTTCAACTACTCAAACACTACCCCACAGAAAGAAATCCAGTCCTGTAACAGATCTATACTAAAGTGCCTTGCTCTCACTGCGTTTTTAGCTTATAGCTGTATAAGCTTAAATGTTTTTTTTTTTCCTTCCAGAACCAAACCACCCTTTTCCTGCCAATATTAGCCCAATACTCTTGCTACTGTATGCCATCTCTATCAGATGATCTAGCTTCAAGAGGCTTGAAGTGGCAAGGCTAAAGGCTCACCAACTGTAAGAAAACCCCAAGTTCTCCTTCTGTAATTATCAGAGATAGCACTCAGTATCAACAGAGAAAAGTGAAGCAAGCCAATAGAGACTATTAAAAGATCTGACCTAAAACCTTTTTTACGTGCAAGTAAGAAAACCCGAGTACTAGCATTAGCATCATTTGATATGAAAAAATGAATAAAAGTAATTATTTTTATCTGTACCAAACTTAAAATCTATTGCAAGCCATCTGAAAAGAAGGTTCAAATTGCAGCTCCCACAAAAGTTACTGAAGCTTGGTACACAACGGACATACTGCATCAGCTTCCAGAGCACATAATCTCAGGCCCAAGCAGTGTTACCCACGTTAGCTGTAGGCCACAGGCTTTTTATCACAGTCTCAACACGGTTCACCACATCTCTCCTCATTGCCTCTTCCTCCGGCCGCGGGGACATGAAGTGGTAGAAGTCCACTATCTCTTCATGGAGCCTAGAGGAAAATGAACAGGACAGAGGCAGGTGAACAGGAGCACTGAGCCCACCCAGCCTGGCAAAAAGGCACAGATCAGGAGGAGATGCTCTTCACAAATCACTAAAGGTGAAAAGCAGAAATTAAAACTTCAGCACCCTGAAGGAACGGTGGAGGAACCTCCAACAGTACCAATATTTTAACGACAAAGCACAACACGGGCATGGATAGCCCCACGTAGGTTTCACTGCAAGGTGGCTTTCTTGATCCTGAATTGCAGGTAGAAGCATTTTGCATTGGCTGAAATAATGAAGGGTTAAAGGGAAAGTTAAGCTAAAGCATTAAGGCTGCATCTGGTGACCAGTGAAGAGCTCAGACTGATTAAACGTGCGCTTCCAGCAGCAGTGTGTCAAAACTCGGACTTAGTATCTCAAATTAACTTTCTCCACATCTCAGTATCTCGACATGTCTTGTGTTTTTAACAACTTGACTTACTTAAAAGTCAAGAATTACTTAAGACTTAACTCGTTATTTTGGTATAGTTTCATCTTAGTATGTTGAGGTTTTGATTCAAGTCATTATTTCGAGATACTGAGTCCAAATTTTGCCATGCTGCCATAACCAGAAAAGGAAAGAGAAAAAACCAACACGACATGTTGGGTGTTGCTGCTCTATCCGGCGGGACTGGACTTCCACGGCGACCTACAGGGTCTGGTGGTGGCGAGGGGGGTCAGAGACCGAGCTCACCCGTTAATACTGGGGCTGTATCGTCTCGTCTTCCACGGTGTCCCTGAACAGAAGTGGTTGGCGTTGGAGCTGGAGAGCAGGTAGGTGATGCCGTAGGTGCTGGCTTTGTTGTCGCTCTTCTTTCTGGCCTGGTGGTGGTTCTGCTGGAGGTCTTTCGAGGGGACGTGCCGGTGGAAGTGTGGTTGCAGAGATGTGTGGGGATGGAGCTGCTGCTGCTGCTGGTGGCGACGGTGATGCAGGTAGTTGTTAATGTTGTGCAAATGCTCGACGAAATCGAAATGAAGTTTGGCTAAAGTTCCAGAGGAGTCCGACTTGGGACTGTCCGTTTCCGAGTCGGCGGACTCGGTCGGGGACAGAGAGCCGTCCTTCTGGGGAGCCTTTATCGCGCCGTTGGCCAGCTCGATCACGCCGCAGGAGTCCACCATCGGGCAGAAGCCGGAGGAGACGGCGCTGCCGTTAGCGAGGTGATGGTGGCCGGAGAAGCACGGTACCGGCGGAACCACGCCGGGGCTGTTCTTCGAAAAACTAGACGCCATGGTGGGTGAGCCGGCCCGGTTCGTCCCGGTCCGGAAGCCCTGCGAGGTTTCCCACACCCGCATCCACAGAGCGTTAGCAGGTCCCTTCTGCTCGGGCTGGATCCAGGTGAGCCTCGGGTCCATCAGAGCGAACGGCTCCGAAAGAGAGAGGAAAACGCACACAAACAAAACGACCCAGACACTGGAAAAACACTCGCCTGGGGGATAAAAGCCGACGCCTGGGGGAGTTTCAGGAACCGCGAAGAGGTTTAAAAAGCGCCGAGCAGAAGCGGGGCTAAGAGTCCGGAGTAGCCGCTAGCCGAGCTGTGCTAGCGGGTTACAGCGCTGAATGGCTCCGCTCCGTTAGCACTCCAATATGGCGCAAGAAGAGTGTGTAAGAGTGAGTGTGTGCTTCTCCGTGTGTGTGTATGTGAGAAAGAGGGGGTCTGGAGCCCGTTGTGCGCATGTGTGGGATTTTTAAACTCTTTCTCGAACACACCCACAACACTGAGACCTTCCCATGCAGACAGTCGGAGGACCCAGCCCGGCGGAAAAGACCGAGCTTCGATCTCACGATCTGATCATCAGACTGCAGATCTGAGGGTGGGCTCACCGCCTAGACCTCCACTTATGACACGAAAGCCTCGTTTATAAAGGGTTTATGTGAGGGTTTCCACAGGGCTGTCATGAGTCTAACGTTTCCTCTCAGAATCGCTCTTACAGTGATCCGTAACAGGCTTGTACAGTGGCGTACGGACAAAACTAGGCCCCAGTTCAAAATATGAACGCCCACCAGAAACACTGTCAAAAAACTATATACATACACACATATATATATGTGTGTGTGTGTGTGTGTGTGTGTGTGTAAACACTATCAAAAATACAGTAAGACAGTGTAATGTATACTCCAAACTAGAGGAAAACATCTTTCTTAAGATTGTCTCAAACAAATCAAATCAAGCTTCAGAATAGAATAATATAGAGAAATATAAAACATAAAAATAAGGGGATTTATATAATAAAGTACAAGGACAGGTGTATATAAAGTGCAAATGTGTGCATATGTGCATAAATGAATAAATATGCTACTCATAAATAAAGCAGATCTCAGTCATGTATTAATGAAAGATCACTGATCTGCACTCTTCCCCCTAAAGCCAAATTTCATAAACAGGAGAAAATGGCTTAAGTCTCACTCTGATTTCAGTCAGGACTTCACCATGTTTAGAACACGAGATTAAGTGGAGATCTCATTTACAATACTTGTTTCCTCTGAAAAGTCATGCGCCACCTACCAGTATCGAAATGTTCATGTTAGACATACATGATAAATAATGAATATATCACATTGCAGGTTGTTAAGAATCCATGGGTGACATGGTTTCTCTATAAGAACGGTCCATGTAGTGTTGATGGAAGGTAACTGGTTAGATCTTTCAGTGATTCATGGGTGTATCCAACTGCTGTGGTTATTAAGAAAATCTTTGTGTGGATGTACAGTTTTGTCAGTATCTCTATGAGGGGCCCAAGAAAGGTTTTATTTTGTAATAATTTATAGAAAATGTAATCTGTTTTTATCACCATTACAGTGCACAAAGCTCATTTTGGCCTGCACATTAGCATGTTAAAGTCTATTTCATTGTTTGTCTAAGTCTGGAAAAAAGGCTGCTTGTTAAAAGTAAAAGTGCAAAAGTACCTTTTAGAAATACTTCACAAAGGTAAAAGTCCTGCAAGTTACTGCAAGCAGTACTGAGTAGACTGAGTAGTACATGACCACAGACATAAATGTCAACTTCATATGTAGCTGGATGATGTGCAGTTGTTCTCAAGTAATTTTATCAGAAGTATTTGTACTTATAGTCCTTTTAGTACTTCTGTACTTTTACTGAAGGCCAGACCTCTGTGCAGGCCACTCTTCCTCACCAAACCATTTATGCACCTTGTTTTGTCCATGGGGACACATTGATACTGAAATATGAAAGGTCTGTCTAATGCTGGGAGATATTCAGTGTGAAATAAATGTTTTCTCTTTGATCTGTGTGCAGTTTGTTGGCACCCTTGGAAATTCTTATGAGTGGGAAGTAAATTCCCATTCAGATTTTATATTTTAAAATTTACTTGAGTGATTAGGAACCCTTAAATAGTCAGCCAGGACTTCGTTTCACTAGGGTATATATATATATATGAGATGAAACACAAGCAGAATTCCCTCCATCCGTCATAATCCGTTGCTATGAGAAAGATCAAAGAAAACAGCAATAATGTGACAAAAACTTGTTGAACTGCACAAATCAGCAAATGGCTACAAGAAAATAGCTAAGCAGTTGAAAATGCCCAATTTGACTATCATGGCAATAATTAGGAAGCTTAAAACAATTGAAGATGTTATGAATCTGCCAGGAAGAAGACATATTTATACTGACCCCAGTACAGTGAAGAGGATGGTCTGAGTGCACAAAGACTCCCTAACAATCACAGATGGGTAATTGCAGACAGTAGTCAGGTCTTGGGGTCAGAACATCTCCCCAAACACAAACATCACTTGTTTCTTGGGGTGTTGCCAGTAGGAAGCCTCTGCCGTCAGGACTCAAGTGCCTAAAATTCGCCAAATGTTACTGGAACTTTCAGTGGGACCATGTCCTATAGCCACGTAAAAAGTACCTCATTCCCACTGTGAAGTAAGGTGGTGGATCTGCAAGTACCAACACAAATAAAATCAAAACCTGAATGCCTCAGCCAGGAAGCTTAAACCAGGCCATAGTTTGGATCTTCCAGCAGGACAATGATCCAAGTTAAAATGTACAATGAGTGTAGATACAATGAGGTGTACTTAGTAAAGTGGCCAGACAGCGTAGTTATATTGATTTTTAGGATGAGTGATTATTTTAAGCAGTATATTTAGCAATATACGTAATATTTATACCCTCAATAATGCTCATAAACAGTGAAGTCTCTATTTCCAAGAAGAGTTTTTAGTTTTTTCACTTTTATTTTCTACAGTTTTCTCTTGGCATCTAGGACCTACCATTTAACCAGTTAATGTCATTTGCTGAGTGCATAGGATTTTTTGAAGGAATTTTTTTAAACTAATCAAAATAAAATTGTATGATAACTTACTGGAAATTTGATTGCGTCTGATTATTGTTTACAGTAAGGTTTCATATGGTGTAATTTTAAGAGAAGCAGAACAAAAGTTTGTAAGGCATTCACTTAGAATGCCACTCGGTAAGCATGTTTTCATTAACTCTATTAATACAAACTTAAATGTTGTCTGACACTGATGTATTTGGAAAATATTGTGATATTGAATTTTATTAGTACTAAATGAATTTTATAGAAATTGTATGACTAGTGCTTGATTTTATGCACTTGTTAGCAAGAGTGTGGCTGAAATAGCCAAATCCATTATTTAGAATGAATCTCTGCTTTGCTCATGTTATTCTGCATCAAGGGATGTTCTGCCTATAGTTGGTGGGTGCCCAAGGGTGGTTTTTTTTCTCCCCTGTAAAGCGACCTTGGGCATGAGAAAGGCGCTATATAAACTGAACTTCTTATTATCATTATTATTAACCAGTCCAACACTATCACAGGGTTCTCACGTAGCAGGATTTCTTGCTTAGCCAGCTAGTGTTAGGCTTAGTTTGATCTAACACAATAGATTTTTAGGATGGTGGATCACTTTTTGCCTAAACCAACAAGGCAAGTTGCTGCACAACTTGGTCCAGGGCAGGTAAAGTTTAAGGGTAGGATTTCAGATCATAAGCAACTCTTGGACCAATCAGGCTGAATTTCCGACCAAGGTGTGCCTTCTCTTTCTCTGGTCCTTTTTGTGTCACCTTTTGGTTTCTTCATAACGAGCGTGGCATCAATTACACGAAAAATATCGCTTTTTTCCTTGAAAAACAAGCCGCTCCATTCCGCCTCATCATTTCAACATTGGCTGTTTGTCACAAACATCACGCTATCCTGGGCTCATGCATGATGGTTAATCACAGCTTGAGTAACTAAGCCTGGGTTAACAGAGAAAATCGTTGATCGCCTTTATAAAACAAACAGCATGTGTTTTATTATGAACGCTGCTTAAGTTGAATGTGCTTGTGCTCTTAAATAATATCTCAATAGGCATCATCTTACTCAAGGACAACGTTATAAAAGTGTAGGTAAACGGGTTTTAATATGTTAAACTTATCAACAGCTTTATACTTTTAACAAAATGTACAATAATTTACAAATGAACAATCATCACCTTGTTTCTTCCATCAAATAGTCATATATTTTGATATTAGAAACAAGATCACTTAACTTGCACCAGGAAGCCAGTAATACAACGGCACATTATTCCAAGGGATTTCAAACATCGAAATGAGGCAAAACCAAAGAATGTGCAAATGTAAACAAACAGGTTGTGATCCACAGATGCTTTATGGTCTGATCTGACGGCACAGAGAGCCGATCTGCATTATGCAGCTCATAATGCCTGAGGGAACCGGCTGTGTGGTTTCTCCGCGCCATGATGCCAAGGCCTCCAGGGCTTCTTTGGGGTCGATGGGTGCCAGGTCATAAATGGTGTAGATGGCAGATAGCTGCACCTCCCATGGCACACCTACACACAGGAGAGTTGTAAGAGAGTGCATTTATTTTAGAAACCTGATACAAAATGAGAGGAAAACTGGGTTTGCGAATGTTATTTCCAGCTGATTAAATCTGCATATGCATACTATTTCATAAATTCATGAAAAGTAAGAAGTCAGAACTTACCTTCTGTTATTCCATGTTTGGCAAAGAGGTTCATTGCTTTTGCTACATTTTGAACAGACTTGCATAGCTTCTCCTTTATACCCAGCTGAGTAAGTCTCCCTATTTGTCAAGAGCATGAACATAATAAACAAAACAAAAAAAAAAAAAAAATAGTACACATTTAAAAGCAACAAAAGTCTCCAACAATTACTTTATCAAAAAAAAAAAAAAAACATACCAATAAGTCTCAAAACCGCTGCCACACAAACATCTCGGATTGGTGTTTGCTGAAGTCTTGGTTGTGACACCCATGTGTTCATGACTGGCCACAGCTCTTTCCTGAAGAATTAAAATAAAAAATATGGGTAAAGTTAATATCTTGGGTTTATAAAACCAAAATAAAGAACATGGTGTACATCTCCTGCATGCAGTACCCAATAATATTGTCATGAGTCCACTTCCATCCCAGATGTGCACACAGAAGATCCAAAGTAAAGATGTATTCCCAGGCAGTGGGGCAGAGGTCATCACCATGGCGATCATGCTTCAGGAATTTCAGGTTGTCATCCTCTAGAAGTGCTTTCAGAATGCTGCTGATCATTTTATGGATGTCGCTTGGAGGCGTCTGGCAGAGAACACAACTTTTGTTTGATACACAGTGCAGTGCTAACTGACAATTCTTTTATATCAACTTACAGGCTAACTAAGGGATGGGACTAAGAAGAAGGCTTGGACTCGGGGCCATGAATGGCTGTAACATTGCTCTGGGTCAGACCAAATTATTTAGCTAAGTTAAGGAAAAGGGCATCCCATATACATACACACATACACACACACACACACACACACACACACACACACACACACACACATGCTAATTCAGTAACAGCACCTTCTGCAGAACTCTGCAGAAAATAAAAAAAGTTGGTCAGTAGCCTGACAAAACATGTTTTGAATCTGCCATTGACAGGTATGAAGGGAATTAAAGACCCTCACATAATTATTATGAGTTACTCTATGCTCCTCAGCCATTTAAAAGGAACCGTCTTCAAAGAAAATATTTACATACAATGACAATGTAAGCCAAATAAAAAATCAGCACGTTTTAAACAAGGGTAGACAGGACAACAGAGCCGAGTATGATCTAATTCAATGCTGCACTTGGTCAGCATCAAGCACTGGATTAAGTAGTGCATTTGGAACTTCAAAGAAAATAATAATGGGAGTTAGTAAGAAAGCTGCTTACCTTATCCCAGTGCAGATACACAGTCAGGCAATCTAAAATCTCTCCCTCTGCTTTCAGCTTGCTCACTGTATGAATAGCTTTGCACAAACAGTTGTCATAGCACAGCATGCTTGGCCATGTGGTCACCATAAATAAAATCAGCTTTGGGGCTTCAGGGAAATCTGTGTGTGTAGAGCAATCAAGCCCAGGAAGGTTGGATTAACACCAAGTATGGCAGATGAAAGTGACTGCTGTCATTTATAACTGACTAATTTTCAATAACACATATGGAGTACAAGGTTAAAAAATAAATAAATAAATAAATAAATAAACACAAAACATGGCCTCATTCCCAAACACTCAAGACCACAAGGAACATCATGAATCTGACATAAACCTTTTAGGACCTTTCTCAAAAACAAATTAGGAAGACATTGGTGAATGAGGCCCATTTAGTGCAAACTCACTTTCTTTCAGGATGCTGTATGCTAGAGCGTGGGCTTTTTGAATATCTCCTCTTTGACGACACAAGCCTATGTAGACTCTACAAATGGACTGCAGGAATTCCTGCTTCAAAACATCTCTTTGTGCTTTTATTTTGGATAAAATAGCAGCCATGAATTCTTCTGCAGGGCTCTGATCAAAAAAAAAAAAAGTTAATCATCAGTACATTTGTCCAATCAATAAATGCATTAAACACAGTGAAAACAAAAGGGCCTGCCACCGCATTAGTGAATAAGTGTTGCGTTGATGGCTCTAGACTGCCGAACCCAAGCCATGCAATGAATGCATGAGAAACATTATTTATACCGACTAGGTTGAAGATGTTCTCACTTTAAAAATTACAAATCAATATCAACTGTATGAATGTTTATCTCTAGTCATTTTGTCGTGTAAAATGTCATTCTATTGGTAGATCGTTTACTCATTTGAGGCATTATGTCTTGAATCTGACTGAACACTAGGACTTATAACTGTAAAAAATGTCTAGAAATACATTATATACCTTATGACATTCTTACAATCTCACAATGACAAATCTTAGATATCTACTAGACTTATGATTTCACTTGCCAAGACGCAATTATTTGCAATGTGGATTCTCCACTGGTCACCCTTGTTAGTCTTTCAACAGATAACTAAAATCAATGAACTAAACTTATCTGTCACATGTGCTTAAACTAATGTGTGAAACCAAAGCAAGATGGAATGACTTACCTGGTTGGAACAGAATTCAGAAATGACAGATTTTTCTTCATCTCTGAGAACAGGAACCTCAGAAATTCGTCCAAGAAACACATGGCTCTTGATTACAGGCAGCACATCAAAACACGAACTCTGAAGCTTTTCTATTGCATCAGAGATTTTGACCTCTTTGTCATTTTGTTTGGTTTGAGGTTTGCTTTCCGTTCCCTGTTCCTGATTGCTGCCTGATGGACTATTCATTGGATGGGATTCTGATGATTCTACTACATCAGTTGCCTGATCATTGTTAACTGCCATGGGAGAGGTAGTGTCAACAGCAGCAGGTGAACAGGCATCAAGCCGGAGCTTCTTGGCACTTTTTGGCAGTAGCACGTTCACTCCTGTCCTTTTTACTTTTTGCTCCGTCTTGGTGAAGGCCGTGGATGAGGAATTGATGGTTTTGTTACCTGAGATTTGATTAACAGAGGGTGGTGAGGCCCCACTCTCGCTGCCTGTCCTGCCGAGGGTAACATTTCCTCTCAGGATGTTCAAAGTCCGAGCTTGGGCAGAGAGTTCTGGATACATGGTGTCCAGTATCTGCATGGAATTCTCCTGTGAGGTAGTGGGAGATGAGGAGTTCAGAGCTGATGGCAGTCTTCCTGGGACAGGAACAGCGTGTTTTGGAGTTGCAGATCCAAACTGTAATGGGGAAGAGGGAACTCCTCTAGATGGTGAAGGGGTGGTCAGACAAGGAGATCTCTTTGCTTCATCTTGAAGACCTGACTCAAGAAAGGACATTGTTTGCTGCGGATCCTGAGAAAGTGGTCCCTCTGATGGTAACCAGGAAGGCAACTGCCCACTGGGGCTAATCAGAGTATGTGGCTTTCCAAATTTTGGAGGAGTAGCAGTCAGTGGCATAACAGCTGGAGGTAGTGGTGGTCCCATCGCCATACGAACATGTCCAATTGACTCTGGAGATGGGGTTGATGTAAGGGCATTTCTGGAAGCAAAAGCTGTAAGTGGTGATAGATTCACTTCTCTATCTGTACCAGACAGTTTCACTGGATTTGGTACAGCTGAACAAACATCCTGAGGCTTAACACTTGAGTCTTCTGCTTTTGTGTCAAGTTCTTTTGGGCCAGTGAAAGGAATAGTGTCTGCCTTTTCAACAGTGGGCTTAAGAGCTTCAGACAGAGAATTTTCCTCTTGTGTATCAACGATTTGCAGGGATTTTTGAGGAAGATTCACCAATTCATCTTTGTGCTTCTGTGCTGGTGCTGCCTCTTGGTTACCATCGTCTTCGGGCATTTCAGGCTCAGAGGTGTGCTCCATAACGGATTTGTCCACTAAACTGCTGGCACCTTTCTCATTCTCAGGATCAGGTATAGTTTTGGATAATTCAAGATGTCTTTCATCTTCAGTTTTGGAATTCGTTTTCTGAAATTTCTCTTCAGATGTTTCCTTTCCAACTGCTTGTGGTGTGCATACACTAATACAGTTCAAATTATCAGGGGAACTCTTTGGGCCAGGTTTTGAGAAATTCCCTCTAACTTTTCTCTTCAGACCAAAAAACTCCTCATCGTCTGATAGTTCCTCATGTTTTGAGGACCCAACAAGAGAAACGCCATTGACTTTCATACTGGAGGAATCGTGTTCTTGTCCATTAACATTGTTCTGATTATCACTGGTCTTTAAATCTCCTTCAATGGGGGCTTCTGGAGTCAAGCTGTTTGGGATTTTCTGCACTGAACTTTCTGGCACTGTCTCAGAGTCTCTTCCTGGAATCTCAGAAGACTTCTCAGTCATATTTACTTTGTCTCCAGAATGACAATCATGAGATGCATCATCATGAGTATCTAGGCACTTGTGGTCAACATTCTGTCCAGAATCTGAACCTTTATGGATTGCTTCATTACAAAGTGCATTAGGTGATTCACTGCCAACAGACGGTGAACGAACACGGAGATGTTTTTCCATAGCGTTCAGCTGTGATTCTGCTGTGACTGTGATTCTATCTGGTTTCACTGTGATGCTTTCGTGTTCATTTTGTAAATCTGCTACTGTAACTGCACAGGGTAAGTTTTCCTTCACTTCAGAGGGCTTATCAACTTCCATCTCTTGGCTCTCTGACAAAAAGCTCTCATCAGTAGTATTATGAGGAAATGATGACACTTCTGTGTTAAAAAGATCAGATTTTATGAAACAGCCAGGTGAGGAAATGACAGATGCAGTTACTACATCATCCTTCAGAGGGTTTGGCTCTGTAGACTTTGTCAGTTGTTTGGCATCTTTGTCATTTGATAAAGAGTCCTCTTTTGGACTGGATATTGATGGGTCACTATCCATCTCAGTCTGAAACAAATCGTATATGCAATATTAACAAGATTTTGAAAGAGAACTGTGCAAGGAAACTAAATAGCATATTTAACTCCTATTTGTCAAAGGCCTTCACACCAAGTGGGATTTATTTAGACACCAATACATTTATGTGCATAAATGACATAAGTTTGAATTAAGTGAGGGATGGTCAGCATAATACTGCTAAATTGTGCTTGGCACAGCCAAGAATTAAACTTACCAATTCATCAGAAACATGCAGCGGAGACAAAGCTGTAGGTAAAGGCTTGAAGAAATCCAGAATGTCCCACAAATCTGTGCCGTTTCTGCTGCCATCTCTGTCTGATGAGTGACCATTATTACCATCAATATTGGCTTTGTCAATCCATGTACCTATATGACTGAGCTCCTCTGATCCGAGGCTCCCTTTCTTCTTCCTGCCTGGGTTTTTGTTACTTTGTACTTTACTTGGAGTGGTCTTGTCTTCGAATGAAGATTCAGACTTACTCCTTCCAGGAGACACTTTCCAAATGGAGCTGGAGGTGCCTGGTGCTTGAGACTTCATCCCTTTAGCAGGGGTCGATGGAGCCAAGTGTGGAATCTGCTTTCTACAAGGACTGGCTGGCAGTGGTTGAAATGGAAGTTTTTGAAGTCTGAATTTTGAGAAGATGGATAAGTGCTGATTGTCTGTGGTTTCTGCTTTGAAACAAAAATAAGTTTTTGAAGAATTTGTTACTTCTGGTTTGACCCAATGTTACTTTTTAGGTAATAAAGATGAAATATATATATATATATATATATATATATATATATATATATATATATATATATATATATATATATATATATATATATAATGATGACAACAACAACAACAATAATAGTACTTACCACTGAAGTCCAACATTTCTGTGGTTTGGGGCAGTGGTTCCACACAATGCCAGAGCTCCTCTAAGAGCATTCTAACTTTGACTGAATAGAAAAGAAAGATGAAAAAGATCTGTTCATACTTTTAGAAGCATATTATGGGGAAAACAAGCATGCCTCAGTTGCATGGGGCTATTTTTGCAAATGGCTTTAATCAAAAATACCTTTGTCAACTTTTGGCTCCAACCTGGTTTGTGTAGATGCACTTCTTTTTTCTGTTCCAAAAACAAACAAAAACACTATTTAGTATACTATGCTGATACTTGACTTAAAAATGTGACATTTAAGTCAATATTTGACTTTTACCTTTGTTAACTTCGTTTTCCAATTTCTCAAGTTTATTCTGTAAGATTAAAACAAATACCAATGACCAAATGCATGTATAGATGTATTACAGTTAAATTAGCTGTTAAGCAGTATTATTTAGTGGTAAATGAGAATTGCTAAAAAAAAATAGGCACCTGCATTTCCAGAAGGTTTTCTTGAAGCACACCATTTTCTCTTTTCAGATCTGTGATTTCATTACTCTGTTTAAATTTTGTATCTGTGTATAAACACAAAAAGACACAAAACAACAGTTGATTAGATCTTTCTACTACCGCAACAACCTAAACCATTTGTATTGTATTATAAACTATGGAGGATACAATTAATACAGACCTTCAAGTGCCAGCAGCTGATTTTCAAGATTACTTTTGCTGCAAAACAAAAAAAGAACAAAAAAGGAAAACACTTTAGAAGGAACACTTCATGTGCAACATCAAGTAGCAGTTGTACCTTTAATTTTGCAAGTACCCACAAAATCAACGTCTTGGCATTCTGTAGTCTCAGGTTCTCCACCTCCTCCGCTGCCTGCTGACACATCCCAAGGTATTCCTATTGAAACAAGATGAACCAGAACAAAGTTTAAAAGAAATGAATTACATTTAGAAAACAACAAAAATGTATTATAAGATACACAGCCAAAAGTCGTCTAACCTGAGTCTTCTGCAGATCTTCTTCTAGGGTTTTCTTCTCAGATCTCAGTTTTGTATTTTCTAAACTTTCAGATTTTGCTGCATCTGTGTGAGGAGGAGCAGTAGGATATGATGACGCAGGAAAAATCTAAATTTGTAGTTCACTAAACCAGAAGTTCCAGAAGGAAAAAAAAAAAAAAAAAAATACACAGCTTCACGGCTTTCCTCATCCAATGGTTCTTTATGCTTCTTTAGTTTTAGACTGAAACTAATTAGGGATGAACACTGTTACTCAGTTAAATGTCTAAGGTACAGGCACTGAAATCACTATTCAATTTTAACTTTAAGATTCATTTGGTATAAAAAGGATGAAAATTATTACGGAAGAGAGACAGAGGTGCAGTCCATGGTGAACCTGTGCTTCTAGGACAGAATGAGCGAGGCATCAAGTACAGCCGTAATGGCTTAAATTTCAAAGGCTTAATAAACACAGAGCAGGACAATCATAGGCAGACATATCAATTTGTCGAGAT